>NW_016806392.1:2689354-2793353 GCF_001698545.2 Rhinopithecus bieti | reverse complement strand
ATAATATTTATTTAAAATCAAATAATTACAATTTTATAGCAATACCAGTCAATGTTCAAATGACTATTTCCGTAACAAAATGTTCACTACCTACCAAAGGGCCACATGGAGATAAATCTGGTAACAAAACTTTTTTTTTTTTTCTATAACAGCATCCTCTGTGTTCTGATTTATAAATTGGGCCTCTACCATATCTCTTTTTCAGCTCTTTCCTCAAATTCCTGTAAAACCAAATTCATCCTGGCTCCCTGACCAGTTTCCTTACGTCACTGGCCCAGTTCCTTTATGGTCCCACTGTCTGAATCTTCTGGCCTAGGAATTTGGAATCATATACAGCTCAAATGTATTAATTACACAGTTACTATGTATTCAACAGTCCTGTAACACGAGTATTATTAAGATCTTCAGTTCTAGAGAGATAAGGTAACTTGCCTACAGGTGTCCAGCTGAAGGCTGGGAGGGAAGAGAGTGGTCTACCCAGAAGGCCCCGAGTCCAGAGCAGGACGTGGTGTCAGTCTCTCCCATGGGAAGGCCTAAGTCTCCTCACACCCTGAGTCTCAGCCCACTCCTCTCACTGTAACTATTCCTGTAACAATGGCTACTTCTGTCTGTTCTTGCGTGCTCTCCATGTGCTAAGCCTGGGACTCAGTGTTTTGTTTCTTTCTATGCCTCAGAACAGCTCAGCAGCTGTGCTCACCTTCACTTTCCAGGTTAGATCGCGGCTTCCCAGAGTAGGATATCTACGTTCCTCAGCCACTTCTGGGGCCAGTGCTGATTTCCCTGCCCATATTATTCTCTGTCCTATCCTTTCATCTCCAAATGTGTCCCCATCCTAGAGGTCTTGCTGAAACCCTAGGCCTCCGGTGAAAGGGTTTACTTTACTTGAGTGTGGCTAACCTCTCTTCTCTTGAATCCTTTTGTGCTTGAAGTCAGTACCATAGAGACAACACGTGTTTGTAAAATCTGTAAACCTTCCCAACCAGAGCATACGCTTTTAAGAAGCAGAATTCACGTAAAAAATTTTTTTTGGCTTATTGAATCCCCCACTGAGCCTAAGGCCACACTACACACAGAGTTGTCTAACACATCATAAAAAAAGAGCAGAATTATACTTGTTGATGGAAAAAAGCCCAATTTTAGTAATGCAATCCAAAGTCTACAGCTAAAATACTAAAATCAAAATGGTTTAAAATATACAACTTCAAATATTAGATTTTAATATATTATGTGGAAAAGAGAAAGCCAATCAGAGAACAACAATTACATGGATTTGAGGTAGTAAAGAGACTGCAATGTCGGAAGCAGCTCAGGAGCCTGAGGGAAGGATCAGGAAAAAGGAGGCTGGATGTGAGTTCTGGGCAAGACTGCGAAGCACAGCTAGCATGCCTCTGTTGTGAGGGGAGTCAGCACCTCCTTAGAGAAGGCCTCTGCGGCCTGAGAGTGCGTGTTCCTGGCTGCAGACAGAACAAATACAAATATGTACAAAACTGATAATCATCTGCATTTCCCCTTTGTGTGCAAATACAACTCACCACCTATTTTAAAAGGTCAACAAATGGAAGAAATCTCTTGTTTTACCACACTAAGAATCATCAGCTTATACATGTAGGCATTTATTTTGCTTCTGCCTTTACACCCTAAATAAACTACACTAAAGGACATATGATGTTTAAATAGCCTCTGGCTGGAACAATTCATGCAGGGGATCAAGTTCCCAAGAACTGAGTCCTTGCCCAGCCCTTGGCTGGAATTTCCTTCTGATGGGCATGGATCTTGTGGGGAGGACAGTGTGGCCACCTGCTTAGCTGTGCAGGGTCCTGCTCTTGCTTGGCTCCCAGGAAGGGGAGCCCTGCAGGCACTGGCCTGTGCTCACCACACACCTTTGGACATTCTAATTCGGATTCTCCAATCTCAGCTCTTGCCTCTCCCACACTCTGGCCTTCTCACCTATCTCACCAGGATGTCTGTGTAGCCCACAAATTGGGAAGAGATGCAAATGGGGGTTATTTGCTGGACGTGATAATGGAGGTGTGGTGAGCACTGTGGAGGGCGGGTAGTGGTTCCCTTTACAAAGGGAACACCGTGGTAGAAGGGGGATATTAGAAGCTAAATATCAAGTCTCTTGATCCCATGAATGAATGAATGAATGAATGGATGAATGAATGAATGAACTCAAAGAGTACCACTTGTAGGATCACCATTTCAAACACCAGGTAGAAATCTACATATTCTAAAAACAGCTTTAAAATAATTACAATTATTTCGAAATGTTACAATACACATTGCTGTAAATCCACTTTGCAAAATTAATGAGTAATTTAAAAATTGCAGCAAATCTCAAACCCACTGCTTTTCTACTTAGGGGTATTATATGCAAATGAAAGATTTCCTAACACAAACATCTGCTGAAGTGGCACAGACATGCCTCACAGTCTCTGTATCTACTTGGCAGACAGCAACAATATACATTTATTTACTTTACGCCATACCCATAGTAAGCTCCTTTTTTTTTTAAAATTAAAAGCCACGCTTGAGTTAAGAAATCAATAAAACTGTCAATATCTGCATGGCCTGAATCCAGAAGACTCAAGTGATTAGAGCATTTGCAAAATAGAGTAATGCCAATTTGGACTGCAGAAGGTCCAGTTCTGCCATTTTCCTGAATTACTGTGTACCTTTCTAAAACCACAAGTCCCTTCCAAATTAATTAGCTCATCAAACTAAAATAAAAAGCGGTTTTAAAAACCAGCAAAATTTCATCATTAATGTATTTTAAATGGCATATGCTGCCAGTGACTAAAGCAATTTAACTGCTTCAATGAATCTTGTGTCACCATTACCAGGCCTCACTGCTGTTAAGTCCCAACTACTGAGAGAAAATTACCAGTGGTAAATGTACAATTAATTTCACACAGGCATCAAATTCATTCTAAATACAGCTTCCTGAACCTAGCTCATGTTTTAAATAATATGGCACAGAACATATGATTAAGAGGGTCTCTATACCATTTTGTAAAGACTATAAAACCAAGAAGCTCAGGCAATCCTACAAAGTACACACTGTGTAGTAGTTTTGAGAGTTGGAACTGGAAGGGCCTTGCATTAATATGGATGCTGGTGTGAGGATAAAATATAGGCATTTATAAGGCATGCTTAGATTTTACATAAAAGTATTATAATGCAAGTTTAAAATGCCACATCTAATTATACTGTATTTTATTTCATTAAAGTTATCCAGAAGTTAAAAACATGGACAAATTCTACCTGCAAACTAATTACCAAATCCCCTTATTAATAAGCAGGATGCTATCCTTATTCCAAGAGTCAGGCTGCCGTACCAATTACCAATTCTAACAAGGCTGTAATTCTAGAGATTTGAAGCTGACCCTTCAGTCCATTACACAACTCTATACTGACTCACTAAAGTTTAAGTTACTTAGAGAGGAGACCTTTGGAGAGAGAGCACTGGGAATGAAATGGTGTCCCAACAGAAGGTTCTGACAGGAGGGAACATACGAGGTCCCCAGCACCTGCAAACCACAGGAATGGTTGGAACCACCAGCAACTGGTGAACTATATTCCCCAAGGTAGAATGACATCGAAAGTGGGACAGTTACAAAGAGTGAAAGTGGGTATCAATTAACATACCACATCAACAGGGGCTGTCCTGGGCAAACTGAAATGTATGGTCATTATACCTGAAAGTGGCCTTATTAATAAAGTGTTAAGTTCTAAGTCCCAGGCACTGGGAATGCAAGTACAATCAAAGTATAATCTCAGTTACAGGGGTATTCTCATTCCGACTGGCAGTCAGGCAGGTTCCTAGTTCTAGTCTGTCTGGACACTTTCAACCGGTAGGCTTCACCAAAGGTCTCCTCACCTTTCAACCTGTACCCTTGTCCAGTCTGGGAGTCCACGCTACCCAGGCTAGGAACCTACTTCTACCTGCTTGTGAAGTCTGGTTTAGTCTTGCTGCCTTGAACCCAGGAGATGAATAGCCATGTGTATCACTGGGCATGGTGGCTGAATCCTTATGACTACTTTGTGTTTGTTTCCTGAGGCTGGCTACAGTTCTCCCTACCCACTGCCCCTTCATGGGCATGGATCCTTAATCCAATCCTTAGCCTGCCTGGCTAGAACTACTGAGTCCTTGCCCAGCCCTTGGCTGGAGTTTCCTTCTGATGGGCATGGATCTTGTCCAGAGGACAATGTGGTCACCTGTTTAGCTGTGCAGGGTCCTGCTCTTGCTTGGCTCCCAGGAAGGGGAGCCCTGCAGGCACAGGCCTGTGCTCACCACACACCTTTGGACATTCTAATTCAGATTCTCCAATCTCAGCTCTCACCTCTCCCACACTCTGGCCTTCTCACCTATCTCACCAGGATGCCTGTGTAGCCCACAAATTGGGAAGAGATGCAAATGGGGGTTATTTGCTGGATGTGATAACAGAGGTGTGGTGAGCACTGTGGAGTGCAGGTAGTGGTTCCTTTCACAAAGGGAACACCGTAGTAGAAGGGGGATGTTAGAAGCTAAACGTGAGTCTTCAGAGCTGAAGAAAGGAGGTGAGGTGCCAGGAAGGGTGAAGGCGCTGATGGTTGGGCTGTTCCAGGTGACCTTCTTAAGAGATCACTGGTCAGTTTTTCTAGTGATTGAATCAGGGCCATCACCACCCCACCCCGATCACCACCCAATCTCTCTGCCCTATTCATATACATGTATATTGTATCTCTCATTTTAAGTCAAAACATTAATGTATTACACACATATGACATCACTACTATCACATATGTCACCACTGACAATCTTGGATTCTCTAATATCCCTCAGTCATCTGAAAATTCAACTCTTCAAGTTCAGAAATTCTTTGCAGGGCTGCTGAGTTGAGTCTGTGGCTCATGGCACTTAAGAAATGCATCTAAAAATTAGATTATCTTTTAATCTAATTTGAATCATCTCCCCTCCTCCCTCAATCTAAATATGATAGTAACATTCACTTGGGTTTACGGAAAATTATAATGGCAACACAGAAATCACATTTTGTCCTCTGGAAAGAGCTGGAGTTTTAGCTAAACCATGTTTGATTCCAATTATAAATTTATTTTTAAAGTAATTTAGTTGTGCTTTTGAAAACATTACTGTAGAACAGCTTTTAATTTAATAAGACTAAAACTTGAAAACACACGCTTTAAAAAATAAGATACAACTAGGAATATGGGAAAACCAACCCTCTCCATGGCCTGTATCCATTCTCCAGGGGCAGTCATGTCTTGTGGCCCACTACCCCATACTTCCAGATAAAATTGGAAGGTTCCTTGAGTTAGAAGATATAACGGATTTTCTTTATGAAATTAGTTTTCTTTAAGAATTAAAAGAACATTTCAAAAAGAATGAAGAGAATAAAGTATGGAGAATAAAACCCATGATTCAGAAAAATCCATAGTAGCTCACAGCACTCAGAGAGGTGATCAGAATCCTAATAATCCTTACCACCACATACCTCAGCTTTTCAAGCCACGTGGTAACTACTGTCTGCCGTTAAGTGCAGTTGTGCCCAGGGAAAGGGGAGGTGAGCTAACCTTCACTGAGCTACTATTATGAATCCTCAACTTTGTGAAGCAGGACCTATCATCCCATTTCAGAGGTTAAATAGTGCCCAGGGAGGTCAGTTCCTCCTCCTCCTCCCCTGCTCTGTTCGGTAGCCACAGGGATAGCCCTCAGGGAAGACTTCTTCAGATCCCAACTCAGCTGGATGCCCACTGGGTTATGCACATGAGGCTCTGGCAGCAGACTGAAGGCTGGGTAGAAAAAAGGGCAAAGCTAGGGAATGGGCGGTTCCCTCCTCCTCTCTCTGCAGGGCAAGGTGAGTGTCTCTTGAGGCTGCATCCCCTCTGAGTTCCCAAAGCCCCACCACCTGCCCCGTCTCTCTATCCTGTGGGTGGGGATAGTTATCTGCTATTGACAACCTCTGGGTAGCGTCACCAATCTCAATCTCATTTGGCCTCCTGGTTCTTCCACTACCTGTAATAATTCCTTAGATTAAATTATCTCTATTTTAAATATTCTTTTTCCAGTTGGACTCCAAGTGACTCAATGCTCAAACTGTGCAGCCTTGGGAAGTCAATAAACCTCTCAAAATCTCAGCTGCTATTTTATAAAATGAAGAAAATAACTACTTGTTCTTAATTACTTTACAGGATTTGATAAGGCACAAAGGAGATAATAAATGTGAAAGCACTGTAGAGGCTGACCTAACTAAGAATTTTACAATATAAGTCCTCGAGTCTTATTTACTGGAATTACTGGACAGGCAAAAAGGAGTTCACCGAAATTAACTTCCAAGTTAATCTCTTGGATCTAAATAGTAAAAACTATACAAAGCTGCCTTTTAAGAGCTCATTACAAGCTTACAAACACTTTGCTCTCTCATAAAAGGAAAGTTGGTTGGCTGATGCCTCTAAATGCTTCCGCAGGGCCTCTGACCACCAATGCAGAAGGGAGTTAAAATGCATGAACTCAGGCAGCCCTTTATAGAGCATCTAAGTGAAAAAGACTGGGTGTTGGGCTCTGGTCTGTCTTCTGCACCAGCCCTTCCTGTGTAGCTAACCCTGAAACAGGGACTACAATAATAGTACTGTTTCCTAGGGTTGTTGTTATTAAACAAGATAACGTACAAATTCCCACTAAAGATTTTGATGCTTCCAATAAATGTCAAGTGTAATTAATGTGGTTGACATTATTACTGCTATCATCATCATCATCATTCTCTCCTATAATGCATTTTGTGAGGATCTGATCAGAGCTATCTCCTCTGCCTATATCATTCCCAGTCGAGTGACAATCTCAGATAGGCTTCCTTGACATCTTTACATGCTTCAGGCAATCATTATTACACGAGAATGGCCATCCTTTCCCGACTCTTTCCTTTCTTATTATTCCTATCCTGTCTGAGCACCTATGAACCTTGGTTTCAGCATTACTACTATTTTTTATCATACAGTGAAAAAACAACTATGCTATCTAGCTACGAATTTACATACTAATGGGCCAATTAAAGGGCTAACAAAAAAACATTATGCTTCTATTACTTTTGTTTGTTGTGGTTATAAACATTTGTATTTATGGGTTAGACACTGAATTATCTTCGGGTAGATGAATACTTTCCCTTAGTGACAGTTTTGGGAGGAAGCAGAGACAATATGTACATCAATGGTGTCCAAAAATGTATGAGAGCCACATATGTAACTGAAAATTTTCTACTAGTCGCATTAACAAATCTAAAAAGAAATAGGTAAAATAAACTTCAATAGTTTATTTTATTTAACTCAAAATATCCAAAATACTATCATTTCCACATGTAATCAATATAAAAGTTATTGAGATACTTGGATTCTTTTCAAGTCTTTGAAACCCAGCATAGTTTACATTTACAGCACAGCTCAATTTGGACTAAGCACATTTTTTAGTGCTCCATAATCAGAAGGGGGGCTAGTAGCTAGTGTATCTGACAGTGCAGGTCTAGATGATAAGCTTTTTAAGGGCAGGCACTTGTCATATTTTAATTCCAAATTCACCCTGATTTTTCTAGTGTGGTGCTTTGCCCAAAGAAAGCACTTGCCAAATATTCATTGAACACAGAAATGAGTATCTGGAAAGAGGGACTATCATTCATATAGGTAAGTGAGGTCAATATAAATTTTTTTTGAAGAATAACATTTTGTGGGTCTTACACCTTTAAAATTACAAACGAACAAATTGCTAAAATCCCAGTGTTCACTCACCTCAAATTACCCCAAATGCCATAAAGAGAAAGCAACTATCCTCAAAAAAATCAGAGAGAGAAAACAAAAACAGCTCCAACTTGATATCTTTAATAATTGACCAAATAAATCATCAAATACTATTTAAATGACCTCATATGTCTGATATTATCTAAGAAGCTATAATGTATGCTAGGACACAAACATAACTTGAAAAGGAATTAAAAACTAATATTACAACCAGGTTAATTTATGAACATGATGAATACCTTTTTCTCCCTCCGTGTTATGAAAAGCGTATTTTGCTTGAAAGTTTAAAGGCTTAATAAATGCAAATTACATTTCGCTTTCAGCTACCGAGTTGATATAAATCAGCTTGCTCAGTCAGGATAACCACTTAAAAATAATTTGTAGTTCCTGAAGGCCACAAAATTATACCATTTATAGAACTGCAGTACAGATACGGCCAAAGAAAAGACGGTAGCTTCTTTCAACCTGTGGTACAGACATCATAAATGTCAAGTTCCTTTTGACAACTGATGCCACTGTCTGCTGAAAGGCTACCCAGACCGCAGCCACCGTCAGCAATGGCTTCATAAAACTCAAGAGGGATTCCATTTCCCTCAAGAAAAGGAAATGGTCAATCTCAACAAAAGTTGTATGAAACTGCAAAATACTTGGTGTATCTTTACTAAGATTGTGAAATGAATTTCTAAGGAAAAGTCAATTAGCACTAAAGGCACTTACACGGAAGGGTGCTTTCTCTGGGGGGAAAGAAAGCACTTTTTCCTTCACCATGACAGAACTGGTTGGTTTCTGTTGGTTCTAAACATACCCTGACCAAATTAAAAGAAAAAGATGTATTTTGCTTTTAAATGTATCTGGTTCTTGTGTTGATGCCCCTATATACTGGGGAAGGAGGAACTGAGTTATTTAACCAATTCCAATACAGTTGTGCAGAACGGAGACACTCCATGATCTTTTTACTTTTAGCAAAAAAAAATCTTCATTTGACTAAAACTTGGTTTCTTTAGCCTAGCAGAATTTCCATCAGATCCCAGGCTTGACAAATCCATGGTTATATGGTTACTAATGAAATACCAACGTTCAGCTTGCTTGTCCACCAAAATCCTTACAAAGCACACAGCTAATAGCTTCATTCATCTGGCCAAGAACTGGCATAGTATGTTTACTTTTTAAATCATTGCATTTACTTTAATTTTCCATCTATTGAAAGTTGTTTGTGCTGTCCTTTACATTTATTAAAAGATAAATAGTGCTTTTGAATCTCCATAATGGTAACTTTCAAACATTTTAAATTTTGAGAGAAAAGAAGTAAGAGAATACATGAATCAAAATTTGTATCACATTACTTTTTAAAATACACTTTTAGGCTTGTAATCAGTTTACTTTTCTCCAAAGGCAGCATTTGTCTCTTTAGTCATTAGAAAACTTACTGGCATATTTTGAATCTTATTTAGTGTCAGTTTTTCACGTATTGTCCAATTCTAAACACAGATCTTTGAACTGACAGAGAGCCACTTGAGTAGAGCCTGCATTAATAAATGTCACATATTTTTCAGTAAATCAGTAATATTGTAAAGATGATAAATTTCATACTGCTGATAATCTATCACTTTCTGAAATAGTTTTCTACGTTAACTTGTGACTTTCATTCAGTAAATATTTACTGAAAAGACTGCCACGTGCCAGACGTTCCTGGGCTCTGGGGTCACCAAGCAGAACACAGCCCTGGCCTTCCAAGCACTCAGTGCAGAGGGGCTGCTGTGCCTGCTCTTCAAACCTCTCCTGCTAGGAAGCCTTTCTGAATTTCAGCAAATGTGGGCCAATAGAGAGCACTGTCATTAACATCTGACAGACCTGGGTCCACGTCTGGCTCCGCCTGCTAGGAGCTGATGACCTTAGGCTATGTATTTGTTCTCTCTTGGCCTCGATTTCCTCTTCCATTACATAGGATAATAATTTATTCTACAAGGTTGCTGTGAAAGTCAAATGACATAATGAAGGTACAGGAAAAAAAAAAAATCTGACACTTAGACCCCATAAATGTCAGACTTCTTCCTCTAGTTCCTCTTAAAAATACACAGCTTTCTATATCAAATGGCTTCTCTATAAAGCAAAGAGATAGATGAACTGTAAAAAGTAAACACGGATTAGGTATACTGAATATTTAGGAGCTGTATGTAACAAGGGCTCCTGATAAACTTGATGGGCTATTATCAGCTTGATCCCCATCCCACGTTTCTCTAATAGGTCACTGTTTTTGGTCAATTGTTAGGTTATCATTTGCTTTTCCTCCATTAGAGTTTCAAAAGCAGTTCTACCATCCCTAACGCAGGAGCTAAAGAACTCCTAGGGGGCCGGGTGAGGTGCCTCATGCCTGTAATCAAAGCACTTTGGGAAGCTGAGGTGGGCAGATCATTTGAGGTCAGGAGTTCAAGACCAGCCTGGCCAACATGGTGAAACCCCGTCCCTACTAAAAATACAAAAATTAGCTGGGTGTGGTGGCACACACCTGTAATCCCAGCTACTCAGGAAGCGGAGGCAGGAGAATTGCTTGAACTCGGGAGGTGGAGGTTGCAGTGAGCCGAGATCATGCCACTGCACTCCAGCCTGGATGACAGAACTAGCTTGTTATTTTGTTCTCTTCCTCCTGGTATCTCCAAGGGACTGCCAGGAATATTGAGAACTGTCCCATTCCCCTCAATGTTGATGACCAGGTCTGTTTCTTTTGCCTAGCCCTCAGCAGCTGCCACTGGAAACGACTGTACACTATCCCATGCTTAATTTCCATGTGCTCTTACTAAAGGTGAACATAGCACACCTATGCCTTCTTACTAAGAATAAGTTAATATAAAGTGAAATGTGATCTCTTGGGCACTGCACAGTTTTTACTTCTCTTGGCAGTGCCTGGGCACAGGTAATATAGAGGCAATAACACTATGTCCTCCTCATAAAGTCCCTTTTGGAGACAAAAGCATAGGGAGTATACAAATTAAGCATAGACAAGGGACACAGGCCTCTCAACTCCCTAAGGAAATAAACTAAAATGATACCAGATAAGCATAACACGCTAAAAATGTCCCTCTCTTTTACCCTTTGATGTTTCTATGTGTGCAATATCGAATATCACACTGATCAAGTATATTGTTAACTTTAGAGATAAGAGACCCTATTTTATGTTTTCTATTTTGGCCTTTAGTTTACTTCAATTAAATAAAAAATGATTAAGCATTGTGGGCCACATACTATGGAAGTACTAGAAGAGCATGTAGTGGAGATGAAAGAAATAAATAATTTCAAAACTATGTAATTAGAAGCTAATATAGAGGTATGCCTAAATATAATATACAGGCACCCAGAGTGGAGCCACCATTCCCAGCCTTAAAATTCCGAGAATGCTTCCCAGAGCCTCCTGAGCCTTAAAATAACTAAAACGTACAGGTCAAGCTACTACATACTAGAACAAAGAGAAGTAAAGAATTCCACAAACAGTTCTCTTTGCAGATGATAACAATCCTATGCCCAGAAATCAGGGAATGAAACTTCTTGTGCTTATACTTCATGAAAATAGTTATCTTAGCTTCTTTCAAGTAATCTATTTATTCCTGAAATTGTTAGCGTTAGGGATAGGTCTGATTCTTTTATTTTTATTTATTTATTTTTGAGAAGGAGTCTCACTCTGTCTCCCAGGCTGGAGTGCAGTGGTGCGATCGTGGCTTGCTGCAAGCTCCACCTCCCACGTTCACGTCATTCTCCTGCCTCAGCCTCCCGAGTAGCTGGGACTACTGGCGCCCGCCACCACGCCAGGCTAACTTTTTGTATTTTTAGTAGACAGGTTTCACCGTGTTAGCCAGGATGGTCTCCATCTCCTGACCTCATGATCTGCCTGCCTGGGCTTCCCAAAGTGCTGGGATTACAGGCATGAGCCAGTGCACCTGACCAGGTCTGATTCTTAAATAATAATCCTTAAGTCATAATCCTTTTTCTATTGGTGACATCCTCTTCTTTCTGACTTTCCATGTCAATTATGATTTATCATCAGCTCATTTTCTAATTTATAGAGATTAGAAGCCATGCAGATTAATACAAAGAGGTAAATCCTGAAAAGAATCATATAAAAACAACAAACTAACAATTCTGCCTACACTGAAAGTCTTTTAATCAAAGTAACACAGAAATGATTTATTACTTAATAAAACCTTATTTCTCTGAAATTCCAGAAGTTTACAACCAATTACAAGTCTACTAAGCAGAATCAATAAATGAAGTGGAAAGGAAGAACCAATGAAAATAGCGAGTGGCAAGTTATTCTTATTCTTAGAATTGTCAGAGCCTTATTTCTTCTCTAAAACATCAGAATTTTAAAACCAAATTAGCTCTGTTCAGGCTCCTCATTTCTACTAAAAACAAGTAATAATACCTGTCATTGGGGCTATATTATTTAAGCTTTGCATATTAGTAAAGAAATACCCTCCACGCATTCATGAACCAAGAGTCATAAAAACATAGCTTCTGTCAGAACCATAGAATCATCCCATTTCCTGTCTTGAGTGAAAAGAACAATTTACCTAAATGGTTGAAAATAAATATCTTTCATATTTTGATTGTCTTCATAATATATAGTAAAATACAATTTGCTGCCGACCCACTTTGACATACAAAATCATTACTTTTGAAAATGTGACTGCAAAATGCAATGAAAGCGTTAGCCATATTCCACACTAATTAAGGAATCAGAATGTGCTCAAATGATAACCTATAAATGTTTCAGGATACTTTTCTAGATAAACTAGAAAGGATCTTTACAATGAGAATTTCTCTGTCCCAATTAAACTTCTGAGTTTAAATTGGTCATTATTAGCATTACAAAATTACTTAGTAGTGGACATTTCTCGCCACCTCATTTGGTTAAGAGTTACAGCAGAGCTCTTTTTTTGGTTTTTTGAGACGGAGTTTTCCTCTTGGCTCACTGCAACCTCCACCTCCTGGGTTCAAGTGATTCTCCTGCCTCAGCCTCCTTAGTAGCTGGGATTATAGGCGCCTGCCACCATGCCTAACTAATTTTTTATATTTTTAGTACAGAAGGGGTTTCACCATGCTGGCCAGGCTGGTCTTGAACTCCTGACCTCAGGTGGTCCACCCACCTCGGCCTCCCGAAGTGCTGAGATTACAGGCATGAGCCACCATGCCTGGCCCAAGTTCAAGCAAAGTTCTAAAGACACCAAAGGTCATATCCCATATGGGTGACTTTATTCCCACAAGAGTCACTTAGCTCTGCTTTGAACCATGGCCATAAACTATAGACATTTAAACTTGGTTAGGCATTGTAAATCCAAAGGAGAAATAGATTGGGGACTGCTGAATCATGACAAGTCAAACCCTAAAGAAAACAAAACACATCCTTTAGTAACAACTGTGCTCAATATGTGTACAAGTAATATGCACTAATGAAAATAGCAGTGTGGGAGAAATTAGACCTAGTGGAATTTTTTCTTCAAAATGTTATGTAGTATATACTTTATATCATCTTTAAATTAATAAAAAAACTTAAAGACAAAAATATACTATTGCCATGGAAAAACAATTCAAAACAAAAGCCCACTAACGGTAGATAAACAGATTAGTATTTACATAAAACACAGAAATGTAGATATGGGTGAGCCACAGTTACATAGAAATAAAAATATACTCATGAATTAAATTTATTTTTGCCATCAAAGAAGGAAGAAGGGATTTAATTTTAGAAACAACCAAGAATATAGCTTTTTTTGTCCTTTATTTTTTAAATAAGAAAATATGTAGCTGTAGAACAGCTTCTCTCTTTTCAGTAAGGGAAAGAGAAGAAAATTTGGCTATGACGCAGAAGTGGTCAATGCTGTTAAGAAAGGAAGTCATATCCCACTACGTTAAGGGGTGCTTAAGGAAGAGGAAAAAGAGGAGATATAATCATTAGACACTACATACTATATCAAATCAGTACGGGCCCAGGGAACACCCCATCCCAGCTCTATTTACTTCTGACACTTGCTTCTCAATTCAAAAATCTTGGAGAATCCCTTACACAGAAGTGTGCATTTCTGTCTTGGCTTTGGGTTGTATTAATGGGATCTGATAAATGTGCTGCACTGATGATGACAGATACCATCCCCTCCACCTGAAAACACATACACCCCCAAACAGGGAAAGAAAAAAGTAGCAAGTCACTTGAACACTGTGGCTCAGAAGTGCTCACAGAATTCTCTGGGGAATAAACAACAGTTCCTAAAAACCTGCTGTAAAATTGGTAAGATGAAAAAGAGGGCAGAGGCTATACGAAGCAAAGAGGCACCAATACAGGACAGGTCTTAATTTTAAAATCTGAAGAAAGATTTATGTGGTATATTCACTTCAACTGGACAGATATTTACAAAGTGTCTCCCAGGTGCCATACATTTTTCTAACGGACTCTAGGTTTTTGGACATAAAGCAAATGCATTCTCTGCTTCAGATATTTCTCCCTTGCACCACTTTCACAGAAATCAAACTATTAACCAGAAAACGTATTTTTAGAAATATGTACCCAGCCTACTTACAAAGAATCTGGAGAGGCCTATGGTCACAGCATAATATAAAAGAGGATAATTTAAGATGAAGGGAGTAGAACATCTAAAAGGAGATTTGGGATAAGATATCACCATACTCCTGAGGTGAATATACAGCAATAGTCAGATACTAAATTTTTGTGACAGAAAAGTCACAAATGGCAATACACAGGGTTACACATCTTTAACTGCCCAGCAAAATTAAACAAGCAAAGGTCCTTGCAGAGACTTTCAGGAACTAAATTCAAGATGCAATTCACCACATGGTTCTTGTATAAACGGCACTGTGAAATAAAGTGGACCACAACTACTTTTGTACTCAGGAAAGGGAACCCAAATATGTGAAAGTTAGCAATTAAATTAACCTTCAAATACAGTTTTTGCCCATGCTGCAAACGAAATAAGAATTTTTCAGAAGATGCTCCTATAGACACGTACACAAAGATAGAACAATTACAACTGAACCAAATAACCAAACTCACAGAAAACCTGATTACTATTTTAAATTCCATATGATGCCCCATTAACACTGACGTTACACATTTCTCCTAGTCAGTGAAAATGAAGATGGATTTTCAATTTTAGTCATTAGATTACTGTTGACTCTTTTTCTAGATCATCAATATAAACCTTTGACGTTTGTTGTGCTTTTAAAAGAGAAACAAAAAAAACTAACTGATATAAAATCCACTTAAATTAAAATGGAAAGTAACCTGGGGAAAATGTACTTGTTTCCACTTTTGCTAATTGATCAATATATTACTGATTAATGAACATATTTCCAGTAAATATAAATTATGATAATCACGGTTGAAAGTGATTTGATAAACTTTACTTTTCAAAGAGGTAGTTCACATTAAACCACATTTTAAATAGGGTTCATATATGCAAAATACCCTGGGGGATGAGGGGAACATAGCCATGAGAATTAAAAGAAACTGACAGTTCATGCTGTAGATTTAATTCAGGCTTTTAACCACAAAATACATGTGGCCTATAATGCGTAAGTCACATCATGAGGTGATTTTGAAATAGTAATCAAATTTAGAGATCCCTACTTGGGCTTAGAATGGTCCAGCACTACCATCCAAAAGTCAGTAAGGCAACAACAATAACAAAAACAAATTGCTGGTGCTGTGAATGAGTAAACATTCCAAAAACAAGGCATAATTCCTTAGAATTACCTTTTCTTGACAATTATTCTCTTTGGGCAAGTATCTCCATATCTACTGAAGATTCTAAAAGAACAAAAAGGGCTGACTAAAAGAAAATTACGCACAAGTTTTCCTATGCTTTGGCAAAGTCTGCTTCATTCTCTGCCAACAAAACTTCCTAATGCGAAAAGAGTCATTTTCAATAAGGTTCCGACATTTAAAATGGTTGCCAGGATTTTGGGCTTGTTGCACTGACACAATTTCCTCTGGCATCTGAGCATGCCAATGCCTCTATGGTAAGAAAACTAATGAGCTTGTAAGAATGTCCTTACATCACTACATCGCCAAGAACATTGTGGACGCCAGAACTTCCCCACCGTTAGAACAGTTGTCTCCCTTTCAGTGGTGATATCCAGTCTAGACGCAAACCCACTGAATTGCAAAAAAAATGAAGGCAGACTTCAGTCTACCCCTTTGCTACTTCCCATTACATGCCTTTCTCTTTCTCTCCTCTCATCTCACCAGACAATGAGTTCCTAAGTGGCAGCTAACTGAAACACTTTATTTATAAGAAAAATAAAGTTTCGGATTGCTGTTACCAGCCTCCAGAGCAAAGCATCTTAACCAATTTGTGAGTGTTGATGAAATTGAGGACAACAGATAAATAAGTCAAAATATCTTTTAATCTGTCTTGCCATCATTTGTTTTAAATCTTTGATTAATTTTTCTAAGTTGTCCACTTCTCAACAATAAAAAGGGTAGGGTATTCATTTCTTCTCCTGTCCTCTTACTATATTTTAAATACACAAAGAAAAGCAAACTTTGAAATAGTCCAGAAACTGGCAATCAGTCCAAAATTATATGTATTGACTGAACAGATTCCTAACTTACATATTGCTATGCTCTGAATGTCTATGTCTCACTAAAATTCAGATGTTGTAACCTAATCCCCAATGTGATAATATTAAGGGGTGGAGCCTGTAGGAGGCGATTAGGTCATGAGGGCAGAGCCCTAATAAATGGGATTAGTGCCCTTATAAAAGAGGCAAGAAGGAATTTGTTTGTCCCTTCCACCATGTGAGGATGCAGCAAGATTAGGTGCCATCTATGAAGCAGAGGGCAGTCCTGACGTCTGCTAAATCTATTGGCACCTAGATCTTGGACTTTCCAGCCTCTAGAACTGTGAAAAATAAATTTTCATTGTTTATAAGCTACTCAGTGAAGGATATTTTGTAATGGTGGCCTAAGCAAACTAAGCATGTATCAAACATAATACAAGGACTACTGCAGGCTCCAGTGAGTTTTACTTCATTAACACCTGCCAAGTACAAAGTACTAAGCAAGGCTACAATCTGGAATGAGACACAGACCTTGTCTTCCAGAAGCTTACAGAGGCTATAAGAAATATCTAAGTGGTCTAACATAAGTAAGAGAGGTTTCTGAAAGGGCTGTGATGTTCAGAATTCAGAAAGAGTAGGGTAGCTGAACTCCTCTATGGAATAAATGATCCGAATGGATTAAAAAAGGAAGGAACTGGCAAGAAATGGCATTTCAGGTAAAAGGAATGTCATGAGAGCGAAAATGCTTCCAGAGTGACTATGAAGGGAAGCTAGTGTGGTGTGGTCTGAGTTCAGGCTGTGGGAGGGGAACAGTGAGGGCTGAAAAGTAACCTGAGGCAAATCACAGGAACTATGAATGCCAGCCAGGGTTTAAGTACTTACAGGACTATGTTCTAGGATATACTAGCTTGAAATCATTCCCCACTACTCAGGAGAAAAAGAAAATATAAATCATAACACAAAGTGGTGTGAAATAATTCACTCGATAAATAAATATATAAGTATGTGTGTGTATATATGTGTGTATATGTGTATATATACGTATATGTATTGTGTGTGTGTATGTGTGTATTCAATGGTTACTCCAACACTTATCAGAATGCCTTGTGTGAACCTGGAAGACTTCGATTTTTTTAATGAATAATGTCCATTATATATGAGACTCAGTACTAAGGTCCTAGGCAACACAGACTACCAAGACGAACAGATGTGGATTCTATCCTTAAGGTGTTTTCATGTATATAGATGGGCCCCAACCAAGGACCAGGAGTTTGGGACTCTGGCTAATACCAATGATAGCAGCCTTTAAGAAGGGAATGATCTATGATAGGCCAGCCACCAAAATGTCACCCTAGTGTGAGCCAATGGAAGACTCAAAGTTCAAAAAGTAACTAAAGATTGAAATAAATAAGCCCCACAAATAAGGACAACACTGTCCCTTCCTCCATCTCCCCACTCTCTCAAGGGTAAAATGATTACCTAATGACCCTTCTTCCTTTAAGAGATGGCAATGTCCCACGGGCATTGTTGTGATGGTTAATTTTACATGTCACCTTGGCTAGGCTATGGTGTGCAGTTTTTTTGGTCAAACATTAGTCTAGATGTTGCTGTGAAGGTATTTTTTTAGATGGGATTAACATTTACAGTAAATAAACTGACTTTAAGTAAAGCAGATTAACCTCCATAAATGTGGATGGGACCTCATCCAATTGGTTGAAGGTCTTAAGAGCAAAAACAGGTTTATCCTAAGAAGTAAGAATTCTGCCTCCAGATGAAATACAGGAAATCTGCCTGAGTTTCCACCCTTTGGATTTAAGAGAACATCAACTCCTACCTGAATCTCTAGCCTGTTGCTAACTTTCCCTACAGATTTTGGAGATGCCAGACCCTACAACTGCATGAGCCAATTTCTTAAAAATTTCTCCATGTTCCCCAACCCCTCTCCACACACACATACACAGACACACACACATATATACATGTGCAAATATCATATTGGTTCTGTTTTTCTGTAGAACTGTGACTAATACAATTGTGATCTGGACTGTGACTTCATTTAGAGCCATCCCTCCTTTTCTCAATAGCTGTTTGAGATGTTCATTTTGTTTCCTTGCCCACTTCTTTCTCAGAAGCAATCACCTGGATGGGCAAAGTTGAACTCTTCCCTCCCTGTCCTACCAGTTCTTTCTGAAATGGGAATTAAGGCACTGCAGGCACTGTCTGCTTCAGCCAACCTAATACAGAGTACCATCAGCAGCCTCACCATACCAGACCTGAGCCAAGGAGAGCTAGGCCTCCACAGAGATTGGCAGAAGCCTCCCTTCTGGCAAATGGGGCCTAGCAGAGTCCTGCTGTCTCAGGCAGGGCATGATGGCACTCAGGATGAACTCTGCCCCATGCACTCAGAGGAGTTCAGTCCAGTGACTTCCTTTTCCCAATGCAGTCATCCTGGACTTCCGTCCAACCAGTCTTCCAGCCTTTCAGCTAAGGGCACACCTCCTCACACACACACACCCCTGCCACTCCATCCCCCAACCACTTGGAATAACCTCCATGGTATAATTCCAGTATGGGCCTGTGTCTGAGCATCACCATGACCTAAAAGCCCCACCAACAAGTCTTATCCCATCTGGGCCTCTCAGACCCTTCTGCCAGTTTGAACAGTCAAGAAAGCTACATCCTCTGGATTCTGTAATTAGGAATTCTGATCCCTCACAAGGGTCCCAAACTATGATAATAAAAGTGCCTAATAAGCTGCTATTATGCTCTAAACTAGATATTTCAAAGCAGCTGAACCTACTAATTAAAAGAGCAATGGCCTGAAATCTGAGTGATTCTGGGCTTCACTGAGCTATGCCATGAATAAGCGAATAAGGAACCAAATCATAGATTCAATCTCTCTTATTACTTGGAAAGGTCACCAAGACTTCCCTGGGGAGCTGGCCCCAAACAAACCCTATGACAAGTGTGTATGTCAAGGGTCCATCTTTCTATCTCTGCCTTAGTTTAATCTGAGGCTCAAGGGAAGAACTGTTTTTTGTTCTTTGAGACATTTTAGAGGAAGGCAATAGTCTTGGAGCTCAGATTGGAATTCTCCATGCCTTACTGCCCCTTCTAGAAAGGCCAGACCTGAAGTAAGCAACCTTTCCTCTACTTGAGCAGACCTGCTCACCTTAGAAGCCTGTAACTGGGAAAAAGTGCCAGTACCAGAACTGAAACTAAATGGAAGCAGGAGACTCCAGAGGAATTCCAAGTGTGTGGGCCATGGATTTAAGCCCTTCCCCTCTACAAATATTCAATTTTGTAAGGTCAATTTCAAGACAACCCAATATTCATCTATAATGTAAAGTGAGACATAACTGTATTTTCAAAGGTACTAAATCTTAGTGCTACTGGGAAAACACTTTTGGACTTAGACTTCACTTGGTAAATAATAGATGGCACAGAAAGATAATCATGATCCAAAACAGAAATCGTTAATGGTGGCAGCAAGAGACATACAAAGTGCTGTGAAGACTGAGGTAGGAGAGATCATGTCCCTTTGGGAAACATAAGTCTGGAGCTCTTAAGAACATCTGACTTGTACGTTATGGTGCCGCCTGGACATTTCTTTTTGTCAGTCTCAAAGGCACCTCAATTTCAGGATGCAGTAAACTAGACATAGCTGGTCTTTGTTGGAGTTCTCCATCTCAGCATGAGTTCCACTATCCATTTTTCTAAAGCCTAGGCGCATTTTTGACTAACCCACTCTTCCTTCTGTTCCTTCCATTGACATTACCTCCTAAATCCCACTGAAATCCATCCACTTCTATCGTTTCCACTACGACATTAAGTCTCTGAGGTCCTTCAATGGCCCCCTAGCCTGCTACTATCACCCAGTCCTGCCCTCTAGTCCACTTTCCACTGCAGCTGTGAGATCTGATCTTGATTCCTGCCTGCTTAAAACTCTTTAACATTTTCCTCCCCTCTCATCATAGAGATAACCCTCATTAAGATGGCCCACAAGCCCCTGCAAGGACTGGTCCCTACCTGCCAAGTCCTGGCTCATGCCCTGCCTCACTCTCCCCACCACTCTCCCTGATATTTCCCAAGGCCCATCATCTACTGAGCCTTTGCCTGTGCTGTTCTAGTTGCCTAGAATGCCCTTTCCTTATTCTCCTCTCTTTGCTTAGTTCAACTCCTACTCAATCTTCAGATTTCAGAACAATTGTCAATACCTGGATCTCCGTAATAAGGTCTAACTCTCCTACTACATGTTCTCACAATACCATATACCTCTTCTGTGTAATACTTATCATCATTGCAATTTTATATCTATTTCTCTCATTACATAATGAATGTCTGTCTCTCCCACTAGACTATAAGCTCCTTGAGAGCAAAATCATGACAATTTCTATTTACCAGTATAGACCTAAATGAAAACTGGCAAACCTAAATAAAGATTTGCTGAATGAATGCGTATATGAAAGTAAATAGTCCAAGGTCACAACAGAATACTGACAGCAGCAGCAGAGGTATTTAAGTTAGCAGTCTTCTCACTCCCCTGGTGATTCTTCCTGATCACCCTGTAAAGTTCTCAGTGTTTTCATGAGCAATATTCTTTAAAACTCATTTTTTCCACTTTACTATCTTAAAGCATAATTTTAAAGTATTTAAGGAATACAGAGATTCCTAGCAATTTATGTAGTTTAAAGAGATCATTCACTGGAGAGGCCAACATTCAAATTCTGGAAATGCAGAGAACCCCTGTGAAATGCTATACAAGATGACCATCCCCAAGACACAGTCATCAGATTCTCCAAGGTAGAAATGAGAAAATTTAAAAAAAAAAAAAGTTAAAGGCATCTAGAGAGAAGGGGCAGGACAGCAGAAACCCTACCAGCCAGAAGAAATTGGGGGCCTATATTCAGCATTCCTAAATAAAAGAAATTCCAACCAATAATTTCATATCAGAGCCAAACTAAGCTTCATAAGTAAGGGAGAAATAAGGTTATTTTCAGACAAATGTTAAGGAAATCTATTACCACCTGACCTTCCTTACAAGAGGTCCTTAAGGGAGTGCTTAAGATGGAGAGGAAAGACTTATTGGTCACCACAAAAACACACTTAAATACATAGACCATTGATACTATAAAGCAAACACACAATCAAGTCTGCATAATAATCAGCTAATAACATGATGAGAGGATCAAATCTACACATATCAATATTAATCTTGAATGTAAATGGGATCAGTGCCCCAATTAAAAGGCACAGAGTAGCAAGCTGGATAGAGTCAAGAACTAATTGTATGCTGTCTTTAAGAGACCCATTTCATATGCAATGACATCCATAGGCTCAAAGTAAACAGATGGAGAAAAATCTACCAAGCAAATGGAAAACAGAAAAAAAAACAGGAGTTGTTATTATAATTTCAGATAAAACAGATTTTAAACCAATAATGATCCAAGAAAAGACAAATCAGGGCAATACATAATGGTAAAGGATTCAATTCAACAAGAAGACCTAAATATATATGCACCCAACTCAGGAGCATCCAGATTCATAAAGCAATTTCTTAGAGACCTACGAAGAGACTTAGATAATCACACAATAATAGTGGGAGACTCCAGCACTGAAACTTCAACACCCCCCTGACAATGTTAGATCATCAAGGCAGAGAACTAACAAGAATATTCGGAACTTGAACTTGACACTTAACCAAATGGACCTAACAGACATCTACAGAACTCTCCACCCCAAAACAACAGAATACACATTCTTCTTATTTGCACAAGGCATGTACTTTAAAACTGACCACACAACAAAAATCAGCCATGAAACAAACCTCAGCAAATTCAGAAAAGCCAAAATCATACCAACCACACTCTCAAGACCACAGCACAATAAAAATACAAGTCAAAGCCAAGACAATCATTCAAAGCCATATAATTACATGGAAATTAAACAACTGTTCCTGAATGACTTTTGAGTAAACAATGAAATGAAGGTGGTAATCAAGAAATTCTTGGCAAGTAATAAGAACAAAGAACATACCAGAATCTCTGGGTCACAGATAAACACCCACATTAAAAAGTTAGAAGGATCTCAAATGAACAACCTAATATCACACCTTGAAGAACTAGAAAAACAAGAGCAAATCAACACCAAAGCTAGCAGAAGAACAGAACCAAAATCAGAGCTGAACTGGATGAAACTGAGACATGAAAAACCATACAAAAGATCAGTGAATCCAGGAGTTGGTTATTTGAAGGAATAAATGAGACTGATCGACTGCTAGCCAGACTAATAAAGAAGAAAAAAGAGAACACCCAAATAAATACAATCAGAAATGACAAAGGGGATATCATCACTGACACCACAGAAATACAAAAAACCCCTCAGAGACTACTATGAAAACCTCTATGCACACAAACTAGAAAACTTAGAAGAAATGGATAAATTCCTGGACATATACAACCTCCTAAGATTGAACCAGAAAGAAATCAAATCCCCGAACAGACCAAAGAAGTTCCAAAACTGAATTAGTAATAAAAAGCCTATGAACTAGAAAAAGCCCAGGACCAGATAGATTCACAGCTAAATTCTACCACATGCAAAAGGAAGAGCTGTTATCATTTCTACTGAAACTATTCCAAAAAAACTGAAGAGGAGTGACTCCCTCCTAACTCATTCTATGAGGCCAGTCTCGTCCTGACACCAAAACCTGGAAGAGACACAACAAAAAAAGAAAACTTCAGGCCAATATCCTTGATGAACATAGATGCAAAAATTCTCAACAAAATACTAGCAAACTGAATCCAGCAACACATAAAAAGCTAATCCATCATGATCAAGTAGGCTTTATCCCTGAGATGCAAGGCTGGTTCAACATATACAAATCAGTAAATGCAATTCATTACATAAACAGAACTTAAATCAAAAACCACATGAATATCTCATTAGATGTAGAAAAGGCTTTCAATAAAACCCAACATCCTTCATGTTAAAAACCCTCAATAAACTAGGCTTTGAAAGAATATACCTCAAAATAATAAGAGTCATCTATGACAAACCCACAGCCAACATCATATTAAATGGGCAAAAGCTGGAAGCATTCCCTCCTTGAGAACTGGAATAAGACAAGAACACTCATTCCCACCACTCCTATTTAACATAGCAGTGTAAGTCCTAGCCAGAGCAATCAGGCAAGAGAAAGAAATAAAAGGCATCCAAATTTTGCAGACATACAATTCTATACCTGGAACACCCCATAGCTTCTGCCCCAAATCTCCCAGATCTGATAAACAATTTGAGCAAAATTTCAGGATATAAAATCAATGTACAAAAATCAGTAGCATTTACATACACCAACAACAACCAAGCTGACAGCCAAATCAAGAATACAATCCTATTCACAATAGCCACAAAAAGAATAAAATATCTACAAATACAGCTAACCAGGGAGGTGAAAGATCTCTACAATGAGAATTCCAAAACACTGCTCAAAGAAATCAGAGATGACACAAACAAATGAAAAAACATTCCATGCTCATGGATAGGAAGAATCAGTATCATTCAAATGGGCATACTGACCAAAGCAATTTACAGATTCAATGCTATCCCTATCAAACTACAAATGTTCTTCTTCTCAGAATTAAAAAAAAAAAACTATTTTAAAATTCGTATGGAACCAAAAAAGATCCTGAATAGCCAAGGTGATTGTTGAACCGAAGCAAACAGAATATAAAGCTGGAGACACCAAATTACCCAACTTCAAACTATACTGCAAGGCTACAGTAACCAAAACAGCATGGTACTGGCTGTCTTGAGACACATGTATCGATGGAACGGAACGGAGCCCAGAAATGATGCTGCATACCTAAAACCATCTGATCTCCAACAAAGTAGACAAAAACAAGCAATAGGGAAAGGGCTCCCTATTCAATAAGCGGTTCTGGGATAACTGGCTAGCCAGATGCAGAAGATTGAAGCGGGATCCCTTCCTTATAACATATGCAAAAATCAACTCAAGATGGACTAAAGACTTAAATGTAAAACCTAAAACTATAAAAATTCTGGAAGATAACCTAAGAAATGCTATTTGAGACACAGGTCTTGGCAAAAATTTTATGATGAAGACACCAAAAGTAATTGCAACAAAAAATAAAATTGACAAATGGGATTTAATTAAACTAAAGATCTTTTGCACAGCAAAAGAAACTATCAACAGAATAAACACACAACTTACAGAATGAGAGAAAATATTTGCACATCATGCATCTCACAAAGGTCTAGTATCAAGAATCTATAAGCAACTTAAACAAATTAACAAACAAAAAACAACCCCATTAAAAAGTAGGCAAAGGACACAAACAGACACTTTTCAAAAGAAGGCATACATAAGTGGTCGACAAGCATATGAAAAAAATGCTCAACGACAATCATTAGAGAAATGCAAATCAAAACTACAATGAGATACCATCTCATACCAGTCAGAATGGCTATTACTAAAAAATCAAAAAATAACAGATGCTGTTGAGGTTACAGAGAAAAGGGAATGCTTATACATTGCTAGTGGAAATGTAAAATAGTTCAACCATTGTGGAAAACAGTTTGGCATTTTCTCAAAGAATTTAAACAGAATTCCATTCAACCTAACAATCCCATTATTGGATACATACCTGAAGGAATACAAATTGTCCTACCATAGAGACACATGCATGTGTTTGTTCACTGGAGTACTATTCACAATAGCAAAGACACAGAAGCAACCTAAATACCTATCAACAGTAGAATGAATAAAGAAAATGTGGTACATATACACCATGGAATACTATACAGCCATAAAAAAGAACAAGATCACGTCCTTTGCAGCAACATAAATGGAGCCAGAGGCCATTATCCTAAGCAAACTAATTCAGGAAAACCAAATACTGAATGTTCTCACTTATAAGTGGGAGCTAAACATTGAGTACAGAGGGATACACAGAAGGGAACAACAGACACTAGGGCCTTATTCAGGGTGGAGGGTGGGAGGAGAGTGAGGATCAAAACACTACCTAACAGGTACTATGCTTATTACCTGAGTAATGAAATAATTTGCACATCAAACTCCCATGACACTCAATTCACCTATATAACAAACCTGCATATGCACCTCTGAACTTAAAAGTTAAAAAAAATCATTTGCTAATCCTGGGTAACTTTAATTATTATAACTTTTACATTATTTCAAACATTCTCACTGACTGATTACAATGTCTGAGCACAGTGCCAGGTATTAGAAAATAAGCCAACACATTTCCTGCCTGTGCTCAGTAGTTAACAGTGTGGGCTTTGGAGTTCCAGCATTTAGGTTTCAATTCCTGACCAGCCACTTAGGAGCAGTGTGACTTGGAAAAAAAAAAAAAAAAACGTTGCTTAACCTTCTCAAGCCTCAATTAACTCATTTGTAGAATGGTGATAATAATTAAAGTATGGTCATAGGTTATTCTAAGACTTGATATTTTAAGTGTAAGCATTATAATCACAGGGCCTTTTGAGTACTTTTATGAGTATATGCTGGGGGTTAAATAAGATTGCTCTTCTATTCTTCTTTCAAAGAATTCAGTCACAAGGATAAGAAAATGATTAGTAAACATAATTTTAATCTAAAGTCATAAATGCTACCCTCAGGTATGTACATCTGCTGGCGTAGGATCAGAACATGCAATTTTATTATTTGATTTTATAATATCTATTCATGAATTACTAACATAATTCATGAATTACTAATACACATTTTCTCTCAAGCTATTAAATATCTCAATAGCTTCTCAAGCTACTTTTTCATCTTCATGATTATGATGGCTTGCTACATTTTTCAAAGTTTAATATATATTGCTTAAAATACTAACGTGTGTATATATATGTACATAGATGTGTGATCCATTTTAAATTAATGTAATTAATTCAAAGAAAATAGAAATCTTTTAGGATTACCTATGTATTAGGTCACTATACCCTTTCATTAGCACTAAATAATCAAAACTTTTTAATATTTCAAATTAATAGTATTTAAAATTTGTGATAATGAAAATCTTTACATAAATATGTAAAACAATCTAAATCAATGATTTTCCAAACTATTCCTTACTGCTTCTCATGGTTGAAAAAATATCTTAGCTACATCTACCCAATATACTATTAATTCAAGAGAAGCTATTTTATTTAATCTTGATTGTAATTTCTCATTAGTTTTTTTAAGTTTGAAAAGATATATTGGTTCAAATACTTGCAAGTGTTTATGTATATGTATGTGTGTATATACATATGTATGTATGTGTATATACAAACACATATATATTCTTTGCTTTTTACTACTAGCTCCAATTATCTTTAGGAGTAAGAAGGAGATTTTAATACTTTGAGGGATTTTTTTCCAAATCTTTTATTCATGAATTTTCTTTTGGTTTAGAAAGGCCCTAGTAATTCCTTTTGTGCTCTTCATTTTATTTTCAAAGTAGTTGTAATCCTTTTCCCCCCTTCTCATTTGAATTTCATCATATAACATTTTTACAATATCAAGTTTTATCAGTAACAGACAATGCTACAGGGCAGGGTAAGGATTATGAAAATATCAATGAGTATATCCATTCCTTTAATTATCTTCACTAATTATTTATAGTTAGGTTATTAAAAACAACTGACTCTGAATTATTAATACTGAGAACTATAATAGCATAAGAATCAAACATGAAAGGTCCTTGAGAATAAAAAAGAAAGCTCCTGGGTGGGGCTCCTGATTGCAGTGAGAATCCAGAGAACCTAACAGGTGGGTCATGGGGCAGGTTGAGCAGCAAAGGTTGGTCATCACTCAAGGAGAGAGGCATCTTGCACTGACCAGAACTTACCAGGATATCTCTGCTAGCTCAGCTCTCCATTTCAATACTAAATCAACTGACCATGCCCTTTCAAAATAAATCTCTTTTAAAATAACATGTTCTCTAATATCCCTTTCTCTTTATTCCTTCAACTGTCTATTCCTTACACACCTACTGCCATAAGAGGAAAATGTCTATTTATCCCTGCAGTTGGTGCTATCCTGACCTACTCCTGGGCTTGCATGCTCCCTGAGCTTCCTCATAACCCCTGCAGATATTGGATCTTTCAACTGCCATTCAGCTTGCTCATCAGTCCCAGAATCCTCCTGGCAGAAGCTGAGATGCTGGGCACCCTTCAGTGCTCCGAACATGAGAGGGTTCACCTCTTACCAAGGAAACCCCTTATCCACCTGGTGTTACTCCTCTGCCAGGTATCCACTAGAGCTGTCTCAGGCCCTTTCCCCTCCATGCCTTTGCCCCTCTTGGGTCCTGGGAAGGTCAGACTCTTCTAATTCCTACACGGGGGTTTCACACACTCTACCTTCCTCCCTATCCCACCACTCTCATTCCCATTCAATAAGCCTGTCTCTTATTTCACCTATAATAGAAGGCATCAAATGAGAATGCTTCTTCCGCTTCTGGTGCTGCTTTCTGAATTTCATTCTGGTTGGAAATGCTATTCCTCTCTGGTGGGAAGCTAATGTCCCTACCTGCGCCCTGGGCCCTATTCCCTTCACACAGCCTTCAAAGGGACACCACTCTGCCAGCTACTCTTCACCTGAATCTTTATCATCTCCCTTATTAGCATTTCCCCTCAGCATTAAACTTCCTTCAACCCTTGTCTGAAAACAAAACATTAAGATAAAGGTTTCCTCCACTTCATATCCCACTGCATTTCAACTTTATGTTGACTTCTCAGTCTCTATCGGTAGACTAAGCTCTTTGAAGGCTCTATCTCATTGCCCAGCATGTCCTGACACATAGTAGGTGCTCACTAAGTATGTGCTGAATAAATAAATGAGTGAATAGAATATATGGAAATGTGCAGTGGAAAGGTCTTTGGATTTGATGTAAGAACTTCAACTTCTAGTCCCAGTCTCAACATTTGCTAGTGGTATAAACTAAATACGAGTATACAATGAAATCATCTTATGTTTTAAATGTTAGGTTATCCTAAGGAAAGTGTGGGGTCTCCATCTCCACTGAAACACGAGGACACATACCTCAACAGCATATATTTCATTTAGAAAACATTGTTTTCATTCCATGAACACTAGGCCCTGTCATATCTCACAGAGACTGTTTGTGTTTTGCTGAATACAAATGATTGGATTGTTTGAAATCTTATTTTCTTTATATTTTCTCAACTTGCTAAGTATTTAAACTGATACTCAACAATTAATAACCATGAAGCAGTTACTGAAATTATTCTTTGTACATTATTGGTCACAAGAGGAGACAGAGAAGGGGATGAAATATAATCTCACCCTTAAGCTTAAAGCGCAGTAAGGAAAATGGAGACTATAATATTTTTTAGGAAGTGGTAGTATACGGAAAGGCCTCTGAGGGAAGGTGAGGGGACCATTTATTTATCCACATACAAGACATAAATGGAAAATACTCAATTACAGGACTGGCTTTAGATGTTGTCGATTCAGAGATATTTTGGTGGTCCCTGAAAGGTGGGTAGGACTAAGAATGGAGTGAAGCAGGCAATACAAACAAGAAGGACTTTTGTAACTAAAATTACCAAAAGAAAAAATGCAGCTCACCAAATGGCAAGTGGTGCTGAGTAGGTGGGAGACAGAGGGAGGGAAAAACTCCCAAGGGCCCTGAGAGTCAGGTCCAGGAGCTAAGCAAATGTCAAAGCAAATAAGGAACAGCTAGATGATTAGTGCTTCTCGATAGTGTTTAGAAATTGTCACTAGGCAGTGATGACCCTGAGGGACGGGGACAGGAGTTAACAGGCAGAAGGCCGGGTGAGGTAAGATGGACCAGTGTGGCGACACTGTGCTGGGGGAGCTGACATAAATCAGCAAGAGACTCCATAGAGGACAATGGAGTGGGTTGATTTATGTGAGACTTCTAGATTTGCAGCTAAATCACTAATAAAGGTTGTCCTCTTTACAGAGATCTGAATGATGGTGGTGATATGCTGAAGGAAAGAATTTTGATGAATGAACTAGTTTTATGGAGAAGATGAACTTCTTTATTTATTTTTTTTTTTTGAGACGGAGTCTCGCTCTGTCGCCCACGCCGGAGTGCAGTGGCGCAATCTCCGCTCACTGCAAGCTCCGCCTCCCGGGTTCACACGCCATTCTCCTGTCTCAGTCTCCCGAGTAGCTGGGACTACAGGCACCCGCCACCACGCCCAGCTAATTTTTTGTATTTTTAGGAGAGACGGGGTTTCACCGTGTTAGCCAGGATGGTCTCGATCTCCTGACCTCGTGATCCACCCAACTCGGCCTCCCAGGTCTCGATCTCCTGACCTCGTGATCCACCCACCTCAGCCTCCCGAAGTGCTGGAATTACAGGCTTGAGCCACAGCACCCGGCCAATCTTCTCATATCTAAAGAATAACAGGTTCTCAAGTTGGAAGAGACATTGTAGTGGGACATCTGGTTGATAAGTTCTGAATACAGATGGGATATGGTATTGATGTCCAAGTAGGTGCTCGAGGATACTACTACAATGGGGAAGCCATCAGTGTGGAGGTGATATCTGCTGCTTGTGAGAACTCTCCAAGGGGGAACACATTGATAGAAAAGAGCACGGACAGGAGGGAAGGTCTGTGATGCATGCACAGTTAGAGAGAAGAAAAAGTAACCAGCAAGGAAGGCTAGGAAGACTATGAAAGGTGGAAGAGAACTGAGACAGACAATGCGAGAAAAGCCACAAGGAATAAAAATTCTCATAAAGGGCATAGTCAGCAACATTAGTGCTGTGGAAAGGCCAGTGCAAAAAATAATGAACAAGAGACCTTTGAATTTCATAAAATAAAGATCAAGGGTAACAGTGAAGAAAGTTGTTCAGTAAATTGGTGGAAATGAAAATTGGTTTGGAGAGATGCAGAGATAGGGGCGTGGACCACCTGTTCAACATATTTTGTAGTAAAAAGGAGCAAAAGAGACTAAGAGGCAAGAGGCACAAGATATTACAATAGGGAAGCCTGGGTGTATGGTAGAATTCAGAGAGAATGGGCCAGAGATCTTTGAGGGTGAGGATAAATGTGGAAGCAGGAGCTGCCGTGGAAAAGGGCGACACTGTCAAACACAGGTGAAGGGGTTAGCACTGGAGCAGAGTTGGGGCACCCTTTGCACCGCGACTGGTTGGGAAGCTGTAAGGATAATATAAAGCCAAAGATGGTCTGAGGTGTTGATGAGCAAAGTGTAGAAATGTAGCTTTGGTAGTGGAAAACAGAGTGCAAAGATAACTAATCTTAAAAGAGGGACACAAGTTAACGGGAAAGGTCTACAACGGTCATAGGATCCAGCTCCACAGAGGGCAAAGCCAAAGGGAACCAGCAGCCTGATCTGGCAATTCTACAAACCCAGCCTTCAGCATTGCTCCTGACACAGCTGTGCGTTCTCAACCGTTCATTAAACAAATACTTATAGAAAACAAATACCAATGCAGAGCTTCCAGGTGTGGAAAAGAGAGTCAGATAAAATCTAATGCATGAATTGAAAAGGGAGTAAAAGTGGAAGGTCTGCAGTTACCCACAGTGACTTTATTTTTTATATATAAGAGTTTGACACATTAAATTGGTCCATTAGTTTTTTTTTCTTTCTAATATTTGTATCATCATTCAAAATGTCACTAATTTCAATTACATGCCAATGATCCTAAACAACCGTTTTAACCTATCTACTAAGTTAAATAGCAGATGGAATTCTTTTGCTTGCACTTTTAATTTGCTTTATTACAGTCTTATTTTGAATGTTGTACCCACCCACATTTACTGTATTCAAAACGCATTTTCAGATACCAGAAATAAAATGAGGAAACATGCAAATGCTGGGTATATAAGCTGAATTGATAGGACATTTTTACAAACATTGTTTTAAAAATCTAGTTTCATAATTATCTACAATTAATGGTTCATTGTTCATCCTTTTCTAAGCTTGGCTTTCACTTAAAGTTTTACGGTAAACGTTAAAGAAAGGATAACAGTACTGCTCAAAAAATGTGTATGTCACTGAGTAAAACTGTATCTTAATATTGTGTGAAATATTGTGTGAAATAGCAGGCATTTTAAAATTAATCAGTTACATTACATCAAATCAACTCGAAATTGAAATATTTACACTGGATCTTTTTAACTTTATATGATGCTTACGACCCATCATAAATAACAAATTCTCCTAAAACTTATTTCTGTGTCTACTATAAAAGATACAATGGTGCAAACAAGTTCTATTATGTTTGATAAAAAAAAAAATGGAGTTTTTTAAAGTCTGGATTAATGGTACTAATTTTAACCCATCAAATTCCTTTCTCAGACAAGTAACACCCACTTTGGGATTATCCAACTTGTACACGATAAATTTCAGTGAAATCAGCATTTGTTTACTGAAGTCAGAAATGACAAATTCCAACCATTTGACTTCTAGCAAATTATCATGTTACCATCACAAAAATAATAACATTAATATCTTATATCCATGAAAAGAGATTTTAGAGGACAAGCTCTTCAAGGGCAGTGATCCTATCTATTTTACATGCTCATTACACAGGTGGGCCTACTAGCATACAAAGAAAGGAAATACATAAATAGTATTACAGTGATATAATTTTCTACCTTTTAAATTTAAATTTTATTAAAATTTGTTTGAAGTAATTCATGTTTTCTGTACAAATTCAAAATGATAGAAATACATGAAGTGAAATCATACATATTCAGCCCTTTGCTCACAGGTAGGTATTGCTATTTCCTATGTATTACTCCAGAAAATTATAATGCATTACATGTGATGTGTGCATACACAACCACCCCATTTTTACACAAATGGGATCATACTATGCATGGTGTTTTGCACCTTGCTTCATTCACATAATATGTCTTGGTCAGTTTTTCATGTTATTACCCATAAAGCTCCAATTTATTTTTAAGACTTGTTTATTATTTCCTTTTAATATATAATACAATTTATTTGACTAGGTTTATACTGAGTATTAGAATTACATTTTTTTTTCAATTTTTCACTATTACAAACAAGATAGTAAAATCATTCTGTACTTTTATAGGAACTTCTGATTAATTCATAGCAGTGAACTTCCTGGGTCAAAGAATATAAATACTCAAAATTTAACACATCCTGTAAAGCTGCCCTCCGCAAGTTGCAATTTTGCATTATATACAAGATACACAAAAGAAATTGTTTCGCAAAAGATGCTTCCAACTACATGTATTTTATTATAACGTAAATAATCATTGTAAAAATTCAGAAACACAAATATAAAGAATAAAATTACATTATATTATCACTCAAGAAATAACTCAAATATAACCTTTTATTGTATGCATATACTTAATGTACATGTATTGTTTTTATCAACATGTGATCATACCATATGCAAATTTGTATCCTGCTTTATTAAATAAAGATGCCAGGAACAATTTCCCCATAATCTTAAATGTTCTTTTAAAATATGATTTTAAAGCCCACATATTTGTTCATTTATTTAACCACTAGACATTTACTTCTGATTTCTCACTATTACAAATAATGCATAAAAGCATCTTTGATTATATTTGTATTTCCTTGAGTTAAACAGGTATACATGTGCCATGGTGGTTTGCTGCACCTATCAACCCGTCATCTAGGTTTTAAGTCCCGCATGTATTAGGTATTTGTCCTAATGCTCTCCCTCCCTTTGTCTCCCACCCCCGACAGGTCCTGGTGTGTGATGTTCCCCTCCCTCTGTCCATGTGTTCTTATTGTTCAACTCCCACTTATGAGTGAGAACATGTGGTGTTTGGTTCTTTACTTTAAATGAATGGATGATATATTCATAAGTCCTCAGGTTTCTATCATCTGTCACATAGAACCCCATCTACATAGATGGCTTCTCACTTAGGCCATGGCAGGCACCAGGGTCTCATCAGATGATGAGAAACATCTGAATAATAATTTGCCAAGCTTTAATTTTTTGTATATTCACAAAAAAATGATACTGTATTAGGCCACAGAGTAACACTCAAAAACATTCCCAAACAGAAAACATACAAGCCAAAGTACCTGACAGATCTAAACAACTCAAAGAATTCTATACATGTGGAAATTTAACAATACTTCAAAAATTTTTAGGTCAAAGTAAAAAAGTGAAAATGAAAATCACCAGCAGTTTAAAAATGAATGATATATGTGCACTATACACTAAATCCTATGTGTTACTAGAAAAGTAGCACTTAGGAAAATTTATAGCCTTAAATGCCTGTTTAGAAAATGAGAACAATAAAAAGTGGCCAAAATTTTCAATTCGAAAAGTTAAAAACAAGAGAAAGAAACATATAGAAAAGAGAAATTAATATAGCTATAAAAAAAGAATGAGAAATCAAGAAACAGAAAACAGTAGAGTTGAATAAAACCTAAACCTGGTGATTTCAAAGACACATACGCCAGTCAAATCTTTGGCAAAATGAATTTCAAAAAGAAAAAGGATAGAATTATTACTTTCAAAATTCAGATAATATGTTAAAATTTAATATAAATGAATTTAAAAAATAAAAAAGATGACCAATTTTCCAGGAAAATATAATTACCAAAATTAAGAAGCAAACCATTGAGATGGATATCCAAGAAAAAATAGAAAAGGTGCTCAAAGATCTACCTCTTAAAAAGGCACAATGCTCCGGTCATTTTAGATGAATTATACCATATTCTGAAAGAGTAGGTAAATTCTATGTTACATAAACTACTCAGGAAAAAAACAGAAACACACTCAGTTTATTTTGAGTCTAGCACAGGGTTTCTCAAACTTAGCACTTTTGACATTTTAGACAGAATCATTATTTGGGGTGGAGGAGAGGCTATCATGTATACTGTTTGGTTTATCATAGCCCTCATACCCAAACCAGACAATGACAAAACAAAAAAAAGAAAACCATAGATCACTCAAACTTATGAACAGAGATTCAGAAGGCCTAAATAAAATCCTGGCTAATCAATATATCAAGAACAAGCAGAAATACAATGGTGGTTTTAGAAGAGAAAAATTCTAGGAAGGTCATGACTACATTAACAAATTGAAAGATAAAAACCATATGATTGTATTAATTATTGCAGAGAAAAGGATTTGATAAAATGCAAAACACATTCATGGTAAGACTCCAACGTGCTAGAAATAGAAGTTTTCTTTAATCTGAAAAACAGAATCTAGGAGAAACCAATAGTAAACTTTTTATTTAATGATGAGATGATAGAAGCTTCCCAGTTGAAGAATAAGACTTATTCTAGCCAAAGCAGTATCGGAAAAAAAGCAAAATAAAACAAATATTAGCAACAAAGATACAACACTGTCAGTATTTTAAAATCTCTACATGAAGAGCTAAGAGAATCAACAGGCTAAGAGATCCACATTAGATCTACAAGGATGTCAGCAAGGAGATCAAATACAAGACCAAAACCAGAAATCATAAGCTCTTAAATACATCAACAACCACCAATTTAAAAAACTTAGAAATAAATTCCATTCAAAATAACAATTTAAAATGCTTGGTATGCAAGCCTATTAAGAAAAAATAGATAAAACTTTAGCGAAGGACAAAAGGTAATTAAAGAAGAGACATATCTTGTTCCTGTAAGGGAAGACTCAGTATTATGAAGATGTTATTTTCCCCAAAATTAATTTATAAACTTCATGTAATCCCTAACAAAATCCCAAATGGAATTTGCAAGGAATTGAGAGGTTGATACCAAAAAGGAAAGCAAATAAATATAAGATAGTTGAAGTAATCTTAGAAAAGAAGAACAAAGGTCTTGTCCTACCAGATATCGAAAAACATTGTGAAGATACAGTAATTAAAACATCATGATACTGGTACAGGAATAGATGACCAGATTAATAGAACAAAATGCATATTCCAGAGACAGTCCAATGAATACAAGGGAATTCAAAATATAAGAAAGGTGGCATTCCAAATGACGGGAAAGGGATAAACTATGAAACAAATGGTATTGAAATAACTGGCTGTCCATTTGCAAAAAAAACAAAATAATTGTATCTGTTTTCCACACAAGTCAACACACAGCCAAAATATTCCAGAGGAATTAAAGACCTAAGCCTAAAATAACATAGAAGCAGAAATGACTACATTACTTGTGTGCCCAGTGAAAAATGAAAATGCAAGACTTTCAAGACAGCAACAGCAGAGAATTAAACAAGTGGGAGGAGGATGGAGGGGCTTCTGAGCACAAGGAAAGATAAATTTGACTACATCTACATTTAAAACTTCTGCCTGAGAAAAGATACTATAAACAAAGTTAAAAGGCAAGCCACAGAGGAAGAACATTTATAATTCCTATGAGACAGAAGATTAATATCCAAATTATATGAAGAATGCCCACTAATCAATAAGAAAAAGATAAACCCATATTTAAAAATGGATATAGGATCAAGGATAATTTGTAGAAGACGAAATTAAAGTACCATTAAACAACCTCATGAATACTCATGCAAAGGCAATTGCAAATCAAAACAAGATTTTTTTTTTATACCACAGATAAAGTTTGATGATATCAAGCGTTGGCAAGTGTGTAAGGAAGCTGCCAGAGGGAGAGCACATTGGCACCTGTGAGAGGGTAACCTGGCAGTATCGAAGTGGAAATGGACATACCTTCTACCTAGCAATTCTTTCATTTTCTGTTATAGAGAAGAGCTTTACACATGCATGTTCACAAGGAGTCGTGTACTAGGATTCTACTACTGAACCACTCATAACAGCCCAAATTAAGTAAAAACCTAAATGACCATCAATAGGGGCATGGTTAAAAAATTAAGATATATACATATTATTTGTCATACATGCATATATAATAAACGCTATGTAGCAGTCCAAAATGCACCCAACAGTTATGTTGTCTGAACTGCCTTTTATGGCTTATGGCAAACTATGATATTACAGTTGGCCGGGAGACAATGCATAGCAAGGTCATCTCTAAATCAGATGCAGAAATAGTTTATGTACCTTCATTAAATATATTGGATTTTTTCAAACATTTCATTCAGGTTTTACATAAAAATTCTCAGTACATTTGAACTCTGGGATTTTCTCTCTGGTAGATAAGTACAATGATATTTTCAAATTCATAGAATAGGGAATTTGTTCTCTATTCCTTTCCACCTAAATAGAGTTTCAAAGAGATGCTGAGAACTTTCCTCAGATTAGTAAATTCATCTACTCACTGTATATTTTCTTCTCTCACTGACCATGCTATGTACCTCTAAAGTCTCTTCCATTTCATTAAATGAAAGTAGGGAATGAATACTAAGAAATGCTTTTTAAAAACAATAGCTTTATTGAGATATAATTCACATACCACACAATTCATCTATTTAAAGTGTACAATTCAATGACTTTTAGTATATTCACAGAGTTCTGCAATCACCACCATAATCAATTTTAGTACATTTTTATCACCCTAAAAATAAACTCCACGCCCATTAGCAGTCACTCCCCTTGTCCCCCCAAACCCCGAACCCAGCCATAGGCAACCAGTAATCTACCTTCTGCCCCACAGATTTGTCCTATTGTAGACACTTCATATAAACGGATTTATAAATATACGGCCTTTTGTGTCTGGCTTCTTTTACTTAGTACAATGTTTTCAAGGTTTAACCACTGTGTACCATGCATCAGTACTTCATTTCTTCTTATGGCCAAATATTCCATGGTATGGATGTATCACATTTTATTTATCCATTAATAAGTTGATGAATATTTGGGCTGCTTTTACTTTTGAGATATTAACAATCATGCTGCTACAAACACTCCTGCATAATTCAAATGCTTTTTAAGGAAAACAACTCAATGTAAATATCTGCTGGATGATTTAGAAAGGAGAACAATTAAAATACATGTTTTTCTTTATTCATCCCTAACAATCCTTAATGAATCAAATGAGCTATTTTACCGAACTAATGAAAAGACAATAATTATTGATATCATATTAACCATAATTAACTTCCAAATTAGCCTTCTCTTAAATGCTAAATTTTAAGAAATGAGTTTTTGTAACTGGAGAAATACTCTCAACCAGCAATTAATTTTTTGATTAGAATTTCTCAAGAGAAAGAATGAAAGGGCTTTCTGGAAAGTAGGGTGGGTAGAGCATTAAAATATTTCCAGTCACTGAGGTAATCCAGAACATTTTGGTGGCAAAGGTAGTTTCTTCTCTGACTTGGGGTAAATTTTATAATTATTTGGAATACTAAAATAAATGGAGACAAAACTGTTGAAAAGCAGAGGATATTCTGTTTCTAAAACACTCCTACCCCATGGATGTGACGGAATACTCCCCAAAAGGGCAAAACACCAAACAGACAGGAAGTGTCAACCCAAAGGCTTTGCAGATGGGCCTTTCTTTCCGACAGTCACAGTAGGAATCGTTATTCCTCCAGCCCCATTTTCTGAGTGTGGTTTTAGGAACAACCGCACCATCACTTCTCTTGAGGAGTTCAAATCTTCTGTCATCCAATCTCACAACTGTGAGAGTTTAAGAAAATCTTTATTTACTGCTCTTTTAGCAGTTTAGGTTGAGCTCCCACACAAAATAATGATGACTCATAAGAATAAAACTTTAGCTGGATGCAGTGGCTCACGCCTATAATCCCAGCACTTTGGGAGGCTGAGTAGGAGCATCACTTGAAGCCAGGAGTTTGAGGGCAGCCTGAGACCCTGTCTCTAAAAAAATAAAATTAGCCAGTTGTGGTGGCATGTGCCTGTGGTTCCAGCTACTTGGGAGGCTGAGGTGGGAAGATCACCTGAGCCCAGGGTGTCGAGGCTGCAGTGAGCCATGGCCGTGCCACTGCACTCCAGTCTGGGCAACAGAGAAAAATCCAGTCTCAAAAAAAAAAAAAAAAAGAATAAAACTTTAATTTTATATTCATTCATTTACTCTTATGTGGGAAAACTAATAGAAAAGCTCTCCCTGATTATCTGATTAAAAGGCGAAAAGAAAGTATTAATTATTGTAAAATATTACAATATAAGAAATTTGAAGTAAAATGACTTATGACAGGACTTATAACTTTTATAAACTTTCTAATTAGCTGCACAGAGTAACAATGAATCAAAGGAAAGAAGACACACCATATTCCATTTATAGACTAGAAAAGCAAAATGAAAAAACAAAACCAAATTTAAAACAGATATAAGAAAACAGTCTGCCATTAAGTTGTATTCCAAAAGTTTATACATAGGTCGGTTGTTTGCAACCCTGAATTCATTCTCCCATAAAAACTGTAATATAAATAGTCCTTATAATCTCAGACCAACCCAGAAAAGCCTATTTAATCCATAATGTAGCTGAAATAATGTAGGCAGACAACTTAAAAGCAAGGGAAAATTACTGTTGAAATACTAGTAGTTAAACCAACAGAAAACAATTTAAATTCAATTAAAAATAAATTTTAAAGCTTTCATTTTGATCCTCCTACTCCATCTAGTATATGAAGAAAAGCAATAGTAACTGAAGGAGAACGAAGACTGGAACTCCTCTCCTGTGGAATTCTGAAGGGTCCGCTAGGCCCCCTGAAGCACTGGGAAAGCTGGTGAACAAGGTGCGCTCTCCGCTGCCTCCTTCTTGCTTCTCATTTCCAGCTATTTAAACCACCTTTCCCCTTCTTCTCTTCTATCCAAATCCTTCCCATTTCCAACATTCGATTTCAGTCTTTCTATTTCCACAAAGGCTACCTCAGTCTGGAAGGTTCTTGACTTGGACTCAAAGCCTGCTGCTCTCAAAAGTTTACACTGTTTCTCTGGTGATCAATGTTTATGGACCACCACTGTTCTTGTTCTTTTTAGTAACAGGCATCTGTTGGCTAACAAAGGGATCTGATGTGAGGGCGGAAAAAAGAAAAGTAGTGAAACGTATGACATAACTAGAGAAGAGTTCTAAGAGAAAGCAAAAGGAGGGAAAGGTAGAGAGGATGTGAATAAACCTGTAGAAGATAAAACAAAGTGATGGGTAAATGTGTGCTGGGTCAGAAAGGTCTCTACTTCATTCATAAAGTGGAACCATGACCCCAGGGTCTACAAATTTGCTGTGTGGGGGAAAGAAATGGAAACGGAGTGACTGTATTCCTGCTGACTGCTGATGTTAATATATTCATTAGACTGTTTATTGAGCACCTCCTATATAGAGTGTGCCACTGGACAGTAGAAGGAATATGAGGAATTGTTTCTGATCAAGGACTTTGCAGTCTGGGGTTGGGGCAGACAACACACTATAGTAAAGCCAGAATATATGAAAAGCCACAAGAGAGGTGGCGCTATAGGAACACAAAGTGAGAGTAGGAGACTGGAAGGGAGCCAAAAAACAAGTCCATTCATTCCAAACATGTTTATGGAGTGCTGAACATGTGCCAGGCAATGTTCTAGATCCTGTGGATATACAAGGAACAAAGCAGAAAAAACTTTACCCCTCAGGGCACTTACAATAAAAAAAACACAATATTTAAAAATACAAGTAAAATACATGGCATGTAAGATATATAATATAAATACTATGGAGGAAAGCAAGAAAGAGAAGACAAGTGCTGTGTGTGTGTGTGTGTGTGTGTGTGTGTGTGTGTCTGTAATTTTAAACAGGGTGATAGGGTAAAGTCTTGCTGAGAAGATGATTTTTGAGTCAAGACCTGAAACTGGTGAGGTTGAGCACCACAGCTATCTGCAGGAAGAGTGTTCCAGGCAGAGGGAACTAGGAAGCACACAGCAATGTGTGCTTTTAAAAAATCCGGAACAGGCTGGGCACGGTGGCTCACACCTGTAATCCCAGCACTTTGGGAGGCCCAGGCAGGCGGATCACCTGAGGTCAGAAGTTCAAGACCAGCCTGGCCAACATGGTGAAACTCTGTCTCTACTAAAAGTACAAAAATTAGCCAGGTGTGGTGGCGGGCGGCTGTAATCCCAGCTACTCAGGAGGCTGAGGTAGGAGAATTGCTTGAACCCAGGAGGTGGACGTTCCAGTGACCCACGATCACGCCACTGCACTCCAGCTTGGGTGACAGAGCGAGACTCTGTCAAAAAACAAAACAAAACAAAAACCAGAATACATTATTATTAACTAAAGTCCTCAAAAAATAAAAACATGAATTTATTTTCTTATGGTTCTGGTACTGTAAGTCCAAGATTCAGGTGCTCCAGGTTTCTTCCCAGGCCTCTCTCCTTGGCTTGCCAATGGCCATCTCCTCTCTGTGTCTTCACATGTCTGTTTATCTCTGTGTGCCTGTGCTAATCTCCCTTATGAGGACACATACTAGATTAGAGCCCACCCCAATGACGTCATTTAACTTTAGTTACCTCTTTAAAGGCCCTATCTCCAAGTACAGTTACAATCTGAGGCACTAAGGGTTAAAACTTCAACAGATGAATTTTGAGGGGGCACAGTTCAGCTCATTAACAGGTGTCAATGATGACTCCAATGTTCTTGGCCTGACCACCTAGAAAGATGGAGAGTCATCTGGCTCCCCACTGAAAAATGGGTAGGCTTCTGACACATTAGAAGTGGAAATCCTGATAATAAAAAGATTGACTAACCTGTATTGAGTGTTTAGTATGTATATAAGGCACCATGCTAAGCACTTTATGTGCATTACACTTCATTGAATCCTTACAACATCATTATAATGTTAGTACTATCATCTCCATATACAGATCAGGAAGCTGAGGCTCAACAAGGTTATACAATTTTCCCAAGGTCACACAGCTAGTAAGTGCAACAAAAAGAATTTGGATCCAAGCACTGTGATTACAACAGTCATGCCCTTAGCCACTGCTTATTCCACTTCTGCCAAGGAAAGCTATGAATTGAAGGCATGAAACCATATGTAATAAAAAGTGACCTTAAACATAATACCTAAGAGATCATCAAGCTCAAGCTCAACTCCACCTTTCACAGAAGTAAGCAAGGATCCAAATGCTGATTAAGTTATTTGCACAAATCAAGCTACCTAGAACAGACCTTAATTAGAAAATTATTTTATAATGCTAAAAAAATAGAAACAACCTAAACATAGTTTAAAAATTATGGAATAACCTTACAATAAAACACCTTACAACCATTAAAACAACGATATAGAGCTACACTGATTACATGGATTGATATCTGTGTGTGTGTTTTTTTTTTTTTTTTTTTGAGACGGAGTCTGGCTCTGTCTCCCAGGCTGGAGTGCAGTGGCCGGATCTCAGCTCACTGCAAGCTCCGCCTCCCAGGTTTACACCATTCTCCTGCCTCAGCCTCCAGGGTAGCTGGGACTACAGGCGCCCGCCACCTCTCCCGGCTAGTTTTTTTTTTTTTGATTTTTAGTAGAGACGGGGTTTCACCGTGTTAGCCAGGATGGTCTCGATCTCCTGACCTCGTGATCCGCCCGTCTCGGCCTCCCAAAGTGCTGGGATTACAGGCTTGGGCCACCGCGCCCGGACCAATCTGTGTTATTTTTTAAGCAGATAATAACATTTTAGAACAATGTTTTTTAAAAAATATATTATGTATATATGCAAAAACAGAGATGAGTATACACTAAAAAGGACAGATCATAGAAAGTGGGAAATTTTCACTTTCTTTTATATGCCTTTCTGCAGTATGATTTTTATAGTAAATATGCATTGTTTGTAAAATCTGAAAATAATGCTATTGCCAATCAAGAAAGTTCTTTGAAAACTGTTTCCTTTATAATTTGCTACTCAAACTTCTCCCAGCTTGGGGCCTCAGGATAGGCTGGCAGTCAAGTCTTCTTGGGGCAATTCCTGTTAGGTGGCTTTGACGATACCTAAAGCAACACTCAGGAGGCCATTTGTCAATGGAAGGGTTTTAGAGTTAGTACAGAGGATAATTGTTCTCACAGTTAATAGAGAATCAACTTTTCACAAATGAAGTGTCTGACTTCAAGAAGCACAAGCATATTATTCAGTAGTGATTTTAATAATATCAAATCTGTCAAGACTGTCATTTATGTCAACGTGTCAGGAGTAGAAAATAAAGTACTCACAATGTTTAAAAGAAGGAGGCAGATAAGGACATGAAAGAGAGAGCAAGGAAACTGCTTCAGGGCAAGTCAAACAGAATGTAGCTGTAGCATCACACTTAATCTTTATTAATTCAATCTAGCTGGACAACAAACAATTATTGAGCTAATTTTTCTATGCACAGCACCATACTATGCCTACAGGGATAAAAATAAGTTAGGCATGACCCCATAAGGAACACTATCATTTTTAGATATGTGGTCTATGACACTAAAACTTGTTTCCCTGTATTAAGTGGAGGTCCCCAAATTAAGTGGAAGTCATTTGACAACTAATTTCTCTTTTACAAGTGTTGTTTACAGTTGTTTATTTTATTCTTTGCTTTTAGGGAGGTGGAAGGGAGGAATGGGATGAAATGAGGAAGAAAAAGGCATAGTAGCAGTGAAAACATGAGAGAAAGCAATAAAAGTATTAAGAACAAATAAAAATTTGAAAAAGAGAATAGAACAATGAGAAGAATGGAAAAGTGGCAAGCGTGATAGAGTCATGTCTGGCTCCCTGCTAGGACAGAAGAAATGTGGTGACCTCTTAAAGGAGCATCCTGCATCTCCTGCCACATGCTTCGGTGCTGCAAATGCATCAGAGAGCCCCCGAGAGGGAATGATGCACTCCTTCTCCTTCAGAGCTTGTTTTCTAGCCTGCCCGCAGGAAAAGGTAAGGGGAAGTTGATATGAAACCTTTCACCTGCCACCCTTTCCTTTCTCCACCATCCTGGTTGCAGGAAAAGCCATTCACACAGTCTAATGTGGTAGGAGCTCGGTCTCCCTAAACAAATAAAAAACAGCTGATTTTCCCCTATGTAACTGCAGAATCTGCATATACACATTTGACAAAAGAGAACGAGGCACTCTCCTCAGCAGATTCTCACTCCAGATTTCCTATATAGGGTTCTAGTGGTCCACTGGACAAGGAGGCTCAGTCTGGGGCCCAATAACCCATTTAGACTCAGAGAAGTAACTTTTCACAAATCATTTATTTCATCCTAGGTATTCACATACTTCACGATTTCTCCTCATCTTTGCTTATTCAAGAATTAGCAGATTCCATTAAACAAGTTTTTACTGACTAAAGCTTTGCTTAACACTAGGGCTAAAAAGATAAGAATGGTTCTGCTTCTTAAGGAATTTACAAATCATGGAGTAACATGAACAGATAATCTCAGTATAGCACCACAAATCTGTTTTCCAAGCCCTTTTTTTTTTTTTTTACTGTGACCTTGAAAAAACTTATACCACAATCCTATATACAAGTACAGACAAACGTACAAAACAGCATTTTCTCTTCTAGTCCATTCTCTTCGGTTTTATTTAACTGAAAAAAAAAAAAAAATGGGTCACAATTACAGGCTGAGAGATAGTTGAGGTGTTGTGGGAGAACAGAGAAGAGGCCCTCAGCCCAACTAAGATTAGAAAGGGCCTTATGAAGATGAAGTTTGTGCTGAGAAGAATCACAGTGAGCTAAGTAGAGAGGAGGAAAGATATTCCAGGCAGAGCCAACATCATGAGGCTTCGAGGCAAAAAGCGTGCAGTATACTCAGTTGTCCTACTGGCATGGATATTTCCACAGCACATACTGTGACAGGTGATGCATGGGGTGCTAAGTAGACAGGGGCGTCGTGACTATCACGGAGAGACTCTGGAGCTGTTACTGCTGAGGCTGGGGCTAGAGTGGGGTGCTTGGCTGAACGGTTTTTAAAAGAGAATCATCTGATTGGCCTTTTCCAGAAATCACTCTGCTATGGGGCAACTTAGTTTAAAAAGGGCCAAAAATGGAAGAAAAAAGAATAGTCAAGAGGCTAATGCAACAGTGGAATTGAGAAGTGATGGGGGTTTTTAACATGTGATGAGTGAAGGAGACATGAGATATCCCAGTAATTATGTCAGCAGGCAATAGAGATAAACATGAGAGTCATGAGCATACAGAAGGGAGTTAAAGCTGTGAGTATGGATGGCAAAGTGGTGAGAACAGGGGGCCAAGAACTGAATTCATGGGAGCCCCCTTCTCTCAGTAGTGGGAAAAGGCCAAGGAGGTCAGAAGGAGAGGAAAGCTGCAGGCAGGGTTAGAATAAGCAAGTCTACAGAGTACAGACGTGGAAGCCAAGGGCTCATAGCATAAAGAGGACTACAGGCCTACAAAATTAAAAGCAGCAGCAGGCCCACTAGTAGTAACTACAACAGCACTGTTTAGTAGAAGTAGGAGCAGCAGCCATCCCTCATGAAGCACTTCCTGTGGGCTGGCACAATGCTAAGTGCATTGGACAATTTATGATATATCACATACTCACCACATTTGATCTTTATAATAAAAGAAGCTATTATCATATCTTATGATGTGAGGTTTAGACAGGTTAAATAACTTGCCTGATATCACTCAGTTTGTAGCAGAGCCAAGATTCGAATCTCTATCGTATCTGATGCCAAGACCTATTTTATTTCATTTCATTTTATTTTATTTTACTTTTATTTTTCCAACTTCTATTTTAGGTTTAGGAAGTACATTTTGTGACATGAGTAAATTGCATGTTGTTGAGGTCTGCTGCACGATTGATCCTGTCACCCAAGTAGTGAGCACAGTATCTGATAGGTAGGTTTTCAACCCACGCCCCTCTTCCACCCAGTAGCCCCCAGTGCCTACTGTTGCAAGGTCTATTTTAAAATAACTCAGTTTACAACATGGAACTCAGCTGTGGCCTTTGCAAAAGCAAACGCAAGATTACACAGTTGTGGGAACACAGGAAAAGAGACAGTAAGGAGAGAGAGAGTTGACCTTTTTTGATTAAAAAGGACACGAGGGAAACTAGACAGAGGAAGAAAGGGCTGGTTTCGGATGTGAGAAGTGAACAGATTCAGAGGCTGCAAGGAAAGTCATTCTAGTGAAAGTTTTTTGGAGAAGAGGCAAGAAGGACAATGGGGAAGGGCAGGAGCCAGAACTCAATGGAGGTGCTGGCCCGCCGGGAGGGCCATCTGGACGAGGGAGGGTGCTGCCTAGGAACTTCACACAAGATGGTAATCCAGACATCCCATGACTTCCTGTCATTTTGTGTGTCCTTTTCTTACTTTCCATGGTCTCCTCCAAACCCCACTCGTTTAGGGCTTTGAATGTCACTGTCTCAAATATGGATGTTTTTTAATAGTATGACTCTTCTTCTTTAGACCCTAAGCCCTCAGGTACCACCCACCACTCATGTGCCTGGGTCTTCCCTCTGTTCCCCCAATGCCCCACAAGGAAAATAGACTGTTTCTTCCCCTTCTGTGCTGTCTTAGAAACAAACGTTTTTCTGAGGTTTTCTAAATATGTTACTTTGTAGGAAAACATGGAGTGGAAATAATGAAAAGGATCTCCCCAAGAAAAGCTGTCCCCAATATTTTGTGCAGTGTAAACAGAACGAGACCTGGATTTGTGTATATTCAGAGGCTCTATAACTGTATCCTCATTTTTGTTTCACTGAAGCTTAATCCATCTTTATAAATTTTATTATAGAAATAACTACTTTTTAATTGTTTCACCCAATTTTAATACTCTGCACGCACATATCTGATAGTTTTCACATTTATTTATGTGTTTGTGGTCTGCTTTGTCTACAGGTGTCTGTCCAGCACAACATTCACAAATAACTGTGGAATGAAAGATTCTCTCTTTAAACCTGCTCCCTTGAAGACCACCTCTTTCAAGGCAGTCTGTATAATCACAGAATCTGGAAAGCTAAGTGCTAGCAGCAGAGCTCATACCCATGACTTTGACCTCATTAGTTCCATGTCCCAATAAACTCAACCAGCAGATTTTTCTAAAATAGGCATTTAAAGATAATAATGCACAGACTAAAGATTTCTATTTGTTTCTATATCGATAGACCTATTAAACTCTAGAAGACTAAACACTAGTAATTTGGACTACTAGTCCAAATTCCAGTGGCTACTAGACTCTCACCCTAAAGAAAATATGACAAGAAAGAGTGTGTGATTACCCGCTTACCCTTCGCTATCTACAGGGAGAATTGTACTTTCAGCATCTGCACAGCATGTATGGCCTTAGTTGATTTTCAGGAAGCCAAAACATATAGCATGGATTCACAATACTTCTAGGAATCTCTATACTTAGATGGAGACAAGGTCAGATGATTCAAGGAAACTATACAGCTAGCTGTTAAGTTTTTAAAGTTGAATAAAAGTCAGAAACAAAACTAATATTCTCCCTCAAACACTTACATAAATTTTCTTCATATTTCTGAATTCTTTTGCTCTAGTTTTGGAGTAACAGTGCTATCTCTCTCTCTGTTTCAGGTACAAATATGAAAACAGTAAACTGAATAGAAATCCTTGATTTAAAGAACTCATGCCTGGGTGGGGCACAAAACAAAGGGAGAAAAGGTACAGGGAAAAGAAGCTCAAAAGACATTCTTGCTCCCTGCCCTTCCAAGAAGGCTTCCAGCTATGACATCCTGGTGTCCATCCTATCATACTGCTTCTCAAGCTACCTTTGCACTATACATGCAACAAAAAAAGATTACTATTTCTTGGTTTCACATAGAAATGTATTCAAATAAGGGACAATCAAAATCTGTTAGGGAAAGAAAATGGTTAATACACAATCTTCCATAAGTGTACTGTCTTCCCTTAGCCTATGGCTTTCCCCTTCTACCATCCAGTCAACTCCCACTGCAGATACAACATAGTAAGGTTGAACAGAAAGAAAATGAGGATGGCTGAGGCTTCTTGTATTTCTTTCCAAACGCTTTCTTGTTCTGTATAATACCTCTTCTTTCCTCTGTCAGCAATGATTATTGAAATGATCATTGGAAGCTGGTAATTCTAAGTTTTAATTATTATTTTATAGCCCTTTAAAACCGCATTACAAGGTATTTTACACAGTGTGGAAGTAGTTCATCTTAATTTAATTATCCAAAAGCTTTATAAAATCATCAAAAATTTTAAAGAAGAGATCCAAACATGATTAATTGCTTGCCCAGTATAACCAAGGCAATGTTTTGGCAGAGATTTATAATTCACTCCAGTTCAGTAATTAGTAAAATACATGTAACAATGAATTAATACGATTGCATTATATGGGTAGTTATGCTTGAAAGCAGTACTAAAAATTATGTAAGACATGTATATTTTAATATGGAACATCAAATTACACATAAATTGCCACCTTTCAAACCAACTTTTCATGAAGTAATTTCTGTTGCATTATTTAAAAAATCCAATTTAAAACTGTAACCTGTTATCCAAAATTAATGCAAGTACAACATTTGCTGCTAGAGACTGAGCCTGTGATGTGGCTCCTTTGGCTTTTGTTTGATTTGTACTCTCAGTGTTCATAAAAAAGAAACATCTTTTAAAGTCAGCAACAGGGAGGGGAAAGTTTAACCATATGCAAGGAAAACACACCACTAATTTCTAGTCAAGTGTATAACGTGGAGTCATTAAAATATGTAGTCAAGTAAGGTTTTTGAAACAAACTTTGGCTGATTTTCCAGATTTTCCACAGCAGGGGGGTGCTTCATCTGAAATGGTCAACCATCCATAGAAGGCCACAACAGCAAATCTGATGCGGCCAGCACAACCTAGAAGGGCAGGCGGATATTTTAGGAAGGAAGTTTCCTGTTCTTTGATTTATGCTATTAGCACAGCAAATAACTAAATTTAATGACCACAACTGACTCACCATAGAAATACCACATGATTCCTGCCCTTTGCTTGAAATCAACTGAGATCAGTCTTTCTAGAAAATAACCTCCCAGGTTCTCAACCTGTCCTCAGGTCTCAGTTCACTGATTTCATTTCAATATAACAAATTTAGTTAGTGCCTTGGAATGCTATGAAATTTAATAATATTTCCATGAACTTTAGTCAGAGGTTTCCTCCTGGTAGCCTATTCTTGCCCTGAAGACAAATTACTTGAAAATAGACCATATAAAAGTCAAATACAAACTTCAATCTGACCAATCCTGCTTCCTCTGCATTGGCTATGCCAGTGGTTCTCAACCAGGGATAATCTGCTCCTGAGGGGACATTTGGTAATACCTGGGGACATTTGGCAATGCCTGGGGACACTTTTTTATTGTCATGGCTGATGGGGGTATCACTGGCATTTAGTGGGTAGAGACCAGCTAGTGGGTAGAAACCACAGATATTGCTAAACATCCTATAATACAAAGGACAGCCCCCGCTCCCCCCGCCAAAAATTATCCAGCTCAAAATGTTCACAGTACTGAGGTTGAAAAATCCTGGACTATAAAGATAAGACTGAAGGGTTAATACATACACCTGGACAACATCAGAAAGCCTGTGCTGTTATGAAGAAAAAAAAGAATGGCTTCCAATACCCATTTTTCCTGATCTCTGATATGCCAAAAGTAGTTGATTCCAGCCTTGCTTTTTTGAAAAAATATGGCTTACCCTACTGAAAAAAAGTATTGACAAAGTCATATATTCATTTTCATAGTTAGTACCTACAGCCTTAAAAATATCTATGCACCCCAAAATTATCTCCCCAGGGAAACAACTTTTGTTCTTTCAGGAATAAAATTACACTTAGATTTTCCAAAATAAAAGATAAACTTTTAACATATGATGCCTGCTTGTTTGCTTTTCTTTCTTTTTTTTAAACAATCTGGCAAAAACACATAGAACAGACAAACCACAGAGTTTATCAAACAGATACACATGGCACTCTGGGTGGCCTGAAAGCCACCAAACTCCACCTCACTCTTGCAAACAGCCCTTACTGGGAACCGGAACCAGGGCTTCAATAAAGAGCCCATGGTCATGCTAATGTGGACAACACAGCCACTCTCAGTCAAGCACATACAAACAGTCCCATCACCAGACTCCAGCTAAATTTCTCCTAAACAGTTTAAGCAACTCCAGAATTTGAAAATAGAAAATTTCCATTAGGCACCTAAATTACTTCTAAAAGTTTTAGGAAATGTTTAGCTTGCTGCCAATGATAAATGTCCAGGACTGTGGCATTTTATTTCCTAAGATTCCTTAAGTCATTTTGAGGCTTTGCTTTAGTACTGTGGTCAAGGCCCTACAACCTTTGGTCTTGTTCTGACAGCCTCAAGAAATGAGTTGTCTTTGGATGTTCTGCATAGAAAGGAACCTGCGAACATACAAAGATTAGAGCCACCATGGACCTGAAAAGTCATTTTGATGTGAACTAGTGTTTCAGATAGGAAGGATAACATGAGCTATCAGTGAAATGCAGGTTGCACTACACAAACCATTGGCAATATTTTACGATCTGGATCCTGAACTTTCTCATGCACTCTGGATTTCAAACATTCTATTCTGAATGGGTGTTGGGAGCCATTCTTTCTTTTTCAATTTTTTAATAATGGCACAGGTTCCCTGATGTTGCCCAGGTGTAAGTATTAGTCCTTAAATCTTATCTCTCTATAATCTATCAACATATATAACATCAAATGTCCCAGAAATTCCAATATTATTGCATCTACTCTCTAAGACTGTTTCTGCCACACAAATGCATAAACATTCTTTGTTACATAGACTAGGTTGTCCCAATTTTTGGTTCAGAAAAGAAAATTTACTATTTCGAACAAAAAGAGATAGATTCCTATAACACATCTTATAGGCGAAAATTCCTGATGAATTAAAGACCTGAAGGTAAAAAATGAAAATAAATGTGAATATTTATAAAAATCCCAATATTTATACCTCAACCTGGGGTTGAGGAAGAATTTTCTTGACACTGGACTACAGGCATAGAGCATGAACAAAGTATTTTATTACATTAAAAAAAATCTTTCCGATCCACAAAACATAAACAAAAGCATAAATAAATAAGAGCAATCCTGCAACAAATAAAAAAGACACAGGGTTAAGCAAAATAGCAATAGAGCTCTTAGAAATAAAAAAGACAAAGATAAACAGCTCAGGGGGAAAATAAGCAAAAATATGAATATGAAATTTGTGGAAATATAATTAGTTAATAAGCATGAAAAAAACTTCAACTTTGCCAGTACTCACAGAAATGCAAATTAAAACAAAGAAAAGATATGTATTTTCTGCCTATCAGATTGGTGTCAATTCAAAGCAATAATACCCAGTGAGGCTGAAGTTAGTGCCCTAACTGGTAATGGACATGTAAATTGGTATATTAGCCTTTCTGGAGGCAATTTGACCACATTATTGAAAGATTTCAAAATCTTTCCTTTGACTCAGCAAGTCTATTTCCAGGTTTGACCAGAAGAAATAGCGAGGATGATTTCATAAAGACGCATGAATATTAAATGCATTGCACATAATCTTTCTGTTAAAAGTGAACAACCAGAGGGCTGAGGGTCTCTGCCTCCATGCCTATGTCTCAAAATTACTAACTCCTGGTGATTCCACTGTCTGAAGAGCTCTTTTACGTCTACTTCTTCCTACTTGCACTGCCATTTCCTAATTCAGGCCACCATCACCTTTCACTTGGATTACTGCAACAGCTTCCTACATAGCATCCCACCCCTTTCTGGTTCATTCTGCACCTGGCAGGCAGGATGAGATTTTTAAACACAAATCAAATAACCTCCCACTCCAGATAAAGGTCTTCACTGGCCTCCCATAGCCTTACGTCCAACCTCCTTGACAGTTGTTGAGAACTATGGTGATTCCAATGCCTGATTACCTTGCCAGTCTCCTCTCCGGACCCCCAACAGACACACTTCTGAAGCTCAAATGGGCCATGATGATCTCTGGGCATGCTGCTGTTCCCTCTACTAGAACACAGTCCCTCACACTATCCTACCCTTTCCTAACTTATACTGCTCACATTCTCCAGGGCTCAGCTTAGCAGGCACTTCCTGAGGGTCAACCTCTCCTGCTTCTCCAGCACTTGAGTGAAATGTAGCTCTTAGGCACCCACTGTCCACAGCATCCTGCATTTACCCAAAACCACAGCACTGGCCACACTACGTGGATTTAACTGTGGGTCATTAGTTTACAGGTGTCTCAGGTCACTTCTATCATTGTATGACCTTTTCAGAGAACACAAAAGCCTTTGCATGCCCAATATCTAGGGCTCCTTTCCTTATTCATACACCAAACCCTTTTTGCTTGTTTGTTTGTTTAACAGTCTCACTCTGTCGTTCAGCCTGGAGTGCAGTGGTACAATCTCAGCTCACTGCAACCTCCGCCTCCTGGGTTCAAGCGATTCTCCTGCCTCAGCCTCCTGAGTAGTTGGGGTTACAGGCACCCACCATCACGACTGGCTAATTTTTGTATTTTTAGTAGAGACAGGTTTCACCATGTTGGCCAGGCTAGTCTCGAACTTCTGACCTCAGGTGATCTGCCTGCCTCGGCCTCCCAGAGTGCTGCGATTATAGGCGTGAGCCACCACACCGGCCACACCAAGTCTTTTGAGGTCCACAACACCAAGAACATTTCTTTTAAACATGTTCAACTATTCTGTAAGACATATTCTTGGGGTCAGTTGTCTGAAAGGGCAAGACACCAGGCAGCAATGTACTGAAGCTGCATATTTTATAGACAATTTGTGTGGTTCTTGTGTCCTTGTTCAGTCTCTTTTATGCCTCATCAGATGTAATTTTACTTGTTTTGGAAACAGAGCTCCTGCATAGTTCTCTTTATTCTTCTATCTAGGACAAATTATTAATCCTGTCAACAGAGCACATTAAAGGGCAGCTTTCACCAAGAAGATTATTTTATTTTATTTTATTTTATTTTATTTTATTTTATTTTATTTTTTTTAGTTTTAACCTTCCAAACCTTTATTTCTGATGCAAAGAAAAGAAGATAATTTTATAACAGCTCCTTCATTCCAGGAACTTTGGTAATAATCAAAGATGAAAACCAACCTAAATATTCCTCAAGAAAATGGCTAAATTATACATCTATACAATGGATTACTACACAACCATAAGAAAAGAATAAAATATTTACTTGGAAAACATCAGGAAATAGTGTAAGGTTAAAAAAAAAAAGAAAAAATGCTGAACAATATTCTAATATGCTGCTACAGTGTATGAAAAAGCAGGCACATGAATATATGCGGTGGTTCTTGAGTCAAATATCTCTGGAAGGACACACTTGTGGGAAGGAAAACTGAGTGGCTGAAGTCAAAATGGGGAGAAAGGCCTTTCCCTGTATAATCTTTCACTGTTTGGCTTTGTTAGTATATTTCATATTTCAATGATAGCTTACTTTGGATTTTTGTTGAACTAAGTAGTCGTTAAGTGTTTGACAAAACTCTTTAGAGGAGAAGCACAAAGGCTAATCTTCCACCACTCCCAAAATGAAACAAAACGAACACCTTACAATGTCCAGCGCTCTTGAACGAAGCTGTGGAGAGGTAGCAGCAGCGTCTTCCCTGCCCGGTGACGGAGCATGTCTGTCGCAGGGGAGCACTGCTGCCTTCTCTCTCAGGTCTGCTTTGCTCCTCTTTTGCAGTCCTTCATTCAAATTTCCTGAGCAGCAACCACTGTAAAATACTCTTGCCATCCAATAATACTTAGGTACGTTTCATTTTCTTAGAGGCAATGTGAAACTATGACAGTTTCTTCTCATAAAGTGGTGCTGGAATCAGCCTTAAAGGAAAAGCAAAACTATGAATTTCTACAGCCAAGAATACTAACTACAAATTCTGCTTTTGTGTACCATAATATTAGAAAAAAAAGAATGGATGAACTAAAGAAAACAAGAAGAAGGAAAAAGAGAAAGAAAATCTTCTCCAACAGACTTCTCCTTTTCCTTTGACTTGGAATAGCCATCATGGCAGGACAGAGTGGGGCTGTTTCTTCCTAAGCAGTACTGGGCTACAGATTCCATCTACAACTAATAAGTTGTAATTCATGCCTTAGATTTGTTCCCTGCAGCTAAAAGATACGTTCAAGGGAGTAATATGCTCTGGATCTCCTGTATTTTCTAGCACCGATCAGCTACCATGCATTATCTACCAGCATATGACTATAGAGAGAAGGTCCTCTCCCAAAAGAGAACTGTAATGGAGAGAGAGAAAATTCACTAGAAATCCCAAACAAAATATGATAATTATGAAACATCTTATTTCTTGTCTTATTACTAAGATGAAAATAAATACCTCCAAACAAAACTGCTAAATTTAATTACCAAGATTTTTAAAAGTACACCCTGAATTCAATATTATCTGAAACATGGAAGTGGACTGATAGTACTCCAAAATGTTTAAGTGAGAAGAAAAAAATTCAATCTAATTGTCTTAGGAAAACATCAGGTGAAATAATATGCATGTTATTACCAAACAAAGGAAGTTACTAACCTGAAATAAAGATAGATATTGAAAAGTCAGTCCTTGAGACAATGCATATGCTAACAGCTGATACTACCTAAACCATATAGCAGAATGGTTTTCAAATCCAGGCCTAAGAAATACATATAAATTCAGATTCAACTAAAAATTAAGAGCTATCCTAATTCTGGCAGCCATAACAAATTACCATAGACTGGTAGCTTAAAACAACATAAATTTGTTTCTCACAGTTCTGAAGGTTGGAAGTGTGAGATCAGGATGCCAGTGTGGTCGGGTTCTGGTGAGGGCCCTCTCCAGGCTGCAGATGACCACCTTTTCCTTATATCTTCACATGGCAGAAAGACAGTGAGCTAGCTCTCTGGCCTCTTCTTATAAGGGCACTAATCCCATCCATGAGAGCTCCTCCCTCATGACCTAATTACCTCAAATCATCACACTGGGGATTATATTTCAATGTATGAATTTTGGGGGGAAACAAATATGCAATCATAAGTTTATTCTATGTCAGAACTTAGTGTTTTACACTATACAAGATGCTTTCATATCCAATATCTCATTAAGTTCTTAAAATAATCTTGTCAGGGAGGTATTATTCTCATTTGCAAGGGAGAAAACTGAACCTTAAAAAAAGAGACTTGCCTAGGGTCATTCACGTAATAAATGGCAGCAACCAAACTGGAACCTGGACCCTCAGACTCCAAGACCAATGCCTGTTCCCTATAAATAATATTTGTTGGCTAAATATTTTTAACTGTTTAACAGTTGTTAGTTAAACTTCATTTAGACAGAACATCGACAATGTAACCAGGTTATTCTGTCTGCTGATAAAGAAAGTCTCTAAATTGTTTTTATAGGAACAGAACATTTACATGCTTTTTTCTAAGAGAGAGGAGAGAATGAAATGGGAAGAGAAAAATACTAAAATTAGATCAAATACAAATAAGCATTTAATTGTTCCTCTTCTATTTCATACATCTTTTTCTAATTCAAGTCAATTAAATATAGTCAATAGCTTTGGTGCTTACATATGTGCCAGACACAGATCTAAGTACAATCTGGGTTCCTACTCTCAAAGATCTCAGAATGTAGCAGAAGAGCCAGACCTTCAAATAAAAATTTACCACAAAGTTTCATGAGCATTAGAGCTAAAAAAAAAAATAAAATAAATGGCAATCCAGAGGAAGAAGTGAATGCATCTCCCTGGGAAGGAGATTCAGAGAGGAATGGCTTGCCAAGGATGTAGTATTTGGGCTGTGGAATGGGAACTGGCCAGCAGGAAGCATTATCTTCCAAGCAGAAGGCACTGGAGGTAAAGATATGGATCCTACCCTACTACCTGCCTTTACAGAGGAAAAAACAGAAGACTGACGTGCCTAGAATATCATCTTGGAAAATGGAGTAGTCAAATGTACACTGGAGTAAGCAAAAAGGGAGATAAAGATGGTGCCAAGATTTCTTGCTCGTGTCATAAAGAATGCCATTAATGGACATAGGAACTCAGGAAGGAGCAGCAGACTTAAGGAGAAAATCATGAATAACATTTGGGACATGCTGGAGTTCAGGTGCTGATAGGAGAACTCCACAAAGCATAAGAAAATAAGTGACTTGAGATTAGGAGGGATGATGGGGTTCACAGATCTGAGGAGTCATCCCTTAGGGAGTTTACAGAAGTATCACTTGTTTACTACTCTAGGTTCAATTTCTTAGAGACGAACAGAGGTTGAAGAAGGCTGAATCACAAGAAACAACTCTGATTTGTGGTAAAACCCTAGGACTTTAAGAAAACAGTATACTACAAGTCTTTCATTTATAGCAGTTCTGATCAAAACAGAGATATAATCAGCACAGGTCCTATTCATACATTGGTTGGACTATAGATCTACAGATAGAATAAATAACAATTAGGAGACTTTCAAACACAGCTGCTCCCAATACTGGTTCTTCCCTGCAGTATTTGAGGGAGGGCCATTGTTTTCTCTCAGCCACAAGTATTTATGTACTTGGAACACTCCCTCAAATTTGGGTGTTTTTTCATCTACTCGTGAAATCTCGCCTGCCTTTAAAACGAGGGAAACAAAAATATGAACCCATGAGGTTGCTTTCTCAAGTTAAATGGAGAAATAATAAAAAACTCTAACCCACATTAAATTTTTTATACTAAGAGAAAAGGGAATAAACTAGGAGTCTTTACTGCAGAAGAGCACTGTTCTAGGTTCTGAGACAGAAGTCACACCAGGCAAATTCTGGCTGCATAATGCCACTCTAACTTGAAAGTCACAGGAGTCTTGTGTGTCCTTGGGCAAGTCACCTCCCACAATACTTCTCTGTGTCTAAAAGAGAGGCCTCTGTCTTCCTAAGACTCTCTGAGAGCCTGTGAGAAGTAACATGCAGGCCTTACTTGGAGGGTCTTGGGAGAAGTCTATAAACAAAGCCCAAAGACCTCAGGGCTACCAATTAGCGCAGTATCAAAATGCATGCCAGCTATTCACTAGTTCCTTTGAATGTATGCATGCAGCATCTTCTTTATACTCAAATAGTTCCTATGTCAGGATGCAGAGAGCATTCTCCTCTCTTCAAGTTTCAGAAGGACTCAACTTCCCCAGTCCTCCAAGATTTGGAGATGGCGAGAATTCCTCCTGCCCAGCACAGGAGACTGGGAAAGAGGAAAGCTTGCTATTCCTGGTCAGAAAAACAGCACATCAAGGGTCAGCAGAAAAGGAGGAGATGCTGGAAGTTCTATCTGTGCACAGAGAAATCAGGAAAACAGTCAATGGCTGCTGTTCAATAAAGTTAAATTTGGGAGGCTTTCTCTAAAAGTTAAGAATGATTACAAAGTGAGTTGAGTATGCATTCCAAGCTAACTCCCAGAGTGTCTGATAACTTCACCAGGAGGCTCTGATTCTTGCCCGCCTTCTCAGAAGTCTTTTCGGGAAATTTCTCTTTTCTTGCCTTTCAGGATTTAAAAATATGTTATCATTAAGGACAGAAGGTCAAAATGGTCCACTAAATCCTCATTTTCAGGAACCTACAAATCTTAACTCTGGTAGCCTCCATAGGCTCTGAGGCAAGTCCTAGTGCAGGGCAGTTTCTTTCCTCCTCCCTGAGCCCCATTCCCTCCTCCCCTCCCCCCCAAGCTCCTTGCTTTCCTAGTTGTCTCTCACTCCTTGCTTAGCATCACCATTTTCATCTCTCCTGGCGTCTTACCCTCAGATTTAAACTTCCCAAGCCTCCCCTGTGGCATTCTTTTAACCCAGCACTCAAATTCCAAGTCTGTCGTGCAGCAATCACCACCACCCCCACCCCCCCGCCCAATCCCATTCACAACTAACCTTGAGAAAATTTCTAAACTCACAGCCTCTACTGTTTCACCTCCCACTCACTCTCAAACCATCTGTCTCTCCACAGAAATGGATTTTTGCCAAGGTCACCCACAACCTCCATGATAGCAAATTCAATGTTTCTGAGTCCTCATGTCATTTGATAATAATAAGGATAGCATCACCCAATATTTACTAAGCATTTCTTATATGCCAAGCATGGTACGCCATACTTCTCATACTTTAGCTAGGCTTCACAACAAGTAGATGAAGTAGGCTTTACAATTAGACCCCTTTTATAAATTGAGCCTTTGCGAAGTAATGCAACAGGTGACAAACATCACACACCCTGTGAGCTAGGCAGTTAGGATTCAAACACCAGCTCAGCTCCAGAGCCCAGGCCCTCAACCCTGCAGGTTGCAGCTTCCTCTCTGCAACATCAGACTGCACCCTTTGCATGGCTTAGTACTTTGTCCTACGTCCTTTGTGGTCTCTATCTGGGGCTGCTCTTCCTTGGTGCGCCCTTAAACATGGATTTCCCCAAGGTTCTACCCTCAGCTTCTCATCCCTAGAGGGCTCTCTTATGGTCCCGTGCCTCAATTATTACACACAGAAATGCAAAATCGGCCTCTGTAGGCAGTCTACTGCCTGGTCTCCCAAACTGGTCTATCTCCACAGATGCCTCACTTAAACATGTACAACATGGACTCAGCTCATCTACTCAATTTGAATGAAGTGCCCATTTCGAGGTGCTCTCTCGGCCTCCTGGAGGGCCTCCCTCCTAGCACTAACCACATTGTGTTGTAGTTTCTGGGTCTGTCTGCCTATCCCGTGTATCACCGTTGCCTCCCCAGTGCCTAACACAGGAGCTAGCGTGGAGTAAATGCTCACACAGCAATTATGAAATTAGGTAATGCAGAGCCTTTGGCTGGTCATATAACCTCCCTAGACCTCAATTTCCTCACCTGGAAAATGACAGTTGGAGCACAGGAATGGGAGTATGTTCCATCCTGCAAGCTGCCTTTGAAAAACGGGCTGCTGTCAAATAAGCTGAGACATGCTGCATGTTCGCCTCTTGGCAATTCACTTTAGATATCACATTGAGAGCTCTGACAATTTTTTGTTGTTGTCTAAATAAGGGTTTCCCAAACTTAGTTGACAACAGAATCTTTTCCTGGAGTATCCCAGCCCCTCCAACACGAGTGGTGCTGCATGGAGTGTACAATTTGACAAACTCCAGATCGGTGGTTCTCATTGTGTGTGGTGGGAGCAGGGGAAATGGGCAGGCAGGGGGAACCCTGCACCACTGACATCTAGTGGGTAGAGCCTACATCTTACAATGCACAGAACAGCCCCCAAAACAAATAATTATCAAGGCAAAATTGTCAGTGGTGCCCAAGTTGAGAAACCCTGTGCTAGACCAACCTTTACGACCAAAGTCCCTTTTAGCTCTTAAACTTCTGATGCCACGAAGCCATAAAAACTTGTTGATGCTCCAGATACAGACAATGAGACATCTCATTTAGAACAAAGACTAAGCAATGATGCATTCCTTTTAAACTAACAAAAAAGGTTTGATCAGAATGTTTGCTAACCATTCCTGATTATTTTCATATTTGTCTTCTATTGTTTATTTCATGCTTTTTGTATTTTATTATCAATCTTTTATTTACAACATATTTTTAGCATAATATTACGGAGCAATCACTGGAAAAAAATTCACTTTGGTCACTACTAAAAAATTAAAGAGAAATGTGACAGTTTACACCATATTGTGCAATCAGATGTTTTGCAAACATTCTGTGAAGGGTTTACCCAGTTCTTCCTTAAAGAATAACTTAAAAGTAGTGCTAAAAGGGATGACGATTTTGTTTAACATTTCACTTCAGCTAATAAGAAAATAAGTCTGTGTTCAAATTACATTTGCTTCAGGGAAGAAAGAAAAGAAAAATAAATTGCTTTAAATTAAATACTCAGGACAAAATGAATAACTAGCAAAGAAATATTTTAAATTGATTTTTTTCAGCCACTCACATCCCGTTCTTCCTTCACCTTAAAAAAGGGTGGCCAGGCGCAGTGACTTACATCTGTAATATCAGCACTTTGGGAGGCCAAGGCAGGTGGATCACGAGGTCAGGAAATCAAGACCATCCTGGCTAACACAGTGAAACTCTGTCCCTACTAAAAATACAAAATTTAGCCAGGTGTGGTGGCGGGTGCCTGCAGTCCCAGCTACTGGGGAGGCTGAGGCAGGAGAATGGCGTGAACCCGGGAGGCGGAGCTTACAGTGAGCCGAGATTGCACCACTGCACTCCAGCGTGAGTAACAGAGTGAGACTCTGTCTCAAAAAAAAAAAAAAGGTTGTGATTACAAATGATTTTGTTTGCTAGATTAAAAATCTGATCACTACATTAAAATAGGCTTTATCTCTAAGTAGTTTCAGAGAGTATTTTAAGACATTATTTATCTTTCAAAAATTACATTTAAATAATGACAAAACATTAATAATAATAACAATAGTTAACATTTATTTAGCACTTAGGAAATGCCAGGCAACTGCTTTGCATACATGACCTCATTCTAACACAGGAACACCTAGAGGTAGATACTGTTAATCCCACTTTACAGAGGAGGAAAATGACGTTTTTCTTCAAGAAAAGGCATTATTCCTCAAAGTGACAGTGCTAGGAAGTAGTAAAGCCAGCCCTTGCATCTGTCTGATTCTGGAGCATTTGATTATGAATAATGGGCTTTTTCTGTTTGAGAGCAACTTAAAGTTGATTAAATAGAAATATCAATTATCATGAAGAATCGGCAAAAGACTTAATTCTGATGAGCATGGCAGTAACACTCAGAAGCCCTGGGGAGGCTGATCAAAAAAAATAATTTTAGCTGTTTTCATGCAGACATTCTTCTTGCAAATTGTCAGCATTTGGAACACTTCATTTATAGAAGTATAAGTCAATATGGCCCACTCCTTTTCTTTGTGAACTTGAACTTGTCACCTAAAAGCAAGTTAGAAAACAATCTCACAGTTTTTCAAAAAATTAAATATAGAGTTACCATCAATTCCACTTCTAGATATATACCCAAAGAGAAATTAAAATATACATCCACACAAAAACTTGTATATTAATGATCACAGCAGCATAGTCCATAATAGCCAAAAGGTAGAAGTAACCCACATGTCCTTTAACTGATGAATAGATAAACTGTGGCATATTCACACAATGGAATATTACTCAGCCATGAAAAGGAACGAAGTACTGATACATGCTGCAACATGGATGAACCTTTAAAAATATTTTGCTAAATGAAAGAAGCCAGTTGGAAAGGGCCATGTATTGTATGATTCCATTTATATAAAATGTTTAGGGAAGGCAAATTCAGAGATACAGTAATTTACTGGTTGCCAGGGACTGGGGGTAACTGTTATTGGGCAAGGTATGAAAAGAGACGTGAAAATGTTCTGCAGTTAGTGGTAATGGTTGCATAACTATAAATACAATAAAACTAATGGATTGTATGCTCTTAAAAAACAGACTGTACGGTATGAGAATTGCATCTCAAGAAATTAAAAATATCACATTAGATAGCAGCAATAAAGCAAATGAGCAGTAGAGCTCACGTTTATAACTCGAACTGACTAAGATAAATATATGTGCAAACAGAATTTTGGAATTCTAAGTGTACATGCTGGTTAACCATACTGGCCTAAATCATTTTACATTAAAAAAAAAAAAAAAAACCCTATATTCTGTAGGTTTAAATTCCATATACATGAAATCAACCTGAATAAATTCTAAAATCCTGACCTAGAGGTATACTCTAATACCTAGTAAAAATAATTGCTTTAAGAATATCATGGTTATTTGCAATCACTGACTTATACTGAACAATGCTAGTAAACTACCCTTCATGCTGCTGCTGGAAACAGGGCAGTGGCCCTTATAGAGTAAAAGGAGAAATCTACCACTCTGCATTTTCTCTTCCAATAACCTTTAACTGGTCTAGTCCAACAGAGAGTGACCGTAAGTTGTAGAAAAGGTTAACTTGCTAGGGCCAAGCGCATGCTCAGGAAAGACCTGAGACACCCCTAAACTCTCACCTCTGGCTGACCTCCAGGCTCTGTGCAAATAGGAAGTGAAGGCTAAGGCAGAGTTGTAAACTGCCTGGTTTGTATTAAAACATGTTTTGACATATACACAGAAGCCAAGTACAAAGACTAGGAGTTGTTTGTGGTATGTTGTCCCAGGTGTTTAAGGAAATTTCTGTCAATCACTAACTGATTGCTAAGCTAATGGAACAGAAGCTTCAATGGACATATATGACAAAGAATATAGACTTTATAAAATGAGTATAAAAATGTCACTAACCAAATCAAAAACAATAACTATAATAAGCAGCAACAAACCCTGGGGGAAATCTCATTTCCAGAGTTGCCACATTATAATATTAAAAATTACAGTTTTCAATAAAACTACATGATATGCAAAGGAACAAAGTATTGCCCATACACAGGAAAAAAGGCAACTAGTAAAAACTGCCTAAGGAAACCCACACATTGCATGTACTAATCAAAGATTTTTAATCAACTATGTTAAATACACTCAAAGAAATAAACGGAATCATGCACAAAGAACTAAAGGAAATCATGAGAATGATGTCTCACCAAATAGAGAAGATCAATAAATAGATCAAAATGACTTTTTAAATGGAGCCAAACAGAAATTCTAGAGATGAGAAGTATAATAACTTAATAGAAAATTTCACCAGAAGGACTCAACAGCAGAAGGAATCAGCAAACATGTATAACAGGTCAATTAGATAGGTCAAATAGATAGGTCAATTAAGATTATCCAATCTGAGCAGCAAAAAGAAAAAGAAATGAAGGAAAATGAGTAGTCTAAGAAAGTTGTAGGACACCATTAATTAGAGCAATATATGTATAATAGGAGTTCCATAATGAGAGGAGAGAAAGGCACAGAAAGAATATTTGAAGAAACCATGGCTGAAAACTCCCCGAATCTGATGACAAATGAAAAAAATATTTCATTAAGGGTGGTACTAACAGAAGTGGTTATGTGAGTGTATGAGGGCAAATGAACCAAACCCCATGCCACCAGGTGTTTCTGACACAAGAAGAGTGAAAGTTTGAAAGAACAGAATTCCTTGTCAATAAAAGTCCACTGAGAGGTGGGTGCTGTGCTAAAGACCCTGAAGAGGGCAAGAGGAAATGGCCAGTAGAAATCCAAGCCTCTACCTGTGCAACCCTGGCCACTTTCACCGGCCTTCAGCCTTCTGCTGTCATTGCTCTCTTGCTCCTTCTGCAGTTGTGCTGCTACCTCCCTGGTCTTCCCCTCTCCTCACTGCTAGATCACCTGATGTGATATCTGCCCTCCAGCTGACCAGCTGACTGCCCCCACCTCCACTCTCCAATCACCAGGGTGGTGAACAGTCACTGTTATGGACTGAGCTCTCCCTTATCCCTCCAACAGGAGACAAAAGACTGAGACCCCTACCCTAGATGCTGTAGAGTCTAAGTCACTCTGATTGGTCAGGGATTCTAACACAAATCACATTTTAATGGCTGGTTGGTGGTTGTGGGGGAGCCAAGCTTATTTTGACACTCAAAAATATTTTATTATACTTAGTGATATTTTAAATTCATTCTTAGAAAGAGGTTGCTATATTTTAAATATGTATTATAGAGGGGTTATTGTTTTCTCTAATGAATCCTTTTTTTCACCTTTACAGTAAGTATTGACAGGGAAATCAAGGTTTGATATGCAATATTTTGCCTCCAGAAGCTTTTCTGTTTGTCCAAGGTATTAATGGATGCCTTGATGGAGGGTGGGTAAGGGAAGGGTTGTCTTTTATTAAACCCTGTACTATGATTACCCTCTTGAGGTGGTATATTTAGCTGTCTCTAACCTTTTTTTCTTAAGACATAATATTTCTATTTTAATTACTATGGGCTAGGAAAATATTCTATGCCCATTCACAGGTAGAGTTTCATTTGCCCATTCCCAATTATGATATTTGGTACAATACTGACAGAAATATCCCGTACAGGATTATCTTCAACAGCACCTAATATTGTTTCTAAGCCCTGTATTAAACAATATTAGAGTATAAATGCATACATGCATAGGAAGACGTATTTCCCTAATTTGGCCTCCTCCATAGCTATATAATGGTGGGAATATGAGATCTTAGGATGATTTCTTTTTGGAAAAGGAAATAATCTTTCATGAGACGGTCTGATACACAATGTATAAGAATGTTCCATCCAGTTAAAAGCCTGAAGTGATTTTAAATCTTAAATTATCATTTTAGAAACTCCTATAAAATTTCAGAATTGTTTTAAAGCTTGAGGGAAGTTATATGCTTAAAATAGGTTTGACTTAGTGCGTTCTATTTAAAACTGTAAATCAGAGTGCTGAATTTTGAATCTGAAATTCTTCCTGATAACTTTTAACATAACAAAACTGCAGAGCCAAATTGTTCTAGAGTAAAAGATTCTGCTTCATAGGAATTTTACAAGTTATTAACTATTAAAAAGTATAAATTCTTCCTCCTACCTCTGACTAGATTAAAATATGTACACATATCTTTTTAAATTAGTTGCATGCACTATTTTCTCTCTCTCGTCTTTTTTTTTTTTTTTGCTCTGCTAAAAAATATGTAAACTCAACCAACCTCTAAAATCAAAGAATCTTTAATTTTCTTTTTCCCATAGCTTCCAGTTCTTGGATGAGATTTTCCATATTTCTTAATATTTCTTGTGTCCTTACTTTAAGAACTTACCTGGACCCTTCACAGATCAATCTTCTTGATGATTGCCTGATTAATAGAAAGGCGTGGTGGTTACTAGATCATATCTAAAATGATTTACACCTGTCTTTAAAAAAAATTGCACTTGACATATGAATATAATTAGTCATTATTCTGGGAATTTAGAATCTTGTTCCCCTCCAAGTCAGCCATACTTTTATTCACATTGTTGTATTTATACAGGGGCAGACACTCCTGTATTTTCTCATCACATTCCTCACCCAGCCTTTAAGATGCTGAAAAGTCTGCCGAAATAAGATCCCCTTTTAGGAAAATCTAGATACTGTTTCCTTCAAAAGATTATTCTCAGCTCATGTGTTCAATAATCTTACCCTTTCCTAGATATTCTATCAGCTTGCCAAGAATGGATGTGAAATTCACCAACTCACACTTTCTCAAAGTGTCTGGAGCAAGTAAGTCACATTTCCAATACATCAGACCGCCCCAATCCCTTGGTCACGATATTGAAAGCTTTCTTATATGATGAAACAGATGATTAAACTAAAACTAAAATAATGTACTTGACACTAATTATTTGAAAGACTCTTTTCAAAGGCAACCTTATTCTGGAATTGTCCATTTAAAAAATATATGACTAAAACATCTGACTAGCTCTCTCCCTACCATGTAACATATATTTGTTGCTATAAACACACTTAAGAAGCTGAGAGCTCTGCTCCATGCTCTTAGGAAAACTTATCATATGAGCTGGGCCCACAAATAAAATAAAACTTGTAATGTTTAAAGATGCTTTTCAGTCAAAATGTTAAGCACCTTTTTAAGAAATGGCCTTAATCTATTTTGTTCATCTGCATAAAACTCCTAATTCAAACTTTCACTGAAATGAGAAATAGTTTTAATGGCCATTACCACACCAAACTTCCTTTAAAGGACAAAAATAATGAAAAGCTATAAATGTGGAATTACCAAAACACGTTTATAGATTATGATTTGGTGCGACAAATTAGTATTCAAACTGTTTTACTGTATTCTCATGTCGTAGTGGTTGTAATACAGTGCTTATCAATCCAATAAAATCCTATTTATTCATAGTATTTGAGGAACTGAACAGCCTATGGTTAAATGAGAAGAAAATATAGTTTTCAAATGAATTAAAACACCATACAAGCATTTTCATTCCTGCATTCTTCAAGCATGCCCTCCCTAAAGGCCCTCTCCACCCTCATCAATAGCCTTGCTAGTGTGTAATAGCCACTCACAGGGCTCAAAGCACTTGCTCTTGTTATCTCTCACCCTAATTTATATATCTGCTTTTAAATTTTTGGTTGACCTTTCCAGTTCAGATTCTCAATAAGCAAGAATTTATCATATAATCATAGTAAGCAATAAAATTAACTTTTATAAATTACCTTTTAATGTTTAGGTGGAATATCCTTGATAATTATATAATACTAATAATGCCTTATTATTATCTCATTTATAAAAGAAAAACATGTAAAGATTAAGATCACATCTAATAAATACAATTTTAAAAAGTTAAATGATATTCTAAAGCCCCTCAAATCGGTAAATAATATCCTCAGTTGCCTTCTAAAGAGGCTGTTCCAGAATCTGGAATCCATGATCAAGTGACTCAAGTACCTATTGTTCCATTCACATGCTACAGTGTGGAAGATGCTTTAGAGGTGACAAAGTAACTCAACTACAAACACGAACAGTACCATTAACAAAATATTATGGAAAAATAATTTCAATTTGTGTAAAAACGCACAGGATATTTGCCTAACTGATTTCTACTCTCAGAGGCAGTCAGGAAAATAAAATTGGGGTTGACAAGATTATACTCTAATTCTGACCCCACAGCTTAAAGAAAATACCATTTCAGAAGTCCATGTTCAGAGAATCTTCACAATGAGGATTCCCAAGAAGAACACTTATTCATGTGCCAATACCTCAGGTGACTCTTCCTCACTTGGAGGGAAGCACCTCCAAGAAAACAGGTGTCCTCTTAACCAGACTCCAAAAAAAGGCCAGTCATAATGAGTATACTTTTTCTGTAAGCCAACTATATAGGCTGCAGAATTCATAAGCTAGTGGAAGGCTAAATATTAAAGAGCTAAGCATACAACTTTAAAAGTCAAAAAATAGCAAAAAGAATAAACCCAAAGAAAGAAAAAGTAAAGAAATAAGGATAATGGAAATAATAAAGATAAAACCAGAAATTAATGAAACAGAAAAGGGATACATAGAACAATACATAAAATCAACAAAGCCACAAACTGATGCTTAAAAGGATTATGAAACTGATAAATCCCTGGCATACCTGATCAGTAAAAAAGGACAAACAATTCTAGTAAGGAAAAGAGGAACAAAACTACATATGCAGTGGGTTGTAAAAAGGCGAGATAATTTGATGAACATTATGCTAATAAATCTGAAAATGCAGGCGAAATGGACAAATGCCTAACATCTTATAACCAAATAGTACAAAAATAATGCAGCCCCTAGACTTCAAACTAGCTAGTATATAAAGACACTTTAAACTCAGAAGAACAAGTTTCAGAAATTCAACTGTACAACATCCTATTAAATTATTATTTAGTAATTTAAATTTTGGCTCCAAATGGGTGAATTCAGTTTTTTGGTTCAAATGAATAAAACTAAAATTTTAATCACAATATTTCACAGCTAAGTATTATGGTTAACAACTGCTCTAAGTTTAAGAATGATGTCCATATATTTTTAAATAATTTATTTAATCCAGAGTTTTCCTGAAGTACTTCTGTTTAACTTTCGGGATTAATGGATACAAGTTTATATATGCTGTCAAGTGTACAGTGATTAGGATTTGTTAACTTTCTGAAACTTAGCTGAATGACCTTTGTACTCCTATATTTAACATTAACTTTGACTGCTTTATTCCAGTGAGTGAGTGCAAAGAGCAACAAAGTCAAAGAATTATATAACTAGGTGAGGTTTCAGCCCTTTATAGATGAAGAAACTGAGACCCAGCAAAGTGAAATCCTTGCCCAGGTCATTATACTGGCTTAGCCTTTTTCCTTCAACATATAAAGTTATGATAATTCTACATCCTATGGAACACAATTCTGTCCCATTACCTTAACTATTACAGTAATATGAAGCTAATGTTCAAACCCCAAAATGCTTCTCTCTGTGGCTATTTAGAGTCAGTACAGCCATTAGCATTAGGGGACTTTCTATCCATTGTAAAAAGAGACTATTTTCCTATTTAGTTACCAGACTCACCTATTATTCTTTGAAATTAATTGCATTTTCATACATAAAAATCTATCATAAATAGGAGAAGAGGAGGAAACTGTTTTATCGCTGAGACACAAATTGAATTTTGTGATTAACAGGTAAAAGTCTTCTCTGTCACAAATATGTAATTTTTCAATAACCAGCTACTTAAAAGATGAGATTTTCATATAAAGCACAAAATCTATCTATTGTTTTAACATTCTCCTTTTATCTTCCTGGTTTAAATGCCTTGCTGACTGTAAAGTTCACAGTGATAATCTGTTCTTCCTTATAATAACCTGGCACAATCTTACAGTCTTATTTTAGTTTCTCAGATTAAGGGTATGAACCAAGACTGTGTTGAACACTGCTCCTTTAATTCATGCAGTAATACAAAAGTTATCTGTCAGATGGTAATACACATAGGTAAAAAGGAGAATATTCAGGTACTCATCCAAATTTTTTCTACATAATACCAAATTTTCAAATAATGAGACATTTGAATGATTCGCATAAGAAAATAGAAGACTGGCATTATGGAATCAAAACATCAAGATGACTGAGTTTCCCTTTTGCATAAGTTCCCAAGATGACCACCACAATATTGCATCCTACATGATCTTCTTCAGTGTGCACCCGCCACTCCCCCATCAAGGAGTGGGGTCTCACTTCCATCTCTCTGAATCAGTGCTGGTCTATGATTCATTTGTAGCTAAAAGAATGCAGTCGAAGTGACTCAGTGTAACTTCTAAGCTTAGGTCAGAAGACGCCATGCAGCTTTTATCTAGTTCTCCTGGGAGGCTTACTTTGGGGAACATCCAACTATCTGGGACCATCAAGTGGAGAGGCTACACATAGACACTCTGGCTGACATTCTCAGCTGAGCCCAACATTCCTGCTGTCCCTGCAAAAGTGCCCAACATGTGAGTATGGAAGCCATCCTGGAAGTGAACCCTCCAGTTTCTAGTCATCAGAATATATCAGAGAGCAGAGACAAGACATTTCTGATGTGTCCTGTTCAAACTGTCAATCCACAGAATCCATGATCATAATAAAATGGTCATTGTTCTATGCCACTAAGTTTGAGGTGGTTGGTTATATAGTTTGTAGATAACCAAATGAGCAAGTTTTGACCTAAAACAAAAGCTATTAAGACTCCTCATTACTGTTGAGCCTAGTAATAGGACTAATTATTCTAATTTATTGATTAGGTAACCAGATAGTCCAGAAAGCTAAAAAGATCCTTCAGACGTGACTCTAATTGAAAGGAAGGGGAATCCACTGCTACACAGAGGATGTGTGTCCTTAACAAAATGGGACCGTGTCCTATGTACATCCGGATGTGAAGGACAGAAAGGGGCTAAGTACCAGGAAAAGGACAGGCCAAGGAAGGAAGAGCCTTTTATAGCATAGCTATCTCATTCTATGGTTACTGCCAGGCAACCTACTGAGGAAACTATGAGTCCCCCAGGGGCCTGTAAGACAAAGAACACAGGCTAGGGGAGGGGGGACATAAAGAACACACAAGCTGTTCCTCTACCCTCTGAGGTACAGGATGACACATGGATAATGTGCGACCACAAAAGAGAAAAGGAAGCCAAAGATACAAGTTACCACACAGCCTTGAATATCAAAGAGGAAAAATCAGGATTTTAACTATCTTTATCTTTTATCTTTCAAAATCCTGTGGATAATATATTTATGGTTTAAGTCTCTTTAAGTAATTGATATCAAAATAATTGCAAATGTTCATCATCAATTATTTAGACTTTTCCTCTTAATTAAAAAGATGATACCATTATATGAAGCACATTCATTTGAGGACACAACACCACTGATTCTTTACATGGATGGTACTAATTTACTTATTTTAGAATATTTTCTTTAACATACTGGGTGCTCTTGACAGTAAGTTATTCCTGGAGTTTTGGCAATAAGTAACTCAAATGCCAAGCTCCAGAATATATTTTTCCATCAGAAATAATTTAAGGAGAAGCTACTTCCCACCTGATCCTTCCTCTATGCTATGGGCCATTTTCTTATTTCCCTTCTTCAATGCTGGAGGGAAGATACTCTCAGTAGATGTAGGGACTAATTCTCTACAGAAACCCATCTGCCTCAGTGAAACCTATAACCCAACAAAGGATACTTTTTTTAACCAAAATAAGTGAGAAACTACTAGCTCAAAAGCAAAATATATGGATAGTCATTGTTTTAAGAGGTTGAATAAGCTTAGATTTCACATTCCACATTCTTCCCCAAACCTCTGTTCCATAGTGTGGCAGGTTTACTGAGTCAATTGTACTGTGCTGGTGCTATAATATTAAAGTAGGCTGTCATCTGCAACAAGCAAAGGAAAAACTTTTAGTCAGATGAAAACACAGAATGCTTTTTAAGATTATGGGCCCTTACTAAGCATGCTTTGATTTGATTATTTATGAATAATGGAAACCATAGCAGGCTGCGTTACATGCTCATGAATCACCTCCTGAGGTGTGAGCGAGTTAAGCCTGGACTTTCTTCATGTTATTTATTGCATTCCCTGCATCTGAAATGTAAGCTCAACGAGGTGATCCTCCTTCTCTCTCTATCCTTTCCCTCTACTTCTTTCTCCTTTCATTAGTGGTGGATGGGAAGGCAAAGGAGCAGCACTGTCCTTTTCCCTATGTCAAACCCGGCCTGACCCAAATAATGTCAAAATAACCTTTTAAGAAACAATGTTTTCATAGTTCAGTTGATAAATTTGGAAGGAAAAAAATGCATAAACAGAATAAATCTATGAGAAGTAGTTTCCTAATGACAGAGATGAAACACTATCTGAATAAGAAGAGGAAAAAAATAATAAAATTAAAAGGAAAAATGTTAGAGCAGCAAAGAAACCTACCTATACTACAAAATATATCTAAACCACAAGGAAGTAACTGTTTCCAGTGCCAAAAAATCATGGAGCATGAATAACTATAACAGGAAATACTGAAAAATTTCAAAGATTCTAACAGTAAATATATGCCAGCTTTTTCTATTTCATGTTTTGGCTAAATATCAGTGTACAGTGAATGTGTGGATATTAGCACCCAGAATCTCTCACCTTAAAAATAAAAAAGGCTGCAAGGAAAATAAATAAATAAATAGGCAAGGTGAGAGTAAATACACAAATTTCAATGACGTCTGAAGCAACTTCCAGACCTTTATCAAAAGCATGAACCTCATAGTGAGAAGAATGTTCACTAATGTTATGCATTGTTCAGCTTACGTTAATTTTTCTTTACCACATTATAAAAGATATGTTTTAATTGATTTGTTCCAACATCCATCTACTAAGACAGCTTTTATAAGCAGATCAAATCTTCATTTCCTTAAACTCAAAAGTATTGTCTTTCAATTTATACAAATATTTTAGGCGAGCGGCAGTGGCTCATAATTCCAGCACTTTGGGTAGCTGAGGTGGGAGGATCACTTGAGGACAGGTGCTCAAGACCAGCCTGGGCATCACTGCAAGATCTCCTCTCTACAGAAAAATTTAAAAATTAGCTGGACATTGTGGCATTTGCCTGTAGTCTCAGCAACTCAGGAGGCTGAGGAGGGAGGGTCACTTGAGTCCAGGAGGTTGAGGCTGCTATGTTCATGCCACTGCACTCCATCCTGGGTGACAGAGTGAGACCCTGTTTCTAAAAACAATAAAAAATACATAAAATAAATAAAGGAATATTTTAGGAATCTTTAAATCACACATACCCCTAAATCCTGTAAAACAAGACTCTAACAAGTTCTATACAAATTTTAATCATTCATTTTAACTTCATGAAAACCAAAGTTCACCAAATCTATTCAAAAGACAGATACCTACATATTTTAACACAATGAAATTGGACCACCAAGGAAAAAAAAAAAAAACCTTGAAATTTAAATCCAATTTATCATGTAAGTACACTTACATTTTAATTCATAAGCTGAGAATCCAATTCAACATACTAATTTTAATGACAGATGAATTTAAGAAATACATCTTTTGAAAACTCACCTTTCTCTTGGATCATATTAGTGCTTAAGACAATTAAACTGAATATGTTGCTCCCTAATTCCTCCACTCACTATTCTATATATTTCTCCACATATAAAACTCACTATATTATCCTCATGAAAACTTTATAGACTATGTTAGAGTGAAATAAGGGTCTCCCTTTTTTTCATAACAGGAGCAAAATTTACAGGCAGATCTTTCTTCCATAAAATCATTGATTTCTAAATCTAGCACCCCTAGTGTTCTCTTCAAAATTATTATGAAGATGTTTACCAACACACTGTCACAAAAATAGTGACTACATGACAGCTATTTTTTACATATATACACATACATAAATATATTTATATATTCATATTCCATTCAGTAATTGCACTTCATTTCTCTTTCTCAAAACAAGGTCACTACATTTCACAAAATCTTTGACTAAATGTAAATACTTGTTTTTCTTAAAATTTAAATCTATAATTTAAAATGATATAATTTGAGGTAAACATATCAGAAGGCAGTCAACCATTAAAATATTAATTCATTTGCTTACTAATCATAAAAGAATTCCAGCAATAATCTGAAAATATAATTGAGAAAAATTTTACACCACACCTTACATCATTAGGTAGTGATCCTATTTTCTAAATGAAAATATTAGTAAACACACAGAAGACTCTTACCAGATAAAAGGCACACCTACAACACCTACAACCAAAATTCTAGCAAATGGGTAAGAAAAGTCCCTAGAGAAGAGCTGGGCTTGCTAACCAAAAGGAGAGGGAGAGTAATTCTGGAATAGGGTACAGATTACAAGACTACAAGGGAGGTGAAGTAATGTCAGCTTGCAAGGCCCAGTCTGGCCAAGACAGAGGTTGGTGGGAAGTGGAAGAGGATGCTACAGGAGCACTGATGATACATGGGAGGTCCTGGAAACCAAGAGGAAGGTTAAGGATTCAGCCTCAGAGCAAAGGGTATCATAGAACATGTTGAGAGAATTTCACAAAGTAGTGCTGTAGGAGAACTATTCTGGAAACTGTGAAAAGGATCGGGGNGAGTAATTCTGGAATAGGGTACAGATTACAAGACTACAAGGGAGGTGAAGTAATGTCAGCTTGCAAGGCCCAGTCTGGCCAAGACAGAGGTTGGTGGGAAGTGGAAGAGGATGCTACAGGAGCACTGATGATACATGGGAGGTCCTGGAAACCAAGAGGAAGGTTAAGGATTCAGCCTCAGAGCAAAGGGTATCATAGAACATGTTGAGAGAATTTCACAAAGTAGTGCTGTAGGAGAACTATTCTGGAAACTGTGAAAAAGGATCGGGGGAAAGGGAGAAGAACAGAAGGAAGGGAGGTTAATTCTTGTAATTATCTAAGCATGTGTTGGAGACAGGAGCCTGGTACTAGCATCAGAAACAATGGGACAGATGTGGGGATGATGAGAATACAGTCAGCTGGTGGGAGGAGGCCATCTTTCAACACCAATGTCTCAAAAAGGTTTTTGTTCCATTGGCTGGTTTGGTTGGAAAGTGCATTATTTATAGATCTAACATGAATTTATCTCACAGTCAACAGTAATTCAGAATTGTGCATTAATATTTTTTAAAGCAAAGAAAACAGTCAAAGAAAGCAGAATAACTCAGTGGAGAGAGCACCTGGTCTCACAGTCAGGAGCCCACAAATCTATTTCTGGCTTTTTGAGCAATGTTGCTCATCACCTTGCACAACTGAATCAGTCTCAGTTCCCTTCAAAGAAAAATGGTAAAGCAAACTAATATGACTGTTGAAGAGTTATGAGAGGAGAAACAAACTCAAATCTTTGAAAGTGCTTGAAGTAAAACCACTATACACATGTTAAACCACTAACAAGTAATATTTTCTAAATATACCATATGGACCTTCAATTTTGTCCAACTATATACATTCTTTATTTTGATAAGGATGCAGATGTCCAAACACATCAATACCAAAATTCACCATTTTACCTACCTTTTTCATCCTTCCATGTCAGTTCTGCTTCTAAAGTTAAACACCAATCACAATCTTGATACAATTTTGAAACACTATTTGGCTATTTAAAAAAAAAAAAAAAACTGACGTGAAGTATTTCCATAAATTCTAACCCAGATCAAATATTTTAAAACAAAAATAATTTAACGGTTGCATTAAACCACTGGGGAGGCTGACTATGAGGCAAGGCATCCATATCCTGCTACATATTAAGTATACCTTCTCTGGAATACTTGGAACCAGAAGTGTTTCAGATTTTTCTGGATTTTGGAATATTTGCATGTACCTAATGAGACATCTTGGGGATGGAATCGAAGTCTATACAAGAAATTCATTTATGTTTCATATACATCTTATACATATAGCCTGAAGGTAATTTTACACAATATTGTTAATAATTTCATGTATGAAACAAAGTTTATGTACACTGAAAGCAAAGGTGCTATAAGGTAAGGAATTTTCCACTTGTGGCATCATGTTGGTGCTCAAAAAGTTTCAGATTTTGGAACATTTTGGATATTTGGATTACAGATGCTTAACCTGCATTCATGAAAACAAAGGGACAAATAAATGATAATTTGCATTTTGCATGAAAATTGATTATCAGGAACACCTAAAAATAACTAGAGACAGTTCAGGTTTCCTCTTCACCATCTGAGTTGTGACTGCATGAACTCTGGGAGTCCAGCACTTTTGTATGACAAAAGTAAAGCTTATAGATGATTAGTTAATTGAGAAAGGAGGCTCTGAACTCCTCTTTCTTAAAGATCTGGGTTTGTTCCAAAGAAAATACAATCTAATATATGAGTTAGATTCAGATTTCCTAGAACTAGGGAGACTAAGTAAATTCTAAAGATACTCTGGAGTATTCTGTTTCTGCTCCTTGGTTTTAAATAGTGTCCCTACTCTCCCACTAAGCTATGATATTAAAATAAAATAACTTTGCAAATATAAAATTAAAATATATTAATGCAAAACCATGGAGAAAACTTTGGAGCCTGACAGACTTGTATTCAAATCAGAGCTGTGCCCATTACTAATTCTTTTTTTTTTTTTTGAGACAGAGTCTTGCTCTGTGGCCCAGGCAGGAATACAGGGATGCTATCTCGGCTCTCTGCAACCTCCGCCCCTCAGGTTCAAGTGATTCTCTTGCCTCAGCCTCCGGAGTAGCTAGGATTGTAGGTACATACCACCATGCCCAGCTAATTTTTGTATTCTGGGTTGAGATGGGGTTTCACCATGTTGTCCAGGCTGGTCTTGAACTTCTGGCCTCAAGTGATCCACCCACCTTAGCCTCCCAAAGTCCTGGGATTACAGGGTGAGCCACCATGCCCGGCCCCATTACAAATTCTATATTGGGAGTAATACCTACAGCATGCTATCAGTAGGTAAATCTTGAAGATAAAACCAAAAGTGTTTGTTGATAGACTTGATGTAGTACATGAGATAAGAAAGGAGTCAAGGATGACTCCAAGGCCTGAGCAACTGAAAGGATATCATCAAACTAAGAAAGAAGGCTACAGATGGAGCAGGCTGGGTGGGGAAAAGAGGGGGGCTGTGTTTCAGGTATGAAAAGTGGAAAGATCTAGTAGGATATAGTGGAAAATCTAGTAGGACATATGTGCTTGGATCATAGAAGAGAGTCGGGGTAGAGATGTAAATTTGGGAGTGGTTGGCATATAAATGGCACTTAAAGCCACAAGACAGGATGAGAATATCAGGGCAGTGTGAACAGATAGAAAAGAACAGATAGAAAGAAGGCTGGGATCACTCCAATGCTGCAAGCAAAGAGAAGGAGTCAACAGAGGGGACTGAAAAGACTGATGAGTGAGACAGGAGGAGAACTGGGAGAGTAGGGAGCCCTGGCAGCCAAGTAAAGTAAGTGTACCAAGATGGGGAATGATCAGCCATGCCAAACACTACTGATGGGTGAAGTAAGGGGAGGACTGCAAACTGATTTGAGGGATTTAGGAACTTGGAGGTTATTGGTGACCTTGACAAGAGTGGCTTTGGAGAATAGTGACAGTGAGGACCTGAAGGGAGTGGCTTTAAGAAAAACAGGAGCAAGGAATTGAAGACAGTGAGCATTGACAACTCTTCAAATTGTTTTTGCTGCAAAGGGGGCAAAGAAATTGTGCAGTAGCCAGCAGGAGAAGTTGCATCAAGAAACTATGAAAGAAATATTAGCATGTTTGATGCTGATGGGAATAATCCAGTGGAGAGTGGAAACTGTGCTACAGGAGAGGTGGGGAGAGCTGCTTATGAATTAGCTGCTAATTCATCTTGGTAAGGTGACAGAAAGTAGAATCTGTGGGTGTGACGTGATAATGGTGGGCCATAGCCAAATAACAATAATGGTAATCAGTCAGACCAATTATATTGTTTCCTAAGGATGAGAGGGGAAGAGCCTTTAAAGTAAGAAGAAACCATCCTGATCTTTAAATTTCTGAATTATTCAAAAAAGATGGCATTTAAGCTAATGGAGGTTGTTTTAAACCAAAAAAGACAGAATTATTTTTAACATCTCCCTGGCTTTTGCTGAACAGAAATGGGACTCCAGAGAAATATTATATCAGTTATAGAATAGAAAGGAAGTTACAGAATATATTAATAAATGAATATCTGGGTTGTGGTGTGCAAATTTCAATCCCAGGACACATACAAGTTAATATTTTTGTTCCTAATCCTCTTGATACCTTAGACATTATCTGTTTAGTGTACCTTAAATCAATGATCCTGAAATATATTTAATAAGAAAACACTAATAGTAAAAACAGCAATATCTAAAACCATTGGGTGCTTTGGTGTGCCAAACCCTTTGCTAAATGTAATAGATTCACTCTCATTTAATCAGCACAGCAGTCCTCTGTAGGAACACTATTATTATTCCCTTTTCCTAGATGAGGAAGCTATGTAACTTGCTCAACAAACAGTAAGTGGCAGAGCTAAAATTTGAACACAGGTCCTTGCTATTAAGAAGCAGCAAAAACCTGTATATTGAGAGTGTACATTTTAAGGTACCACACCAAGAACTGAAACCTAAAACAAGGATAACAATTTCAAGTATTTTAAATGTACTGGAAAAAAACATTAAAATACTGCTCTCTTGAGTAAGCAAAATATTTATTTTACATAAGTGCAGCAGGCAGATAACATAAGCTCTTTTATACTACTCCTGAGACACACTGATAACCATGGTCTGCCCTCTGGGATATCATCATATACTAACACTACTTTTATAATACAGGAAAAAATAGAAAGAAGGCTGAAGCATACTTTGCTCCAAATATCTAGTTAACTTAAGATGTCACGATGCTTCTCAAGTACTACCATAATTTTCCAAATTATACATCATCAGAAAATAAATGTATGTTGATACATTATATATTTCTAATAGTCTCTACTCATATCACACTTTTATTATTTCATCTTCATCTGAACAAAGAAGCTATTTTTAAGCCCAGCATCAAAAATGTATAATAAAACACCTGGAACATAGCCTCAATCCCCAACACCCCAATCTGAGCTGCCCACCTCCCAGACTGCCAACCTTTGTCACTCCACCAAACATGCTATGCTGTGCATTCACGGGTCTCTGATTATGCTGTTCCCTGTGCCTGAAAATTATCCACCCCGCCTCAAGCAGTGCATGTGGTGGGTGCCCTGTCCAAATCCCTGCAACTGCCCTGAGTGTTAGCTACTAACAGCCCTCAGCTAATCCAGGGATGTTAATATCCTCCTGCCCACAGGCAATGAGGAACTGACTAGGGTACATTAAAAGAAAAAAGAGACACGTCAACCAATTGTAATGTATGGGATCTTAACTGGACCCTAAATTAAGCAAACTAATTTTTTTAAGCTATGTCTCTTAAAAATAATTGGAACACTATTGATAGTTGATGATATTGAGGAATTATTACTATTTTACAGGTATAATAATAATATTGTGGATGGTAAAAAATATATTTATGGATAATATGGTGTCTGGAATTTGCTTTAAAATAACACAGGACGGGGATAAGTGGATAGGAACACAGAGGAAACGATATTAGCCATGAGCTGATAACTGCTGAAGGTGGGAGATGGGTACATAAGAGTTTACTATACTATTCTCTCTATTTGTGTCCATTTGTGATAATAAAAAGTTTAAACAGAGAGACAGAAAACCCATGAAATGGAGGTCAGGAGTCAAACATACAATAGGAATGACAAACAGTGTCAAATCAGCTCACACAGTATTTTCACTTATATTTGCTTAAACATCATCTGGAATAAAATATTGACATGAATAGATATCATTGGAATAAAAAAAACTGAATATTCATTTAACTTGTTTTGAAACAAAACAAATTGAATACAATGAAATGAACTGATATTTATTTCTTTTGTGCAGTCATTATGAAGGCAATAAAACAAACAACCAAATTCTACTTCAAGGGCAGAACTCCTGAAGTAAATCTAGACTTTTGCTATGCTGTAAGTTAATACCAAAAAAAAGTAAAAACAAAAAAGAAAACGCTACTAATTATTGAAAGCTGTGCTTTACTTGCATGACTTCAATTAATTCTCTCAAAACCCCAATGAGGCTAATCTCATCATTATATACATTTTAGAGATAAGGAAACTAAGGCCTATAGGTAACTCCCCCAGTCTGATTCACACCAGCCCCTAATGGAGTGCTCTGGGGAACTGCGCATCACAGTGCCCTAACACCTTGGCACAGAGTCAACAAAGCAGCAGCATTTGGGCAAGGAGTCCTGAAGAGTGGTAGGTGCTCTAAGCATCTGACTAATAAAATGTGTGGCTGACCCAACACTGATATCACTGGGCTGCCTTTCTGGTGGTTATGGTTTGTGTTTTCTGTGCACATAAATCACAGGCTTGTCTGGTTAACATTCAGTCCGATAAAGTTGTGTTGTTCCTAGGTGATAAGCCTACCCAAGAACTAAATTCATAATCTAGCCCCTTTTGTAACAAAATGAACAAATAAGTGGCTATTTTTTTAGACTATAATGAAAAATATCGGAAAGTTTAAATTATAAACTGACAAATTTTGAGAGTATAAGTTATTGGTAAAACCTCCAATCTCAAAATTTCCTTTCACGAAACAGGGCTTAAATTAAATATATAAGAAGAAAGGAGGATGATAAGAAACTAAAAACTGAATGAACATGGTCAAACTCATTTTCACATAACAGCTTGCAAAAGTAATTTATCTGAGTTGCTAAACAAAGGAAACAGGATTCAGAAGTTATAAGAATGATCTCTTAAACTCTGCAACTCGGTGGGGGAAAAACACCTTCCAAGTTACCACAGGGCCTTCCCCAAGTCTGCAACCACAGGGCTGTGTTTTAGACTGGGTGGAGCAGAGTAAATAAACAGTTTCTATTTTTAGCATGCTTTTCCTGGCCACTCTGAAATTTCCTAGTCACAAATTATTGCCTGTTATCTTTTAAAATAGATTTTTACTCAAAGAATTCATGAAAACTTCTCAGAATCAGGAAAAGACATATAAGTTATTATCGCTAAATCATGACCTTGCTATTTCTAGAAAATAGTGTTATGTACTATAAATAACCATATATTCACAAACTCTAAACTGGAAGAATGCCCCTTAAAATTATTTTTCATTCAAATACACTCAGAAGAGTAATTATTTTCAAACTCTGCGAATATCATTTACTGATATTAATACAGTAAAATTGTAGTTTTCTAAACTCAAATTTGATTAAACTTCTTGAAACTGATTTCTTTGCAAAAACTACAATACCATAAATCTATATAAAGATGTAAGTTCCATACTATTCAATTATCTTTCTTCAAAATTTAATTATTAACTATACTGATGACTTCTCCTCAACTTTATTAAAATGTGATTGAGTGTAAAATGATTATATTCTTCTTGTGCCCTATTCCACATCTTCCTAATACATTTTTAGGCAAAAAAATCACCAGGGATGATCTGCACACCTCAGGGCCAGCTTATCACTGCGATGACAACAGCACAATGCTTAAGGCCCCAACAATATTTTTAGGGGCGGTCTTCAAATGTTTTATGCTCTTTTTAAAATCAGTAAGGGTAAAAAGGACCTTTAGGCTCAAATCAAACATTTAATATATAATATTAACAGATTTGACGTAACACAGTCATAATTTTCAATTTTTTTTTAATGGAGGAAGGAGCCTACAAAGGAAAAGGGCCTGAAAGTCATTAATGCAGTCCTGCTGCATATAAAGTCCTCCCTACCCCAAAAGCCTCTCCAGGTGGATCTGGATTTCTTGCCAAAGCAGAAGATGGTTAGTGGTGCCCTGGCCAGGCCTGGAGAGTTATGGGCACTCAACAACACCTACTCCATTTTCAGCACCTCTGCCACCCTCTCAATTACCTCCCTCCAGGCTCACCAAAGATTGGGGTACACAACTAATAGGTTCCCTGTATGCTGTTGCTTTTCTGAGGAGGTCTAAACTGTGAGTTAGAGCTGCTGCAACAGCAGAAGCTTACTCTGAATCAGCTGTTTGGCTGCTTGTTTAATTTCAGATCCCTTTGAAAATTTGATGAAAACCTCTCAGAAACATATGCACATAACTACAAAATTTTGCAATTAATTTTTTGGTACACAATTTCATCATTGGAAATGTATTTCCTTTACATAGAAAATTTTAAATTTTTGTAAATAATTATACTTCTCTTATTTAAATGCAAAAATCAACTGGCTGCTTTCAAAAAAATTAAAATGAATGTAAATAGCACAGATAAAAAAGAAAGTACATTTTATACTAAAAGAAAATTTCCATCAGAAGGCTGCTATTTTGGTTTGATACAGAGGTTGAAACTGGAGCCTGGTGTTTGACAGCCAATTAGCTTTGACTTCTAGTTTTTCTTTTAATGATAAAAGACAGAGATGTAGTACTCAGTGGGGGAATCACAGACCACTTTGCCAGGCTAGGATAGCATGTGTAAAGAAGTGTGAAAATCCCCCAAAACCTCTTCTGGTTACATCACTTGCATCACTCGCTGTGCCCACACACTCTGGGGCCTTCTGTGGCAAGGACAGCACCACTGATGCTGTCTGTGTCATGAAGGAGAGGATTCAGTCCACATTTCAATGGTACTCTCAGAACCAAAATAACCCTCAAAAGCATTCTCTAGTTTCTCCTGGAGTATACAGGCTTCTGCTTGCAAAAAGACTGCCAGAGTTGTACCATTCCTGCAGTAGTCTTTTCTCATGATGCTATGAAGAAATACCTGAGACTAGTTAATTCATAAAAGAAAGAGGTTTAATTGACTCACAGTTCTGCAGGGCTGGGGAGGCCGCAGGAAACTTACAATCATGGCAGAAGGGGAAGCAAACACATTCTCCTTAACATGGCGGCAGCAAGGAGAAGTACAGAGCTAAGGCGAGGGAAAGCCCATTATAAAGCCATCAGATCTCGTGAGAACTCACTCACTATCATGAGAAAAGCAAGGAGGTAACCGCCACCATGATTCAATGACCTCCCACCGGGTCCCTCCCATGACATGTGGTGATTATGGGAACTACAATTGAAGATGAAATTTGGGTGGGGACACAGCCAAACCATATCAATTTCTGACTGGCCAGCAGATGCACTTGGTTGTCTGCTTCCAGGCTGTGCTTCCAGGATGGCAGCTGGGCAAAAGCATTCCTACTTTCTCAGCAGCATACATCATGTTGATGGCAAAGCCTTGAATTGAAAGACAGGCCTCATTCAAAGGGCAGAGAGGCACCAAATAAGCCAACCCACCGGTAAACTCCTCCCTGTGAAAACAGTTTTCCCTTTTTTAAAACACAAGCACATTCTCTCCCCACCCCCGCCACACACACATACTTAAACCGGTTCTCTAGAAAACCAGTAAACCTAAGTGTTAACAAAATGAACTCCAAAGTTTGCTTTTTTTTTTTTTTTGTCAAGATCTCTAGAAAAGGTTAAGGAGTGAAATTCATGTTTCTGACTCTGGCCAAATTGACAACTGTGTGGGCAGTCAACGCATCAAATGTTTTTCAGGATTACTGGCCAGCAGGCTTAACAAAACTAAGCAGGGATGTAGAAAGCTCCAAGTTCCCACAACACATGGGACTTTTTTCACCAAAACAGCAAAGCCAGATTAGCTGCCCAACATCTAGGTGCTCCTCCTTCACAGGACCAAAGTTTTCTTACCATCACAATCTTAGAGTTCAAAGATATCCATTGCCACTGTACTTCCCAAAAAAGATCACAAACGCTTAATTTTTTTGATAGTCTCCACATGCACATAATCAACAAAAACTACCATGTGGTTGTAATGAAGAATGCCAGTGGGCTCACCCAGGTGCAGGCTGAAGGGACCTGTCCTGCCAAAATCTGCTTAAGAATATTAGAAGAAATGCCAGCAACCTTGAGTGTGTATGATACCATGTGCCAGAAACTGCTTCAAATCTTTCCTTCTACACTCTGCCACAAAACCAACCTGACCATTTCCCACAAATAAAGCTTCACGGGGTCTCTCTAACTAGGTGTGACTTCTCCCACTTGACCATATAACACATGACTTTGCTGAACCTTTGGGGCTCTGTCCTCTCATACATCTGAGCACTCACTGCTGGACACATCAGAACTCCTACCGATTCCACACTTTCATTGGCAAGAACCCTGCTGTAAAACCAGCAACGGGGCTATTGTGCCTCATCATATTCAGCAATGAAAGTAAAATTTAAGGGCAGGAGCTCCAGTGTACTTTGCTTTCTTAGCATTTTTCCAATATAAGAGACAGATGTCTGTGACCATATGGTAGGACAGGCCTGTTTCAGTGCCTATCGAAGAGGAACTAAACTAGTTCCATAAGATGAAAGTCACCCCCATGACAACTTACAGACCACGCATAGTGTCATTGCATCCTACCCAATACTCATCTGCAGCAAAATACCTTAGTAACATCTTTGGCATAAAAAATAATTTTTTTCAAATAAACTTCAAAATAACAAGAAAGAAGTCAACAGGAAAAAACTGTTACTCATGGGTACCAGGATAAGAACTGATATCCCAGTCTAAAGATGATCACAGTTGAAATTGAAACCTTAAAAGAAAATAATTGCTTCACTTGAATACTCCTTTTCAAAATGCTTAAAAATCGTCCCTCTCTGGCATGCAAATATGCCCAATTCCTAACTTATAACACCTTTCCTATGAGAAACAAATGCTTCTGAGCCAGATCCCAATTACATTTGCTTTGTATTTCAAATTAACCAGTGCATGGCAAATGATGGTAAGAGAGACTCAAAGATTAATGAAGGTTGAGGGTAGAGGCAGGCTAACCCCTACATACTTGTATGATTCCTTCCAAAGCGTGCATGCACACACACACACACACACACACACACACACACACACAGCCTTCTTTTTTCTTTTTTCTTTTTGAGATGGAGTCTAGCTCTGTGTCCCAGACTGGAGTGCAGTGGCATGATCTCAGCTCAGTATAACCTCTGCCTCCCGAGTTCAAGCGATTCTCCTGCCTCAGCCTCCTGAGTAGCTGGGATTATAGGCATGCATCACCATGCCCAGCTAACTTTTGTATTTTTAATAGAGACAGGGTTTCACCATGTTGGCCAGGCTGGTCTCAAATCCCTGACCTTCAGTGATCCACCCGCCTTGGCATCCCAAAGTGCTGGAATTACAGGCGTGAGCCACCGTGCCTGGCCCCAAAGCATTTTAGAGAGAAAGTTACACTTAAGAGTTAAATCACTTTAATTCAGTTCAGCCCATGTTCTTGCTATAGAAATCGTGCACTTGTTTAATTTTAATAGCAGCATGTATCAGAACTGATCATTTCTCTTAGAAAAAGGTAAATACATAGAAATCATGCAACTGTTTAATAGCAGCCCCTATCAGAACTGATCATTTCTCTTCAAAAAGGTAAATGCACTTCTCCTATGAAAGAAGAGCTTGCTATAATTTCTTAACCTTGCTAATTCCTTAAAAAAATACTCTCTCTTTCATCCAGTCCGATTCAATGGCCACAAAGAAAGGAGAATGGATGGTGGTGTCATTTGCCAAACTAAATAACTTCAGAAAAGGACCAGACAGGAGGAGAGGGCAGGATAAGACAGGGAAGGTTGGATGTGAATATATTGTAGTGAGATGGCTGGGTGCATGCTAGAGGGGATGCTGGGCAGACAGCAGTGTCTGGGCTCAGAGGGCAAATCTGAGCTGGAAACATCAATGTGAGAGTCACCAGTGAATCCATGGGTAACTGCAGCTATGGCTATGGAAGAGCTATCCAGAATAAGGCAAGGAATGAGAGAAGGAGGCCTATTCACTGTGTGGCACGGAGAGCCCTGATGACCTTCACAAGCAGGGCAGAGTGGAGGGGTGAATGGAAGGAAAGCAAATGAAGAAGGAGATCACAGATACTACTCTTCAGATACAGCTGAAAATAGGGAGAAGAGAGTTTAGGAGGTAGCTGAACAGAGAGCTCAGGAGGGTGGAGGGAGGCTACTGCTACCTTTCTTGTTTTTTAGAACCTGAGAATGCTTACAGGCTGATGGGGGAAACACAGCACAGACAGAGAAGTTAAAGACTCAGGAGGGAGAGGATGCGATCCACTGTGCAGGGACAACTGGGAGGAGAGGCAGCTCCCGGCCTGTTAATTAACAGAGGAAGACCAGTGTACAGGTCTCAAGACAAAGGCTAAAGGGCTTCTCTAAGACACAAGTGGTAAGACTATATGCTAAGGACGGTAAGGGATTGGTGACAGGTTGGACATACATAGATGCCCTTGCCAACAGTTGCCCATTTGTGTGGATACTGCCCAAGTCGAGGATGCAGACTTGGACTATGGAGTGGAGTCTTGCTCTCTGCAAAGTTCCCTGCACAGAGGAGGACAGCCTGGGACCTTGACCTCATCAGCACCAGCTCCCCACTGGGTCACATGGCCCCAGTATGTGGCCCCGACATTCTGAAGAGTCTTCAGTATCCCAGGAGCAGCCCCTTCCATGTAACTCTTGAAAGCAACAGGTGGCTTCCAGAATGGCCAGGGGAGATACTGTTGCTTTACTGGAACAAACAGGTCTGACTTGCCAAATAAATTTAGTGCATAAATATAATTTTTTGAAACTTCAAGGACAAACAGATGCTCTGCCTTATCAAAATAAGCAGTGGAGCAGTTAATTTTTCTAAGTAACAGTGGGCCAGCAACACATGATCAAGGCGTTAAACTTCAGCTCCTTTCATAGAAGAAAAACAACTCTTTGGTTTCTCAACTAGCAAACAATTTACCACCTCAAACAGTGCCACCCCAAGATTATCTTTTGATGATACTGAGTTTCTATTTTTGAAGTGACAGAGAAATGAATTGCCACCTTCCCAATTTACACATATAAAATTTGAGAAGGTACCCAAGTGGCATGGAGAGTAACCAGGAGATCTGAGTCCAAAGCCCAACCTTGCCAAAGTCTAGTGTGACCACGTGTATTTTATATGGGCCTCAACTTTTTCACCTGTAAAATAGAGGCCACTAATGATGTCCACTGAACAGGAGCATTGTGAGAGCCCACTGAGTTGATGTTAAAAGTGGCCTGTAGGGATAAAAGAGCTATACAAATATGAGCTGTTATTAGCATACAAATGAACTTTCCCAGACTTTTTTGGTTATGAAGTTTTTTGCATTTTTATAACATCTTGCTTCAGGTGCTTTAAAAACCTTTTAAAACATTAGGATAATAATCCTAATGAAATGAGCAAATCAACATATAGCTTTATTTCAATATACTGTAGAAAGAATACAGTGAGATAGAGTTTAACTGATTTTCTTAAAAATCAAAATACATGCTAGATGTAAAGTTTATATATTCTTTCATCTGAATTTGATATGCTCTATGAAGAAAACAAAGATAATGTGTAATTTTATCCGTTAAAATTTTATTGTCTTTTAAGTCTAGTGACAGTAATAAACATACAGAAATAACTGTTTAAATTAATCTTATTGCCCTAACTCCTTGAATTCTTCTCTAAATTTTTACCTCTGTCAAGAAGAAAAAATGAAGGCTATTTTCTTTAGTATCACAGTCGCTGCTACCTCAGTAACAGAATCCTTCAAGACTCTGAGGTTAAGATCTCAACAGTTTTATTCTGGTAGCAACTAAAACAATCATGACCAACCCACCCAAGTTCAGAGTGCTGAAAACTAATATAAATGATGGACTGGGCCTGCAGTTACATGTTTCCATTTAAAAGGGTAATTAAACCAAAGCCAGAGTGAACCAAAATAAAAATAAAAAACTAAAACATGATATTTAAAAAAGCAAAGCAGGGAACATTGAAAACAACATTTCAAATAAGAGATGGGAAAAAGTAAACGTGCCTTCTAAAATAGGATAGAGTTTCTTGTTAGGGTATTTTGACGGGGGGATATTTTAATGGATTTATAAGTGAATTTTCAGGAACAGCACAGTTCTTTCTCACACAAAGATCAAATCAATAGTAAAATAGCAAAAACTGATTCATTCAGAGCAAGAGTTCTTCCCAAGATCCATACAGGTTTTACTTACCATGTCAGTCATGCAAAAAGTACTTGCCCTGGTCCCAAAAAGACATACAAGAAATCAGGCAGACAAGATTTCATACACTTTTTACAGAAAAAAGAGGAGAAATCACAGTCTTCTTGACACATTTAACACTTCAACCAAGCAGAGGTGCAGACCCGAATCAGAACTCATGACTCTCATCTAGCAGCTCTTGGTCTCCATAGGCCAGCTCTCCAACTAGTGTCCAGGTCTCTCGTGTGACCTTCTGCACAAAAATTCAGGGAATTCAGCCTCTGTACCTACTTGATACTCTGTTGTTGCTGTTTTCAAACATGACCCCAATGGTCTGCTCTGTTTAGAAACAGCAGAAAAGCCCAAGGCTGGACTAACAGTCCTCTCTATATTGGAAAGCAGTCCTCTTGTGAAGGTAGATGCTCAACTGTTCCTCTCCCTGTTGAGATGCTCCATCCATATACAGGCTAACCTGTTCGCTGGTGGTGTTTCCACAGTGGCCACAGCTCCATGACATGCCTTGAGGCCAAGCTTCAACTCACCACTAAAGTGAGCTAGCCTCTGAAATCATGGTGCCAAGGGCATCCCCTCGACAGTGACAGATACATAGCCCTCTGCAGCTTAATGTACCTTTCACTTTTTCCTCCGTTCTTCACTCTACCACCTTTAAAGCACAACCTCCTGACAAGCACGCCCCAGCACAGCACTAGCGGTTACTGCCAAGTGGCCTGCCAAGGTATGGGTCTCCGCAACCCCCTCCCCCTCCACCCTCCAACCACTGCCACAGCTGGTTGGGGCCTCTGGCCCCAAGCAATCTCCTCATGTTATCTAGACAATTGTATCATTTTCCATGTGTGACCTGGTGTGGAAAGGTTTTAAGTGTCATTTTGGAACATAATAGATCCTGTGGCCCCTGTTGTTCCCAGGAATGATGGCCCTGAGAGTTGCCAAACTATATCTGGGGACAGGAGCTTTATCAAGCCCTGTTATTTTGGTGATATCTTCTAAACCATCCTCCACCTTGTCTTACTTTACTGTCTGGCAAGCAGTAATGATGAGGACAGGTCAGGGCCACTGCCACAGAGGCCACACGTCTCACCAACTTCCCAGTAAGGAGCCCAGCAGAATGCTCGCTAGGTGGCTATGTGCCTGTTTCTCTTGCACTGTTTCACTCTCTTGCTTCCAGACCCCTCTGGGTAGCATTCATACCCGGCAGCTATTCTTTAGGACAAAAGGGCTATTTAACTATTTTAAAATCTTTTTCAACCATACTTTTTTTCCTAACAATGAAGATGGGTAAGAAGATCTGGCTAATTATGCTGTAGGAAAGGAAACTTCTCTGATTCTTCACTTGGTAAATATTACTGAATACTGAAATATTCCAAAAAAAAAAAAAAAGGGGCCGGGTGTGGTGGCTCAAGCTGTAAGCCAGCACTTTGGGACGGCCGACGACGGTGCGGTCACTGTGGTAGCAGGGATCAAGACCACCTTGGCTAACACGGTGGAAACCCCGTTCTACTAAAAACTAACAAAAACTAGTCCGGGCGACTGCTTGCCCCGGTGGCGGGCGCCTGTCAGTCCCAGTACTCGGCGGCGAGGCGTGAGGCAGGAAGTGGCTTTAAAACCCGGCAGAGGCTAGAGCTTGCAGGAGGCTGAGATGCCACTGCACTCCGCTGGGTGACAGAGCAAGACTCCGTCTCAAAAAAATAAAATAAAATAAAAAATAAAAAAAGGTTGTAGATTTTCTCTCCCCAAAGAATGTTAAAGTTCATTTCTACTATGCCTCCCATTTAGAATATGTAAATAAAACTGCCTGTCAAAGGTATATATGTTAACAACTGGGTCACAATCAAGAGCGGGACAGCTTCAGAAAACTTTGCTGCTGCCAAACTGTTGGTGCCTCTCTAGCCTCTAAACAGGAGTCTCCAAGGACTTGGCCTTCCCCGCAAGTCACTACTCTTCCTTGGTGCCTACTCAAGACAAGTGAGGGGCACAAGCTTCTTGGCCAGAAGACTCATCCTTGTCAATGTGGAAGAGAAAAAAAACCGACCTAAAAAAATAAATGGGAATGATAACCTCTAATAACTTGTGCAGTCCAGTTGAGGAGAAAATGAGCACACATTGTATAACTAAGGTTACAAACAAGTAATGACTGAAATCTTCATGTTACTGCTTTGCAGCCAATAAAATGTGTTTTATAGATGCTTCAGGAGTTCAGTGTTCATTCCTCCTTACCGCAAAGGTCGGCATGGCAAGAGGAAAATGCTCTAGCATTCAGAAAGTACACGTTCACGCAAAGGTCATGACGTGCCAACCCAGGCTGTCAGCCCACCCTCAGGAGGGGCACTGGAGCATCACCAGACTGGTTCACATCCTCCCCGCATAAATCACCCTTACAAACAGATACTTGTCTGGCAAGTGCCGATTTATAATCTTCTGTGAGTAAACAGCGTTTTTACTACACTCTTTTAGCAAAGTGAAACAACCAATCACCTCTCTCTAGAAATAGTGCTCGTGCCTCTGTCAACCTATTCTTTCTAAAGACAATCTCTCCTGGGGAAGCTCCTCCTACATGCTGCAGAATGACATGGGTACACCGATATATTTTCTCTTGTGAGGGATGGACAAGAGCCCAGGGACTCACCAGGAACTACAGGCACTAGGAGCTGCACAGTGATGATTAATCCAGGGGGATTAAGGCTCCAAATAACCAACCCAGGGCTTTTTTTTTTTTTTTTTTGTAATTTTAACATAATTTTTACCTTTACCTAGATCAAAAATACATTCATATGACACACAGGGCAGATTGTTATTTTCACATATAAAATCTATTTCTCCAAATTTGACTAAGGAATTGTTCCCCTTCATTGACATTTTATATCCCCTCCAAAAAAGGGCAGCTCAACTCCCTTAAAGAAAAACTCCACTGAGGCAAGTTAAGGTTTAATCCTGCCCCCTACACCCCAGGATTCCGGGAGCTGCTTGTTCTCTCATATCTAAGAGAGCTACACAGGGAAGTTGAGAACTCAACGGATAAGAAAGGTTTCACAGTTGTTGTTAACCCTGGCTATACTTTAAAATCTCCCAGGGCACTTTAGGAAACCCCCAGAGGTTCTGATTCAATTGCAGCCAGGTGGGGTCTTCACATTACTATGTTTTAGAATCCAGGTAATTCCAGTGTCTTGACCCATCTGAAGATTTATTATTTTCCCTTCCTCCTTTCCTACCCAAAAGAATATTTAGATTGGAAAGCATAAGTGTTCAGTAAAGCTAAAACTCTCTGTTGACCAACAACCTGAGATCCTAGGTATGCTATTACTTAGTGGTGATCAAACAACTCTCCATTTTGTCCATATATCTGGATAACTGGTTTTGGTCTGTTAACTGCTTTTGAGACCAAAAAGCTCTATCTAGAAAATTGTTATGTGAAGAGCAGGTGCTCCACAAATGAGTGGTTCTCAAAGTTTTATTATGAGCAGCACATTTTCAAATATTAAAACTTTCGAATGCACCTGAAGCTCAAAACTACACTAAACAAATCATAAAAACTCCAAGCAATCACACCTGCAGTATAAGACGACTGCAGTGACCAACACACTCTTCACTACTGTGCCAACTTTCCACCCAGGCCCAGCTACTTTGGTGATTTCAATATATTCCAAGGAAGATCCAGTCCTCAGGTTCTTCCAGCAAGTTGCCCCTCTCTCCACCCACCCCCTCTCCAGGCCATCAACCAGCGCAGGGCTTTAGCAGGTCTCACCATGTACAAGTGTCTACAGCAGCAGAAACGTTTCACATGCTGATCCACAGACAGCAGAAAACTGTAAAAGGCACGGCCCTAAATAGTGCAGGAGGAGGAAGTAACCAATTGGTATCTGAGTTTGATTAATGCTCACAATTTAATTGTTTGAATAAACTTAATTTGTTGCAGTATGATAGACTTCCAGAAAAAAGTCCTAAGTGTAAAACTTAATGGATTTTTCCAAAGTGAACCTACATTTGGAATCACCAACCAGATGCAGAAACCAAACATCACCGGTACCCAGTAGGTCCCTTGCTTCCCCATTAATTATTATTCCCAAGTGTAACCACTATTATAACTTCTACCACTCCAAATTAGTTCAGCTGCTTTTGAACTTTATATAAGTATAATCAAAAACATATATTCTTTTGTGGCTGGTTTCTTTCCCTTAACATTATGCTTGGGAGACTCAATCAGTGCACGGGGCAGTCATCTGCTGTTTGTGTTCTTCTTTATTCCTTTTCCTCATAGGATGCCACTGTATGATACGCTATTTTATAAGATACGCATTTGAGTTGTTGCTTCCAATTTGGGACTGTTAGAATTAATGCTGCTTTAAGGACTCTTGGAAATGTCTTTCAATATACATATGGAGTAACTTCTGTTAGGTATATACCTAGCCAGAAAGACAGTGTGGTAAGTACATAAGGACTTTATGTGTATATAACAAAATAGACTCCAAAAACAGACCCACACATAAATGGCCACTTTATCTAGGACCAAGGACCAATGCAGTGCAGTGGGAAAGAGATTCTATTTTCAAATAAATGGTACTGAATTAATTGGGTATTTATATGGAAAGAAAATCTTTAACCCTACCTCATACCACACACACAAAATAAAATCCAGATCTAAACATGAAAAATAGAACAATAAGACTCTAGTGGTTAAATAAATGACTATCTTCATAGAATTAGGCTAAGTAAACATTTCTGAAAAGGACACAAAACAATAACCATAAAGAAAAATATCGATAAACTGAACTTCTCTAAAATTAAGAATTGTTATTCATTAAAATATACCCTTTAAGACAGTGAAAAGGCAACTCACATACTAGGAGAAGGCATTTTCAACATATCTATACATGTTGAAAATGTCTTTTGCGATATATATATCACAAAACATATATATCATCTGAATAATTATATAAGCATTTAATATAAGTTATTAGCATGGATAGAAATAAAAATTTAAGCAATATGCTTTATTTTCTTCAATAATAAACATTAAACCATATAAACAACTTGAATATACATATATCACAAAACACACACTCAGAAAATGTAAATTAAGTCCTACCCACCATTTTTTTTTTTTTAATAACAACAATCTGACTTTTAAATGGGCAAAAGACTTGGAACAGGCATTTTCATAAAAAAGAATATCCAAATGGCCAAGAAACATATAAAAAGGTACTCAACATCATTAGCCATGAGAGAAATTCAGCCAAAAAGCCACAGTAAAGTACCATTACATAACCATCACAATAGTTACAATCAAAAAGCAAAAAGACAAAGAAACACTGATAATACCAAATATGTGCATTCAGAGCACCTAGCATTCATATAACCTGATAGGTGTGTAAATTGGCTGGACCAGTTAGGAAAATCACTTAATAGTATCTACTAAAGCTGAATATACACATGTCCTATGATACAATAATTCTACCGCTAATAATATTTTTAATGTATAGAAAATTATTTCTGGAAATATACATAAACCAGGGAAAGCTTTGAAAGAGCATACAGATCTCTTTCAACAAATCATCAAATACTCCACAGATGAAGACATTCTCAAAACCAGTATTTCAACAGGAATTCTATAGGCTTCAATATGAAAACATCTGAATAACCATATTGGCATTTAATATAATATATTAGCATGGATTGACAGAAATAAAAATCTAAGCAATATCCTTTATTTTCTTCAATAATAAACATTAAACCATATAAATAACTTGAAAAAATACATTTACTATGCCTACAGAATATCAGAGTTTAGAATAAAAAATAAAAGGCAGCAAGAAACCATATGGAGAGAGTCATATGGCTTGTAATTCTGATGGTAGCTGCAAATGAGGTCACTTAACCCTCTATGACCACACTAATTGGTCAAAAGCAACAGAGCCTTCATCAGCAATGCTCATAGGAAACAGCCTACCCACTCCTGGGCATTTTCAATTTAAAGAGCATACGCCTGCTACCCATCAGTCCATCAGTCTCTGAGAGAGACACAGGATTTGTGTCAACCTACCACTACATTATTTGGTTTGCTCTTAATCTGTACTATTTATAAACAGTCTTCAGGGTATATGCATACACAAGTATAGCATGTGTACACATGCAGCTATCTATAGCAAAAAACAAATTCACAAAAAATAGCTGTCTATTTTTTTTTGTCTAGAAGACCACATCTTGTTCTATTAATACTCACATACTGCAGTATTACATAACAAATTTTTCCAATTCTGTTATGCTGATATGCAAATAAATGAATTCAACCATAGCCAGGAGCTAAATGTACTAATCAGTATGGCCTTGTGTATCTCTAACTACAAAAGAATTTTACATGATCTCTTTCCGCTGTGAAAATCTCATGAATCTCCATTATTAATCACTTTAAAACCCAGCTGCTTGGTTTCTGGGATGTTAATATCTGCAATATCCAAATCAGTACATTTAGCACACTCCAAAAATATACTGAGTATTGACTACACAGTAATATGTTGTATCACTGTATTCTAAAATTCTATAATTAGTTGACAATTCCAAAACAATAATTGGAATAGATACTATAAGAAGCCCACCTAAAAAACAAACTGTTCCTAATTGTTACCTGCATTACCTTCCAGGACCCTAAAATGCATAGAACTATAAATCAACTTTTGTTATAAAAGAAACAAAATGGAAACTGACCCTCCTAAAAGAATTTCTAATCCATCAAAGGAGAGTAGAGAGGAAAAGGACAAGGTCTTGGTTTGTGGATCCGACAGAAACTTGAGGTATGATGGACAGGACTATGGCTATGGCTTCATGTTGGTTAGGTACACACTGGTTTCATCGCAAGATTCGGCCACAAAAAGCCAAACTTTTCTCATTAAATATTAGTTGTCTATTTTAGTACTGGTAGAAACTGCTAAGATCAAGAAGTCAAAATGGCTTGGGCAAGTAGAAGAAAGAAAAAATCAAAGTAATCCAGAGGATGGAGTGGGAGAGGGTGATGGAGCAGTTCAAAACATGGACAGTCAAACCTGGTCTGCAGCTGGCTTTGCCTCTAACCTTGCTTGGAAATTCCCAAACCTTGTAGAATGGGTTTCCTTGTCTGTAAGGAGAATGATAATGTCTCCTTGCAGGTTCTGGTGAGACTTGCATGAGATAATGCATACAAAGCATCTCCTAGCATCTCTTCTTCACCCAATCCTTGCACTGCAACAAAGGGCAGAATTTCTACCATTACATGACAAAACATCTCCCTACAACTCCTAAATCAGGAGGTTTTTTTTTTTTTTTTTTTTTTTTTTTTTTTTTTTTTTTTTTTTTTTTTTTTTTTTTTTTTTTTTTTTTTTTTTTTTTTTTTTTTTTTTTCTCAGATTCCCCTTATGTATGTATTTTCTTTCTAATTATTAATTTCATAGCACTTCCAATGAATACCATGTGACTAGCCAATATTAATGACAATCAAGTTTAAGTAATTTAGTTCCTCAAAATAAACAAAACTGAGCAAAACTACAGGTATCACTTAAAGAAACCAAATACCAGAAAAGAGATTAAATCCCTTAGCAGACAATAATGCTCTCTTGCCATCCTTTGTAAACTCTGACAGCAGAATATAAATCAAAAGAAAATTTCAAAGGCCTATTCTTGTTTCAGGGCACAAAAGGGAGAGATCATTTATATTAACATCTTATAGAACAGTTACAGAATCAACTAAATTCCTAGATTCAACTTTAAATGAAGGTATTTCCTTTGTTTTCAAAATTATGTACATGAATACACTTCTCCTTTGAAGCACACATCCCACTGACTTTTATATTCTAATCAAAACCAGTTGGAGTTAAGTCTAAGTAACATCTTCGTCCAACTCCTAAGACTCATTCTTGTCCCTTATTTATCCATTCACACATTTATTCAACAAATATATACTTAAACACATACTTTTCACAAGACATTAAACTAGGTGTTTTCATAAATTCAGGATGAATAAGATGTAGTTGCCTAAGAGGCAGAAGGACTGTACAGAGATACAGGGAGAGTGGTGGCTAGAAGGCAGAGAAATAATTCATTCTAACTGGGAAGTGGTTAACTGAGGAAAACCTTAAAGATGACTAACAGAGAAGGAAACCTGAGGAAAGAGAGGCGTCACCATAAAGGCTAAGTTTAGGCACAGAGGGGAACCTCATGGCGCTCCAGCATAGGTTGTAAGGCAGTTTGTGAAAAGATTACAAGTATGACCATATTATTTATCGCCCAAGATGAGATGTCTTTGAGAGTTAAAGGAGGCACTATTAATAATCTTGTCACAGCAAAAGATGTAAATCTGGATTGTCCTGGGCAAAGCAAGACAGTTGGTGCTTGGCACAATGAAACTGTATGTTCAATACCCTCTGATTTCATCGTTGGGGCTATTTACATGTGTGCGCAGCTGTACTGAGGTATCAGATTTAGAAAGGCACCAAAACAATTCTTGAGAGCATCTATGGAACATGTCTGAGAAATTTCCCTAGGCACATTCTGCATATTTCAAAAGACAAAACTTCCAAAACAAGCATGGCCATGTTAGTCTGCTCATCTCTCTAAAGGAGTCTGCTCATCTCAGGATAACTCTAAATAACAGAAACTAAAATCAGAAAACACACTAATGCTTATTAAGTGTCACACACTGCTCACACATCATCTTTTTTAATCTTCACAACAATACTATGAGAGGAGGTTTTATTCTACCTGTTTTAGAGATGGAGTAACTAGACATACAGACTTCAGTATCTTGCCCAAGGCCATAAAGAAAGAAACCGGGGAAGCCAGGATCTAATCCAAGCCCCTAACTACAGACTTTCTATTGTTCCCACCACTATTCTGCCTCCTGAATAATCCAGATATGCAACACATGGCCTGGGGGCAGCCCCCGACCCCAGGATGCAGTCCAGCTGAGATTACTAGCTAAAACACATTTTACCTAATTACCCCAGTAATGGGACCAAGTGCTAGTGGTAAGAGGGCCTAAAAACCTGCCCTGGTTTGCCATTCTGGAATGGGTGGGTACAAGTGTCCTGCCAGAAGTCTGGACCATTCACGTAATTGTTGCTGAAGCTCAATGCAATGAGTTATACACTTTGGGCACCCTAAAGCTATGGAATTATTCTGATACCAACAATAGTGGCTGGCTCTAGTGGCTCTGACTTCAGTTTGAGTCACAAATGACACTCATGCTAAGCACAACCCTTTCGATTTACCATTCTTACCAGTAGAAAAAAGCTGGGCAGGCAGTTTATAAACATAACAGTCGCAGATCCTGTGGACCACTGGTAAAAATATTTGAATCCCACCAATACAGAACAGAAAAGAAGTTAAACTAATCCAGAAGTCTGGTAGATAAGTAAATAACTGGCATCCAAAACTTAGTATTAAGAAGGAAGAAAGCATCTATTCTTGAACACATAAGTATAAAGTATGAAGAAAAACTATAAATGCTCATACTTCATTTATATCTGCATTTAGGCTGTAAATAATGTTGCCCTATTTTGTTGAATATTGAAGCCTGGGTAACTTAAGCATTAAAGAAGAAAGTAAGTGAAATACTAGTTTAGGCTCCTTGCAGAGCACAAAGAACTATAAAAGGAAGTGAACAGATTCTGGGATAGAGCATTCTAAGAAAATAACTTAAGTGGCCGAAATCAGCAATTAACAAAACAAACAATTTCCTGTTAGTTGCCTATTTGGATTTGGTGAAAAACAATGCAAATTAAATACAACCATTTGGGGGAGGCTGGAAAATGGAGAAGGAGGAAAGCCATAGGGAGCAAGTAGATTTTAGGGTATGAAAATTAACATATTGTGCTTTTGAAAACCTAAACTGAATTGTGACAGAAGCTCTTTGAGCAGGCTAAAACAAGCAACTATGCTTTGGTCTTTCAACAGTTATCTTGTGTGGTCTAAAATGTATTAGCACAAAGTAAACTAGGGAGTTGCTGATTGGCCATTAGATGTTTCTGACCTAAATGATCCAAGCTATGTATCCAGACAAATTCACTTTGCTATCCAGCTACTGCCTGTTTAATTACTTATGATGTGCCCACAGGTTTGCTGGGCATGTGGTATCTTTGTTTCCCCCCATTCAAAAAAAAAATGTGTAAAGTCAAATGCATATATTATTTTTAAGATCCAATTAAAAAATGGTTACTGAGTGTTTGTTATCTGTGAAGAACTGGTAAATACAGCCCAACTTCTGTCTGCAAGGAGCCTAGTTTATTTAAACCATGGGCCAAGACACATATAAAACTTTTATTTCATTTAAATGTCTATAAAGATGTGAAAAGGCTGCTTGTTGTCCATGTTGGAGAGCTCAGTGTCAAGACATAGGTAAACATATTAGTATAAAGATAGTAAAAGTGTTTCTCCTACGCAACAAGATACCATGATAATGGCAATAATCACATTAAGAAAAATAAGGGCTGCCACCTTGGGCAAGGTCAGACTGTTGGTCCCTGTGAAGCTGCAAGCCCTGGTCAAGCAGCCACAACAGGTGACTAAACAGCTGCCTGGCTATATTATCTGCCAACTTCTTCCACCAGCAGAAACAGAGATTCTTTTCCTTCTTCCAATATCTCCTACATTTAAAGAGGACAATCAAATCTGATGTCCCAAGTCACTGATGCTGCCTTGACTACACAGAAAATTCAAACTGCCACTGCAATGTGAGGAAGCAATGGAGTACAGCCATACCCAAGCAGGATACAACAAGTAGCTCCAGCACCTGGGGCACGGGGTTAACCTCTCTGAACTCTGATTTCCTCCTGTCTCTGTGGTTAGCACAGCACCAAGTCAGAGAATTACGGTAAGCACTTTTCACATGTTTTGTATGTAGTGAGTGTTTAACAAATGTTGGCTACTGTTATTGCTTCTAAATACCAAAATAATGCAATGGCTGAATTTCCTACTGATTAAAAAAGAACCAAAGATCAATGGTTGCCATTGTCTGGGGATGAGGGCCACAAAGAGACCTGGAGGAGATTTCTGAGGTGATGTTAGTGCCCTATATCTTCATGATGGTGGTGATTATATGACTGAATGTATTGGTCAAAGTTCACAGAACTGGACACAAACCAGTGTGAATTTTACTGTATGTAAATCATACCTCATTTTTTAAAGTATCAACCAAAGTATTTAACTAGTTCTGACTAAAATAAATCATCCACAGCAATAGACATTTTAACTTCATTTCTTTCTAAACTTAAACAGAAATCTAAGGCCTAAAATGCTACTTTATATTTTTAGACCAAGCTCTTGAATTCAAGGATTGAGCTATTTGCAAATAATGGATGCCATCTGAACAATTAACCAAATTAACTGTTTCAAAATAAAGCACAGATTATATTGAATAGAGTGATGAAATAAATTATGGAAAGAGAAAATGAAAGTGATGTTTTCATTTACTAGATTACTTAAGATGACAAACATAATGACTTCTCTAAAATCCAGTAATGGGCCTTTGTAAATAATCTCAAAAGTCTACCGTTATTTTCAATAAGCTAAAGAAAAGTAGAAAAGTCTGGTGATGATTTCCATGATTTATTTATCATCTCAAGGTATTTGTAAAAGGTCCTATAATGCTGCTCACTCTGAATTTTAATCAACACTGTTAACATAACCAAGGAGCTCTTTTAGTATAGATCTGTGCATCTATTTTGGCAGAAAATATGGTTTTACAACAATTTCTTACTCAACACCACATTTACAAAACAGATGCAGTACCAAATCAATTATTTTAAAGGAGGAATAAGATTTGGGTCAGCCTACAGTGTATTTCTGCATATGCCCTGCACTTTAGCAACAGTCCCCTTTCTTTGCCCACCTTATATCACATATAGGCCATTATTTCTCCCTCTGATTTAAGGATCTCCATCAAAGAGGGCTGTCAAGACTGTAATGAAGATGGAAGCTAGGAGAGAAGCACAGTTCAGAAGCCCAACATTTCAACTAATACGACCCCATATATACTGGCCTTAGTTCCCCAGGTAGCATTCACTCCCTGCTATTCCCTCCAGTCCCCAATTACCACCTTGCTTACTAATCTACTCCTGCCTCTACTCAGAGACCATCTGACTGCATTCATCCCTTATATTAAAAAAAAAAGAAGGAAACCATGGAAAGATGTCACTACCGCTTTTCACGTGGGCTTTAGCTTTTTATTCTCTTTTTTTAAAAAAAACAAAAGTGAAAGGTAATTTCTGCCATTCACATGACAAAACTATCTGTGCAGTTTTCATTGTTTTATGAAATTTGATGTTAAAGACTTTGTTTTCTATTAGGATACTGTCCTGATGCTGGCAGTTATCTTCAGAAAATACCACAATACGGTCCAAAAATCTTGATGCTCCAAGGCACCAATTCAAGGCGAAATATACCAAGTAGTTACCTATTTAAATATAGCATCCTCTCTTTCCTATAACCCAGTCTTGATCAACTTTCAACACTACTTCCATAATTTTCAAAAGTTTAAGAAAATGCAAAGTGAAAATAGAGGCAAGAAAAAGGAGTATGTCAAGCCTTCTTTGAAGGTACAATACAATGAACAAACTATGACACTGGTAAATCCAAAAACAATTATTTTATAAATTAACAGAACTCAGAGAAAATATGTACTTTCTCCATTCATTCAATAAGCAATTTACTGAGCTGCTACTACGTTCCTGGCACTTTGTATCTAGGGGTACACTGGTGAATAAGAAGCCAAATGCCTTCTTTACAAAGAAGAAAAATGACAAAATATTTTCGAAAGTTTCAGAATTCAACATAAGTATCAATATCATTTCTAAAATCAGTGATTTTGAACAATTAATCATTTCCCCATGTGCTTCTAGAGCCTTCAATGAAGAAATGATTATCTACTGACAAGTTCCCAATTCCATATATCAGAAATACTAACAAATCATCCTTCTTGCTTATCGCCCATTAATGTAAAATTAAAACAAACGTTTTTGTAATTCAGTAAGTTACACTATGAATCTCACTAATAAAGTTTGATTTTTTTTTAATGCAAAAAGTTCTCAAAACAATTAAAAGAAAGGGGTTAAAATTAGGTAGGCTGGTATCTTCTCTGGAATTTTCACCTCAAATTTTACTAACACCAAAATGCAAAATCACCACAAATATTTTATGACAAATAAAAACAGAAATGTCACATAACTCTGTCAATAGGATTAACATGCACAGTTGAAAGCAACTTCCATGGAAACATAAGCCACAGAGTAAAAGAAAACGTAAGTCACTAAAAGCTATGTATGCAGCAAAAAACACTTTACTTTCCTTAGTTTATCTCTAAGTGTGTGCTGCAGGTAGTTAATACACTTGATCTCCAAGCCCTTCAAATTGTGTCCTTGCCCAGACATAAACTGTGCAAACAGATGACAAAGCGAAATGCAGTTTCACAACTGCCTCTTACATAGAGTAGCAAGATGGTATATTTCACTAGATGACTGCATAAGTTGATAACACCATCAGACATTTTCACAGTACTTGGACGATTTCTCTAGGTCCAATAAAATTTCAGATACTACCACCGCCAGCTCTCTTCACTGTGGCACGTTCTGCCCTCTCTCCCACCAGTTATCAGCCACAGGAAGGGTGGGTGCAGCCTGTCAATTTGCTTTGCTGCTCCCTGTCCTGATAACTCGTTGATTTTCAGAAAGCAATGTTTTCATTTGCTCCAAACTTGAGAATGAGTTGGCCTTGCCTAAAGCTCTGCTCTTCTTAGCTCATCAACTTTTTGTTTTTTTGCACTTCACGTCACAAGAAATATTTTTACATAGCGGACCAAAATGTAACATTAGAATGAAACCAACACAAACTCGGGAGTTCCTAATATTACTTCTTGAGTTTAACATGCTCAAAACAATCGCTGGCTTTCTTCCGCTAACACTGTGCAAGCAAAACCAAGCAAACTGCCCAAAAGAACTTCCACAGAACTTGAGGCCTGCCTACTGCAGCAAGGAAAAAGATTAAATCATGTGGAACTGTAATCTCTCAGAGCTTTCGAGCCTAAGAAAGCGGAAATCTGCATTTATGTTCAGAAGTCGTCTATTTTTCTTTGTGACAGTGACCGGAGATTGGGAGATTTTGCACCCTCGAAGTGTAAACATTTGTAAGAGGCAACTAACTATATACAGATCAGAAGAAACCTATTAAATAATCTCTGTTCACCTTCTGTTCGCCGCCTGGGATTTTTAAGAAAATATTCTCACATTTCACATAATCCCTATCTGTGTTTAAGATACCATAGAAATCTTACAGGGAGTCTGTTAACCAGACTAGGCTACACCTAAGAGTATGCCCTACCCAGGCAGGTACAAGGCCCTAATGCCAGACCAATCCTGGAAGAAGTGACAGCCCCAAGTTCAATTGAGGATGTCTGAGCACAGCTCCCCCTGCACATTAGGGATCACCTCTCCATTCTTTCCACATACCATTTGCATCCAATCCCTGCTCAATCACCCCAAGCACCCATGCTCCAGTGGTTCCTGTTAGCAGTGGGCTTCCTCCTTCCACCACCACTCCCCCAGAGGGGAAAACAGACCCCAAGGACGGCTGACGGTGGGCGATGAGCGCCCTTCTCCCACCTACCTTGATGATGCTGCTCCGGCGGGGCAGGCCGCCCGGCTTGCTCTCCCGGGGGACGGGACAGACAACCGCGCTGGGGTCGGGGCGAGCGCAACGCCGCGGGGTCCCCTGGCAGGGCTGGCCCGGGCTTACACGCCGAGGCTGCAGTCCTCCGTTGAACCCGCCGCTGTCAATAGCGAGCCCCCCGAGGGTGGCCGAGGCGCCTCCCCCGCACCGCCCTTCCACCTACTCCGGCTTTCAGGGCGCCTCTGGCGCCGAAGGGGCCGGCCCGGGGAGGTGGCGGGCCCACCACCCCCCCCCCCGCCCGCCCCGCCCCACCCCCCGCGCCCCGGCCGGCGGCGCCCCCCGGCCGCACCTCCCGCCATGCGCCCCGCAGACCCGCCCTGCACAAGCCCGCGTCTCGCGATCCCCCAGCGTCCCGCCAGCGCTCGGGACGCCGCGCGCGCCCTCTCCTCGTCCTCCTCCGCCGCCGCCCGCCTCGGCCGCTTCTTCCGCCTTTTTTTTTTTTTTTTTTTTTAATTTAGATGTGATGTTTGTTTCGAGCTCTCGCCTTGCGCACGGTTAAAGTCGCGGCGGCAGAATTATCGGAAGATTCCTGCAGGCGAGAGAAGAGAGAGACGAGTCAGCTCGGGCGCCGGCGGAGCCCCGGCTCCCCGCACCTGGGGAAGGAAAACACGCCCCAACACACGCGCCTCTGCGGGCGCCAAAAATAACCCGCGCGGGCCGGGCGCCCACCCCGGGGCAACCCGCGCCCACCTCAGGGGCCCCAGGCACCCAGCTCGAAGAAATGGGGCGCCCACGTCAGGGGCTCGGGGCGCGCTCCCCCGGGGCTCAGAGCAACTGGGGGCTGAGCACCCGCCACGCAGGAAAAGGCGCCCACCTCCGGCGAAGGACGAGGGGAAGTAGCTGCCGCCCCGACGCTCTCTGGACACGCGGAGGCGGCTCCCGAGGGTCTCCCGGCCCCGGGCCGGCGGGGGGCGACGCGCGGGTCTCTCCGGACCCTAACTCCCCAGAGGCCGCCGCGTGCCGAGCTCTGTCACGTCCCTCAGAGCCCCGGTTGAGGCCCGCGGCGCCGAGAGGAAGCGCACGGTGGACAGGGGCGGCCGGGTGTGACAATCGCCGTGCGGCCCCAGGGCAGCTCCCGGAGGGGGCAGCCCAGACCCACCCCACCCGCCGGCTGCTGTCTCCTCCTGAGCTCGGCGCTGCCCCCTACAGGCCGCGTGGTCCCTCCTCGGTCGCCCCCTGACCCACCGCGAGCCGCCCAGCTCCCGCTCGAGATTGCCGCCGTCGCGGCTGCTGTCACCGAGGCCGGGTCATCGGGCCGCGGGTACCTCAAAGCCGAGTGGACTGGAGACTCAATTCCTTGCCTATCCTTCGCCTCCCCCGAGCTGCTGCAACTGTCAGTCACCCGCCCGGAACCCCGAGGGGCAACTACCGCGCAGGCCTCAGAGCCCGGAACCAGGGTCCTGAGGCTCAGGATCTCGGCCGCTGCGCCTCATTCCTGCCCCAGCCCCGCGCACTGAACTCGTTTCCTTCCCACCCAGCTCGGGACGCTCCTGTCTGACTTACCCAGTGGGTCAGACCCATTTCATACACTGAGAGCAATTCCGTTCCCTTGGGCTCCTGATTGATTCAACTAGCTGGAAGGATGCTGAGGCAGGGGTGAAGGCTGGGGTGGCTGGCAGGCTGTGAGGGGCAGAGGACATCAGCAGAGCCTATTTCGTGCCCTCTGAGTCTCCACACAGAAATTTATCACTGAGACCTTCCCGATTCCCCTACCAGGGATGTCGGCTGGCCCTGCCTGCCTGCCGGGCCCAGCCTAGGTCAGGCTCATCTTTTGGGACAGGATCCCACTTGCAGCGTTACAGTCAGCCCCTCCTCTGGTTCTCCCGCACCCACTTAAGGCAGAGTGACTGGCCTGAAAGTCCACACTGGTCGTGTGGCTTCCGCTCGCAAATATCTCCCCTGGATCTCCCTCCCTGGAGCCAGACAAGACCCAAAACTCCGAAGCGTGAGACCCCAGCCCTTCCACCACCACCCCCGCGCCACCCCACGCCCCAGACCTGGGCCCACCCACCTCTCCATCCCAGGTTCCGTGGGCTCCAGCCTCCTACCCTCTCTAGCACCCCAGCCCTTCCCCAACTCGTGTGCTTTCTTTTCTAGGAATGCAGTCCCCCCAGGGCGCGAAGGAGAAACTGATAGTCCGCAGTGGGGTGAACTTAAAGACCTGACTTTCATTAGCGTGGTGTTGTAACAGACTGGCCTCTGAGGAAATGGGCTTTACGTACGTATACATACTCGCCCTTGCCCCTGAAGCGACATAAAATACTTTCATATTATTCTTGGGGGCGTTTTAATTCTTCAGTTCCTCTGGATTCGTGTTTTTGTAACCCATCAGACGAGCTTTTGTACATCACTTTCCAACCTGGGCCTACACACTAACAGAAATAGTTTTACATCGAAGGACAATGCTTTAGTGTTTTATTCGGTCTCATCTCTTTTCTTTTTTTTTTCTAGTTGTGTTTCAAAAAAATTTTTTTTCCTGTCTTGTGATAGTTTTGGAGGAAAAAATATTGAAATAATTCGAATCAGGCTCTTAACTCTGCTTTATTAAATTTATAGTCATAGTAGCCTGTGAGTATGCTTCGGGGGAGGGAAAAAAAGAATGCTGGCGTCTTTATTCTTCAAGTTCCCTAATTTTGATATTTTTAATAAACACCCAGAGGTGTCTCTGCCTTTTCTGTGTTAGTATCTAATCTTTCCTGCATTTACGAGTCACTAGTAAAATGCTATGACAGCCATAGATCCCGTGGCTCTCACTGTGAGTTTCCTGGGCTGAGTAGGGACTTACTGAGGTTTCACCCCCAGGATGCTTTTTTATTGAAGCACCAGCTGATTCACCAGTGCCTTCCAAAATGAGCACCTATCCATCTCACTCTGGACTCCTAACAGGTCAAACCAGGCAGCTTCGTTGAAATAGACTTGGCATTTAAATTAAAATGTTTCCCAAAGCATCTTGGCAGACCTGTAACTAATGATGCCAGAGGCCCAAGGCCTGTGCCAGGTTCCTTTTTATCCCCATAAGTACTTGTCTCCCACAAGCCACTGGTCACACGCCTGCTGATGTTATAGCAGCACTTCTTTATCCCACAAACAGCCCAACTGTAGGTACCATATCTCAGACATGGTGAAGGGAAGCAGCATGTTCTTCTGACATGTGCAATGCTTGGCTCACAACAGGCTTTTTGTTTGTTTGTTTGTTTTGTTTTGTTTATTTATTTTTTTATTATACTTTAAGTTCTAAGGTACATGTGCATAACGTGCAGGTTTGTTACATATGTATACTTGTGCCATGTTGGTGTGCTGCACCCATCAACTCGTCAGCACCCATCAGTTCATCATTTATATCATATATAACTCCCAATGCAATCCCTCCCCCCTCCCCCCTCCCCATGATAGGCCCCAGTATGTGATGTTCCCCTTCCCGAGTCCAAGTGATCTCATTGTTCAGTTCCCACCTATGACACACGTATGTTTATTGCGGCACTATTCACAATAGCAAAGACTTGGAAGAATGATGGTTTCCAGCTGCATCCATGTCCCTACAAAGGACGCAAACTCATCCTTTTTTATGGCTGCATAGTATTCCATGGTGTATATGTGCCACATTTTCTTAATCCAGTCTGTCACAGATGGACATTTGGGTTGATTCCAAGTCTTTGCTATTGTGAATAGTGC
>NW_016806392.1:2673831-2689133 GCF_001698545.2 Rhinopithecus bieti | reverse complement strand
GACCCAGCCATATGTGATGTTCCCCTTCCCGAGTCCAAGTGATCTCATTGTTCAGTTCCCACCTATGACACACGTATGTTTATTGCGGCACTATTCACAATAGCAAAGACTTGGAATCAACCCAAATGTCCATCTGTGACAGACTGGATTAAGAAAATGTGGCACATATACACCATGGAATACTATGCAGCCATAAAAAAGGATGAGTTTGCATCCTTTGTAGGGACATGGATGCAGCTGGAAACCATCATTCTTAGCAAACTGTCACAAGAACAACAGGCTTTTTAATAAGCTAAACTCAGATTTTTCATCACAAATAGTGTAGTAAGTAATTGTTTTTCCTCCTTCCTGCTTGTCTCTCTGCAGTCACTAAGTGGTTGCCGTCCATTCCTCATATTACACAAGCAATATTATTGAAGAAATTGTAAATATTTTGCCAAAATTCTTGCTGAAGTGTTTTCATGGCATTGTGAAATTCATAGAAGTTGGAGTTAGAAAAAGAGCCAAAATATAATAGTCACTCCTCAGCAAATATTGTCTAATGGTTCCCTCAGACATTTCAGAGCAGGGCAATAAAAGATAGGCAAGACATTAATAACATGCCCATTCTAAATAGCTCCATGATACTTATGCCAATTTATTTTATCTATTTGCTAATGGTTGGATTCTGGTGAGCAACCTGCTCATAATATTTAAAGTAGATACCTTTAAAATCTCATTGTATCATGCCAACAGTACATGGCTTTGTCGCTTTTAAATTTTCTTTGTATTTCAATCCATCTCAGATTTTAATCATTGTCACTCTTCACCAAACTGTCCTCTATTTGCATCATCAATTTAATGCCCTGAACTTGAACTATTCAGACTCCTTGTTCCATAAGAACCTTCCTTCAGTCTCTCAAAATAACACTGACTCAGTTTACTGACTTCTTGCCATCATTTATACCCTTGTAGGTTATGAATTCATATCTAGTTTCCAGTTCACAGGCTCCAATATTAGGACTCTCCAACTTTTTTTCTGATTCAGTGAGTACTTGGCTTTCAGATTATTTTCTTCCTTAATGTATTATGACAATTTTCATTTCCCAAACCTCAATCACGTGTTATTTCCTCTATTTCTCCAAAGATGCAGTACAACCTCTGAGCCTTCATATTCAACTGCTGTTCATATGCTTAACATAAATGCTAATTAGAGCAGAAAGTAGATGACCAAAATGCTTTAAGGAAATAGCAGATTATATCAATGTACTAGTCCACACTGTGTACTCATTTGCTTCCTGAGTCAATCCAAGGGGCTGACTTTAATCTATTATGCTCCTACAGCTTAAATTATATTTATTTTATCATGATCCTCAACAACAAGAAATATGTAGTGATTGATTGCCTTTTTTCCTGAGCAGTAATGTGGCAAGTTAGGACTGCCAAAAGTTTTCATTTCCATATTTTCCTCTCTTCTGACACTAAAGATCCTTCACCCATTTTCCTTGGATCCATCTTCCACAAGTGTATATGGCTGCCAAGAAGTTAGGCACTCAGGGAATTACAGCTATGCTTTTCAGCCACTGAGAAACTACTTTGCGAGTTCATGAAGTTTTTTCAGTGGCTATTGGTAGCATTTTGAGGGAATCTGTTAATCAACGGGAATTTGAAAAGATCATTCTATCAGCAAAAGGATACAATATGAGAGACTATATGAATGAGTCCCTCAAAAATAACTGTTACTTATTACACTCGTTTTATAAATTCTCTCTCATGTATTTGATTGTATGTCTACCAGTATTTTATTACAGAAGTCATTGCAAACTCAAATGTGAATGGGGGCCAGGTAGGTAATGTAATAAATGAAGTTGGAGGGATTTGTTTCATAATAGCATCATAATTCATGTTTTTTCAACAATGATATACTTTGCATATCAGAGTAATACTCTTCCTGATTCACTTCTGGCTTTCTAATTTTGATAGGGCCTTGATACAAGAAATATTTCACTTTCCTCTTAACTCTAAAAAAGATGTGTGAACATACTGATAAATAGCAACTGACACCCAGCCAGGTGTAGTATGGCAACATGGAATGTTAGATTCCATGTTGGAATCTTATTGCTACCTTGAGGGAATCTTGGCTAAGTGCTGCCAAGACCATCTTATTTTTCTAGAGAAACCAGATATCTGGAACATAAAACGTGTTATTTAGTTAGTTAGTTCATTCTCTTAAGGGAAGGACATCCACAAATTGAGGTCTTCACATATTGTTCTTTATAAAGTCTATAGAGAGACCTATTTTTTTTCCTGTCCCACCTCCAAATGGCATGATAAGCAAAGCTTAGCAAATGCCTTCCAAATTATGTGTTTGTTTGGGTCTTGTCAATCTGTTTTTTATTGACAGGTTTATTTTCATGAGTTTTAAGAAGTCAGAATATCTGATGACCACATCATTTTACACATCCCATTATGTGATGTGTTGCTCCCAAACTACTTCCCTTCATCTACCCACTCCCAAATCCCAACCCCAGGAATATTTCATCTCTGAAATCTGAAATTCAAGGACTTATTGTCTAGCCAGAAACTCTGCCCTTTTATCAGTCCCATTCTCTTGCTTCCCTCAAACCCACCTGTCAGTCTTAGCAAGACCTGTACTTTCTCCACACCTTCCCAATCCCTTAGTCTATCAGCACCCCTTTTTATGCTTTTTCCCCCGACCTAGCCTGGGCCTCATGACCAAGACCTTCAATTAAACCACATTCTCACTAGCATCATAGATCCCTCACATTCTTGTCCTTCTGCTGTGCCCACCTTGACAATATACAGCTTTGAATAAATCTAACTATGGCTTTCTCCATGCATGCCCCCAGCTGCCACTCTGCTTTGGAAAAAAAATCATATAGCTAGGCTGTGTTACATCTGTATGATTTCTGTCTTCAGCAGAGCCTCTGGTATATTGAACAATATTTTACCCTTTGCTAATTGGCATAAATCTTTATTCTCCAAACTGTTACTCTTCAAATCCCAACTAACCCACTGGCTCTCAATCTCATCAGTTGTCCTAGGATTCCACTTCACAAAATGCAGCAAAAAATAAACTGCTTTAACTTTTTTCCATTCCACTTATCCTTACTTCACCCACCACCCCCTGCTGTCTAAGGTTAACCCTAAATCAGAAACCATCTATGTATGTTTTCTATGATTACTGGACTCTTCTGCTCTGATGTGATTGATCTTTTGGGAACAAGGGGTTTTGTTACCCTCTAGTGGGCAGAAGCTGGAATGGGGTCTACCCTGAGTGAGTGGCCAATCCCAGCTTCAATCATACAAGGGCAGGAAGGAGTCAGGGATTTGGAAGACAGCCTTAGACCACTTTCTCTCGGGTCTGGTGCCTCGAGTCTTCATGGGTGCTCCAAGGGACTGAGGAGAAGACTAGGACCTCCAGGAGCCAGGAGGGGAAGAAGTTGCCTTCATCAGAAACCCCATGAAGCTGAGCCTGTGGGCTTTGAGGATAGGGACTTTGTGTTTAAATGTGCTTTTATGGTCTAATTCCCCCAAGTTGTTAATAAAGAGGGGTTAGGTATTAATAGCTTCTCTCAGCTGTACCATCATGTACCATCATGGATAAAGTGACGGCCTCTGAAAGACAGAGGAACTCGTTCTCCCACCCCCACAGCCAGTGTGATGGCTGCAGCAGTGTGAGATTCCAGGGGAAAGTAAGTCTCTGAGTTAAAGAGGCAAGTGGTAAGCAGAGTAGACCAACCCCTCAGGGAGCTTCTCTTTCCTTTGTAAACCTTGAAGCACCGAGGCAGTTCTTCCAGCTCTTCTGCCTTGCTTTGTCACCTCTCTTGGTCCCTTCTCTATGCTTTTTGCTTCCTTCCACATATAAATACATTCTAGACATCCCTTCGTAAAAATTTTTCCTCAACTGTCTTTCCTTCTCAAGCTACACCTTCTCACTCTTCTTGCTCCTCACACTGAAATTTCTGTCCAAAAAAAAGAAATGCTTTTCTCTCTGATGTTCACTATTCTTTTTGTTACCAGCCTATTGTAACTGGCTTCCATCCCCTTCTACGGAAACTGTCCTCCCAAAGATCATGGTTAAAATCCTAATCAACAAACTCAATGGCTACTTTTTAGTCATTACCTGTCTTGGCATTTACGGAACATTTAGTATTGCTAACTCTCCTTTTATTGTTGAAACTCTCTCTTTCCCTGATGAGATTCTTGGCCTGACTGTGCCCCAGGAATCTTAAACTCAACATACCTTCATTTTAATTTGTTGAATCTGCCCTTTAAACATCTGTTTTCCTGATATGCTATCCATGCTGTAGACTGAATGAAGAACTCAGCATCGTCTTCCACTCCCAGGGCCTCTTATTCCAGTTAACCATCGAGGCATTGTAAATCAACTGAGAAGTATCTTTCAAACCCATTCCCACCAGAATGGCCTGCTTTACTGTCTCATTGCACTATTGTCTATTGAATTTCTGAAATAACCTCCCAACCCTGCCTGCCTCTACTCCCTCCCAGCTTCAATCTATTTCTCAAACCACCATCAGCATTGTCCTGGAGGATCACTACTCAACCCCAAAGTCTCCAACAGTTCACTTTAAAACAAACTTGATTCCCTTTAGGAGATGCACAAGTTACATCATAACCTGGCCCAATCTTCCTTTCTAGCATGGTCTCCTACCTAGATATGCTCCATAAATGCTAGTCATGTCGATCTACTTCTCTGAAAAGGCCATGCAGTCTCAACCTCAGTGTGTTTGCTTATGGTGTTTGCTAGGTTTAGAATTCCTGTTTCCCTCTCTCCATCGGAAGAACTCAGAGGCATCCTTCAAAAAACACAAATGCTTCCTCCTTTGATAAGATGTTTCTGACTCCAGAAAATTAATTGCTCCTCTAGGCTCTTAAAGCACTTAGTACATACCTCAACAATGGCCCTCATTATAATATATTGCAATTATTTATGTATGAGTCTTTTTCCCCACATGAGCTTGAGATCAATAGAGTATAACTTACAAATCTTTTCTCCATACTAAATGAGCTCATCAGAGTTTGACACTACATAGGATTAATCCTCAAACTCTCTACACCAGCCTAGGACCTGACATATCATATATCCTCCATACATTTGTTGATTTTAATTAATAAACCTGTTTTAAAATCCATCTTTGCCCTTCGTATGCTTATAAAACCCTTTTTTATTTCATAAGGCCTCTTTCCTTGGTTCAGCTGAATATGTTTTATTCTGTCCCTTCCAACTTTTCTTCCTATTTTTCCTTATTAACTAATACAAATAAGTATATCATGTTGCTAGTATTTATGAATTATATATGTATTGTGTGAAAAGGACTGTATTTGATGCTGTGGGGGGAAGGTGACTGGGAGTTTGGGGTAGGAGAAGGGAGGCTTATTTCTCATTATGTATGCATTACAGTTCTAGTTTTAAAGTAGTTAAAATAATAAAGGGAACAGTCCCGGCCCTGCTATGAGTTAGTAAAAACTGTGACCTATCTCTGAGAGGTAAGATTAACAAAGCCTTACCAGACCAAAAACATCACACCTTCAGCTTGGCATACTGCCCGACTCCTTTCTTAATTAGTTGGAAATTCTAACCATCAACAATACACAACACAAGAGAGGACACAATCTCCAGAAGGTTGCTGTTAAAATGTACAAATTACCTGGCAAAAGGAAGCTTCCCTAGACAGCTCCCACTTACGCTCATTAGCAAAAAATGAGCTAAATGTCACCCTGTTCTTTTTGGCAGAGACATATGGCACTCACATGAGAGAGAAAAGACAGGTTAATTTTGTTACCCAGAAGGTGGCAGGACAAGGTTCGGGGGGCTACCTCCGAACCCTTATTCCAAAAAACCTTAGAGGGGAGCTTGGGTAAGTGAGGAGAGGTTGCGAGCCACATTTTGCGATTTTATAATCTGGCTCAATGTCTGCCCTGAGACAGAGAAATACCTAAGAGAAGGGTTGGGAGGGCAATGAGACTTGAGAGAACCTCGGCCTTGGAGAAAGTGATGGAGATGGCTTGCTGGACAGGGGTCAGAAGGTCATTCCAGGGAAGCTGGGTAGCCCAAGCGAAGACACATCCAAGTTCCTCTTCTACTCACTAGTCCCTATGCAAATGTTTCTTGCACTATTAAACCTTAGTTAAGATAAGATGAAGAAGAAGAGGCCTTAAATGTTCTTTTAAAATCGTGTGATCCTGTAAATAGAGGATCTTGAACCCTATTAAACTGGGACAAGGACAAGAACTAGAGGAAGTGGATAAGCTGTAGCCACAGGGATTTTGGGCGCCACATAAAGGAAATTGTCCCTGCTCTGACATCAGACACTGATATGCATTACCAACAAGGCTTTGGAATTTCCTTTTCACAAGAACCTTAAGAAGGTAGACAATTATCTACAGGGATGCTATAAAAAGTTCCAGCCTGAAGGCAAAGGTCATAATGAATGGCTCCCTTTGACCTGCTGATTCTGGGTGTTTAATCACAGATTTTAAAACTTTTTTTGAAGTCAAATTAGATGTTAGAATTTTTTTTTCAGTTTTCTTACTCTTCATTTTCGTGGAATTACTATGTGGTGTGGTGTAATGAAACGTTTCAGCCCTCTTCCAAACACGTGTTTCTCACGGGGGTGTTCAATTGCCTATTTACTGTTTTGAAATGGAATACCTTTGTAATCATATATTCCTGCAGTTTGAGTTCACATGTTTCTCATCTAGCTGGTCTAATCTTCTGCCTTTTAAATTAGGTTCACTAGTTTATTTTTATCATTGAGCCAAAGATCTCAGGATGTTCTCTACTTGGGGTAATTTTCCACTTGAAGAATTATAGAATGACCCTCTTCCTAACATGGTAACTTCTTTGATGCTGTACACTTGCTGCGTTTGTAATAGTTAGAGGCAAGTAAAATGTCTGGTAGAGTACAATATTAATGCTATTAGAGTACATGGAGAAATTTTAAATCACCCTCAATTTCCAATTCTGATGATGGGTACCTGGGATTTTAACTCTATGTTGTATCCAAAATAGTGTTTTGGTTTTGTTTTTTTTTTTATCATCGTATTCTCCATTGTCAAACTCAGCAACTCAGCATTATTGCTTCCACAAACACTTTGTACACTGAACCATCTCTATGTTATTTTATTCATCTGTTCCTCTAAGAAGACCTTGTTAATCTACAGTGACATTTCAGCCATAAAAATGATCTCAACTATCTCTGTTCTGTCTCTCTTTTCCTTTTAAACACTCAGCTTAAATCTTAAGTCTTTCATAAGCTCTCTTCTCTGCAGTGGTGAGTAAACATTTCATTCCAACAGTCTACTCTTCTCACTCTTACTCGTAGAGAAATTCAAACCTTCTGTCTAATTTTGGGTATTAGGAAGCAGCCTGGCTATGTGACTTAGCCCCCAGACCTGAGATACTCTAGCTGAGAGTATGAATCAGAACCCTTGCCAGTTGGTCATTGCTTGGCATAAGACAAATCCTTTAAACCTTTGCGATTTCATTTTCCTCCTTGGCCACACAGACATAAAAATGGTGACCTGTCTCCTGACCTGCCGCCTGATCTGCCTGCTGGGGTGGATGCAGACCAACATTTGCAAACCTTAACGGACAGTGTGAATGCTGATTGGAAAGACAGCAACTGGAGCTCACAAATAATTTCCCCAAAGGTCAATTAGACAGACCCACAAGATATCTCTGGCACACATAGGAAGTTATCGGCCTCATCTATATTTATTGTAATTCCCTTCTCCCTGGTCCCATTAAAGGAAAGTTTGGGGTGCAATAAATATTTTATGATAAAAATGTCCATGCACCCACTTTCCAGAGCCCCAGCCAGTGACCCCCTTATTTCCATTTCGAATATAATAAAATGTCTGTTCAATCACAGAATATGGATATTTGTTAGTACATTCTCCATGTTAGAACTACATTCTCTTTGCAGTGCTATTGGCAACTGATTCCTATGTATTATGTTGGCTTGGGGGATTGTTTGTATACCCACTTACGCCTCAGCACACAGCATATTATAAAAACGTCTTAGTTTTAAATACAAGCTGATAATTCTGAAGACAATGAAACGTAAAACATCGAGAATACAAAACCTAAATCATAATCTCATCAACAAAGAGCTGGGGTAGCTCAACAACCGGAGACTGTAATGGGGAAAACCATTTCCAAATCCAGAAAGGTGGGCAAGTAATAGGGCTCATGGGCTGGAAATAAGATTATTCATAAGCATCAAAATGAAAGAAAGTGTCAGGAGAATTAGGACTTTCCTTGTGTGACTGGCTTGGGAGCCCTACTTGTTTCTGGCATGCATGGAATATGGGGCAGAGATGAAATAACAAAAACTTATTTTGTTTCCCCTGTGTGAGTCAATTTATAGTAATCCAGCCCTCAGGATGGGACATGCAGGCATCATGAGCTAAGCAGGGTATCAGAGAGGTAGCCTCACATCCCTGAACACAGGCCCTTCAGAGGGAGTACACAGAGACTCTGGGGTGGGCCTGCTTTGAGATTTAGGTTTCACAGACTTATTTCATCAAAATTGTGTTTCCAGGATTTGGAGGTGAGATTCCTATGAGTGTAATGTAAGCCTTCAGCAGCAGTTATACTAAAAAAGAGAAGTTTGAAGATAGAAAAGTGAAGCAAAGGGTATCTAGTCTATCAGTGGTAACAAAGCACGCTCACCTTCTTCTGAGCCAGATTGTCTCCCTCAGTGAGCGAGAGGGAAGGAGGAATGCCATGCTGAGATGAGAAAGAGGAGCAGGTTGAACATATTTATTCCCATTGTACAGATGAGGCACTGAGGCATAATCAAAGTTATATCACTTGCTCAGGGCCAAGTATGGCTCCGAAGTCCATTAACTTTACCACTGTGGAATACTGAGGAGAAAAAAATGCCAGGACACCCTCCTGGAAAGTCCAGTCCAAAAGGAATGGTAGCTATGTGAACACCTCTACATCTCTATTATCTTCAGCAGATTGAGACCCAGTTCAGTCATCCTGGTCAGCTATTCCCTTGCTCGGGGCACCTGGGCTTGGAGAATTATACTCCACGAATCCCATCCTTTCTGCTTCCCTTCCTGAGGTCCCTGTACAAAAAGACAAAAAAACACATCGGTGTTCAAATAGTACTGCCATCTTGGGGTAGCCTTGAGGGTTAACCATATATCACAGTGAAGAATCAGTGAACATTCAATATGCACCAGGCACTATTTCAAGAGCTTCTCGTGCTTCACCTCACTTAGCCCTGACAGAAACTCTGATAAACAGCTAATTTTATTTTCTCCATTTTACAGATGGGAAGGCTAAGGAGGCACAGAAAGGTGAAGTGACTTGCCCAAGATCTAACCACAGTGAAGACAAGCTAAGGCAGAGAGGAGTATGGGAGAAAAGGTCGTAAGCCTTAAATGCAGTGCACAGGAGCAAACCCAGTCCTCTGTGTTATGAGGCTGAGGGGGATGAGGATTCTTGGCTATGGGAGAGAGGTTGGGGCAGAGTTGACTTTTGCTCCTGCTGCTGCTGCTCCAGGCAAAAGCCCTAGTGGAGCCTGAGGTGAGTCTCATGGGTTTAGCACCTGACCTTAAGCTCCCTTGGAAGAACAGTAGTACTCCCTTATTTGCAGGGGATATGTTCCAAGTCACCAGTGGATGCCTGAGCTGCAGATAGTACTGAACCCTATATATAACACAATTTTTTTCAATCTTATAACTGAGAAGGCTACTAAGTGACTAATGGGAAGGTAGCATATACAGTGTGAATACGCTTGACAAAGGGATGATTCATGTCTCCCGTGGGATGGATGGAGGGGGATGTTGAGAGATTTAATCAAGCTACTCAGAATGTTGTGCAATTTAAAACGTATGAATTGTTTATTTCTGAAACTTTCGGTTTAATATTTTTGGATTGCAGTTGACCATGGATAACTGAAACTGAGAAAAGCGAAACTTCAGGTAAGGGAGGACTACTGTAGTAAAGGAACAATTGACATGAAGCGAAGGAGACACAGGAAGAGAACTTTTAGCAGCGATTTCACCCTGGGGATGAGGAAATGGGAAGAGCTCACCAGGGGACTTTCTCAAAGCTGCCTGGCTAGAAGAGGATTGCGTTTTAGATGATAGAATGATTTATCCAGAAAACCCAACAAATCCTCCCCAGTCAGCCTGTGATAAAAATGAGTTCAGCATAGTCACAGAACGTAAGGAATGAGCAGGACCAGCTAAGTAGTTTGCAGGAGCCCTTTGCAAAATGAAAATTCAGGGCCTTTTGTTCAGAAATTACTGAGAATTTCAAGAAGGTAACAATAGAGCATTAAACCGAGTTCTGAGAGCAGGACCCTGTGCGACCACATGGGTCACCCTTGAAGCCAGTCCTTGTTCAAGACATGTCTGGGAGAAGCTGGCCAAGTATAAAAAGAAACTCATAGAATTGTAATTGCAGCTCTCAGTACTAACGCTATAATGGCAGAATCTGTGCTCAAATGAGAGAGAAACTATAGCAGATAAATATTAGGAATAAAGTAGAAAAATAGGCATATGGAAACTATGGAATCATAGGCAAGGGATTGTAAAGATTCTTTCTACTTATACAAATTAATCATATACTGGGAGAGAAAAAATGCGCTTGAATTAATGCAAGAAACAATAGCATGAAACCTACAAAACCGTATTCTCATATGACAACATAACAAGATAATTATACTTAAATAGGAAAAATGGAATTGCACAGAAACAAATCACACAGATAAACATTAAAAATTTCATATTAATTTGTGTAAAGCTATAGTAACAACAAATTTAAATAGCCTGAGATGCTAGCAAAATGTACTAAAAGGAAATTTATCTCTTAGATATACATTAATAAGAAAGTGAGAATAAGAATATCATTCATTAATTCTGTATTAAAGAATTCTAAAATGGAACAATGTAATGAACCAAAACAAAGTAGGAATATATAAAAATACAATAGATATTTTAAATATAAAGGAGGAACAATAGGAATAAACCAACAAAACAATAGTTTGCATATTGACAAAATGGACAAAATTGATAAACTATTGACCCAATGAAAAAGAAATTACAAGTTAGTGAAATCAGGGAAAAGACAATTAAAACAGCATAGATTTTATTAGGTGTTAAAGAGCATTGTTCTTAGCTATAAGTGTATAGCTAATTGAGCAATCATGTTCATATGATTTCTCACAAACAGGTAATAAAACATATGCAATTAAAAAACATGATCAATTCCTGAAACATAGATAGGAAAAGTTAGATATTATGACCCTGATGCAGTAACTGGAGAATTTTCTAAGCTTTGAAAGAATAAATAATGCTTTATGCTGCTTAAATTGCTCTCCAAAAATATTTTTAAGGTGTTATGTTTCCTTAGGGAACAATGTTTCTAAAGTAAATCTGTTGAGCCTCAAGCTTGTCAGGGCTAGACAATCATTAATGAAACAAAGGTGCAAAACCTTAAGCAAAATTTTAGCAAACGAAATGTAATAGGTTAAAAAATTGTCCAATATGGAAAAAGCAGAATTTACTCCAAGAATGTATCATTAGTATATTAGAATAAAATATTTAGTAAAATTAATCACCAAAAATAAGCAAAACAAATACAGCAAAATAAATAAGGAGTACTGCCTTAATAGAGCATAAATGCGTTAACAGTAAAAGCCAAATGTAAATACTAGCATAATGTACTTTAAAAGGAAACAATGATATGTAAATACAATGAATAACATTTTGTTATAAATTCTGTTTTAGCAAGTTAATGCAGCTATGTCTAAAACTAGAAATAAACAACAAACCACGAAAGTATTAAGGAATTCAGAAAATATCAGACGGTTTAACAGAGTCACAAAATTCAATGCCATTTTGTTTGTTTTTTTTTTTTTACTTTTTAATTTTTAGTGACAGGATCTCACTCTGTTGCTCAGGCTGGAGGGCAGCGGTGCAATCATAGCTCACTGCCACTTCAAATTCCTGGGCTCAAGCGATCCTCCCACCTCAGCTTGCCAAGTAGCTGGGAGTACAGGCATACACCACCATGCCTGGCTAATTTTTTCAAAAAATTTTTGTAGAGATGGATTCTTGATACGCGGCCCAGGCTAGTCTTGAACTCCTGGTTCAAGATCCACCTGCCTTGGCCTCCCAAAATTGCTGGATTACAAGTGTGAGCCATCACACCCAACCCCAAGGGTATTTCTTTATACTAATGACACACCAGTAGAAAATACAGTTTTGATTAAAACTATGAAAAAAGTTAACAAAATCAACTCAGAATAGATTGATTTAAAAAAATGTAAAACCCAGATGAAAAAATAAAGGAATATATAATAAATAAGCAGAAATCAGGCATTTGGAAGGCACAAAATTAGAAAAGATGACAAAGAAAACACCTGAATTTTAAAGAATGCAATACTGATATTGCCATAATGGTATAATGTGGGATACTGTTACATACTATATTAAGTGATAGTATACTGTACTATTACAGTATGTACGTACAGTAGTGTACTATTACACCAAATACTATTACGTGAATTAAATGTTTCAAAGTAGTTTTACATTAACCATGTTTGAATGGATTTAAAGTCTCATTTTTTATAAAGATACTTCTGTTTATGAAGAAAGAAAAGGAAATGCTATGCTGTATTGCAACATGACCACAACAGTTACCAAAGTTTGGTTATACAGTGCAATTGCACCACAGCTATCACTTAGGAAAATTCAGCTGTACTTACTCTCATCTCTATTTGATGTAAGTTTAAATGCTGCCAAATTGTGTTTTGTCTTTCTCACCTAAGAGTCCAGGAGAAATTAAGTCCCAATTCACTAAGACATCCATTCATACTATGTAATATATTAATATTAACTTATTTCCTTGGGATCTAGGATTGTGTTAGCTATCACATTTTTTTTTCTTAATTTTGGGAGAATTGGGCAAACAGTCACCACAATCATGTTCTGTGTTCTGTGGTTCAGAAGAAGATTCCTACTAAATTTACTAAAAATTGACTCATGCACCTAGAATGGGTGAATTTTAGGTTGTATAAATTATACCTCAATGAAATTGCTTTAAAAAAATTATTTATCTGTTAAAAGAGCAAGTGGTTTCCTCTGAAAGAAAACCAGACACCAAGACTGTAGAACAGTGTTGTCCAATAGAACTTTCTGCAGTGTTGGAAATGATCTGTATCTGCATTCTTTAATATTGTAGACACTGGTTGGTGTGGCTTATCACCATGTGAAATCTGCCTAGGTAGTCTAACTGAGGAGCTGAATTTTTTATTTTATTTAATTTTAATTAAATTTAACTAGCCACATGTGGCTAGTGGCTAGCATATCAGATAGTGTGGCCACAGAGAATTTTAGGGTCTCACCTAAGGAGACTCATCAAGGGGTGTGAGTTGACCTCCCAGAATTTTTTTCAGGAAAACATTAGCTATACTAGAGTCCTAGAGACACTGACTTCACCAAAGTCAAATTCTCTACCTTACACTTCTTCAGAAGCTGTAATGCCAACTCAACTCATTCCCACCTCCACTGACCCCTCATCAAGAGCCCACGGTAGAGAGTCTACATGCTAACAGCTGCTTTATATTTCAGTTTGAGAAACACTCCCTTCACAGATGAGGAAACCATGATCCAGAAACCTTCATAACTGGGCTGTTTTATTCCTTAGACACCATAGATGCAATGCCCAAACCCTAGCGGCTTCTCACAGGCTATAGAAAATGTTTCAGATCTTAAATAAATAAATAAAATATTGGTTCAAAATATAAAAAGTGAAAAACAAAATCAATGAATTTTTTATTGGAAATTTGTTAGAAACTCACTTAATTTTCAGTAGAAGTGAAGTTATTATCACTGACTGGGAGTATGATTAATATAGTTAACATGATGATGGGTGAGTTCCCACTATTAGTGTTTAGGGCATTTGAAGGTTTCAAAGGATGTTAAGAGGTCTCCCAGCTTGTCGTTATTCTTTTTAGAACACTTTCCACATTTTATTTACATTTTAATACTAACTTTAATCTTAAAGTCATATGTTCATTCATCTATTTCTTTTGTATTGGTTTTACTTAAACTTGAATGCATAAAAAACAAAGACTGTAAACAAATATTTAATATACGTGCAACTTATAACACAAAAGAGCTGCTTTTATCAGAAACCCAACTCCCTGCCACCATTTGTTTTATAAATACAGATGTCAAAACAATTCTGAGCATATTTTTAATTCCACCAGTGGCCAGCACCTGCATCTCTTCAAAGATTAACAGTCAGTAGGAGTATTCATCACACCTGCTATTTTTAAAATAATTTAAACTGCAGCTCTTTCACCAAGCAAGGGAAGACAAAACAAGAAGTCCGTTTTTCTTGGGATTAGTTTTTGGAAATGATTATCATCTGACACTTCTCACCATACTTATGTTTTCTTTTTTTTTCCTTTTTTTAAATTAATGTATTTATTATACTTTAAGTTCTAGGGTACAGGTGCACAATGTGGAGGTTTGTTACATATGTATACATGTGCCATGTTGGTGTGCTGCACCCATTAACTCGTCATTTACATTAGGTATATCTCCTAATGCTATCCCTCCCCCGTGCCCCCCACCCTACAACAGGCCCTGGTGTGTAATGTTCTCCTTCCTGTGTCCAAGTGTTCTCATTGTTCAATTCCTACCTATAAGTGAGAACATGCAGTGTTTGTTTTTTTTGTCCTTGCGATAGTTTGCTGAGAATGATGCTGTCCAGCTTCCTCCATGTCCCTACAAAGGACATGAACTCATCCTTTTTTATGGCTGCATAGTATTTCATGGTGTTTATGTGCCACATTTTCTTAATCCAGTCTATCATTGATGGACATTTGGGTTGGTTCCAAGTCTTTGCTATTATGAATAGTGCCGCAGTAAACATACGTATGCATGTGTCTTTATAGCAGCATGATTTATAATCCTTTGGGTATATACCCAGTAATGGGATGGCTGGGTCAAATGGTATTTCTAGTTCTAGATCCTTGAGGAATCGCCACACTGTCTTCCGCAATGGTTGAACTAGTTTACAGTCCCACCAACAGTGTAAAAGTGTTCCTATTTCTCCACATCCTCTCCAGCACCTCTTGTTTCCTGACTTTTTAATGATTGCCATTCTAACTGGTGTGAGATGGTATCTCATTGTGGTTTTGATTTGCATTTCTCTGATGGCCAGTGATGATGAGCATTTTTTCATGTGTCTGTTGGCTGTATAAATGTCTTCTTTTGAGAAGTGTCTGTTCATATCCTTC
>NW_016806392.1:2655435-2672505 GCF_001698545.2 Rhinopithecus bieti | reverse complement strand
CCTCTTTTTCTATTCATTGGAATAGTTTCAGAAGGAATAATACCAGCTCTTCCTTGTACCTCTGATAGAATTTGGCTGTTAATCTGTCTGGTCCTGGACTTTTTTTGGTTGGTAGGCTATTAATTATTGCCTCAATTTCAGAGACTCTTCAGAGACTTTAACACCCCACTGTCAACATTAGACAGATCAACGAGACAAAGTTAACAAGGATATCCAGGAATTGAACTCATCTCTGCACCAAGCAGACCTAATAGACATCTACAGAACTCTCCACCCCAAATCAACAGAATATACATTCTTCTTAGCACCACATCGCACTAATTCCAAAATTGAACACATAGTTGGAAGTAAAGCACTCCTCAGCAAATGTAAAAGAACAGAAATTATAGCAAATTGTCTCTCAGACCACAGTGCAATCAAACTAGAACTCAGGATTAAGAAACTCACTCAAAACCATTAAACTACATGGCAAATGAACAACCTACTCCTGAATGACTACTGGGTACATAACGAAATGAAGGCAGAAATAAAGATACTCTTTGAAACCAATGAGAACAAAGACACAACATACCAGAACGTCTGGGACACATTTAAAGCAGTGTGTAGAGGGAAATTTATAGCACTAAATGCCCACAAGAGAAAGCAGGAAAGATCTAAAATGGACACCCTGACAGCCCAATTAAAAGAACTAGAGAAGCAAGAGCAAACACATTCAAAAGCTAGCAGAAGGCAAGAAATAACTAAGATCAGAGCAGAACCGAAGGAGATAGAGACACAAAAAACCCTTCAAAAAATCAATGAATCCAGGAGCTGGTTTTTTTGAAAAGATCAGCAAAATTGATAGACCACTAGCAAGACTAATAAAGAAGAGAGAAGAATCAAATAGACACCAAAAAAAATGATAAAGAGGATATCACCACCGATCCCACAGAAATACAAACTACCATCGGAGAATATTATAAACACCTCTATGCAAATAAACTAGAAAATCTAGAAGAAATGGATAAATTCCTGGACACATACACCCTCCCAAGACATACTTATGTTTTCTAAGCCTGAACATCTTGAATATTCTAGTTTATGCTTAAATGATGCCTTGCTAAGAAGAAAAATTTGTGCTTCATTTTCCTCCCTTTGTCTGAAAACATAATGGGTATATGTATACTAAACAAATTATTATGACTGTCCAGCTCATTGTCACCAGCTGGGATTCATTTGCTTCATGGGTAAGTGGTTTGCATCATGATATTTAATCATACCATTAACAGGAGTAGAAGATATGTTGATTTAAGCAAGTTTGAGATACACCAAAATTAATCATTCTATATTTGTGTTTCTGGTGGCTATGAAAAACTGTATTTTCTTTGGATGTCATTATATTTCTTAGCTCTTAAAGTCCAACTTTAATACTACATAAATGTGGCCATTTTGCCAACATTAGAATGCTCCATGTATCCACCATTCTCCTAGCATTATTTTTCTGATTTATATTTTGTTACAAATGCAATTACTAGAGGAGCTTCAGAGTACTGGGGTCCACATTCTACTTTATGTCTGTATTTTCTATTTAGAATTTATCAGTGGAGACTTCTGGGCTTGTTGATAGAGCTAGTTCTATGATTATATTTCCACATCAAATGTTCCTCTTGCTGCATTATTTTATCACTTATACAGATTTTTACTTATATTTCGAAAAGCACATTCAGTGCTGAATATGTACTAGGTGCTTTTCTAAGTACTAGACATATATTAACTTATATAATCCTGACAACAACCTTGTAAATTAGACAGTTATCATCTTCATTTTGCAGACAAGAAAATTGAGGCACAAAGAGGTTACATAACTTGTCTAAGATCACACAGCTAGGAGCAGAGCCAAGATTGGAACAAGGCTCTAGTGTATGTCCACTTAACCATTGTGCTATGCTGTTCCCCACAACTCAGTGTATAGGGTCCCACTAATCTGGTTCAGATTCCCAGAACTGAGGTCATGTGGAGGTGTAAGAGCATCCACAGGGGAGAAACCTGGAGAGGGCAGAGGCACCTATAAGGTTCTAGAGCCGGCATATCAGCAGACTGGTGGGTCCACGGGCTGTGAGAGATTCGCTGCATGATGAGCAATTCCAGTGCCCTGTGAAGTGACTTTCTCCCGCCTTGGGTCAATAGCTGCCAGTGAGCCAGAGCTCAGCGCCCTTTGTCATCTCACCAACAAACCAGTGGTAGCCCCAGTTACATCCTTGTGGTAAACCTCAAACAATTATGCCTTTGCCCTCTAGCGTTATTTTTCTCCTTTTAAATATTGCCACATTTGGAGACAAGATAAAGATTGTCAGAAGAGGGGAAGATACATGAGCATCTGAATAATTCTGCTTACATCAATGAATGGCCAGGGCACCATCCACCCCTGGAGGCTTTCCCAGGAAGATGAATGATCCTCCAAAATCAAACGGAAACAAACCAAGGCCAAAGAGCAGTAAATCAAGCCCCAAATCATCACATACTCTGAAAGTTTAGCCTTGAATCTTACATCAAACAGTATTCAGCATTTTGAAAATCATAAGAAAACTGGAGGTGGGGAGGTGGGGGAGGTTGTCAGTACCACATCATGAAAAGGGTTTTATTCACATCAAACTCGAATAAAATGGAAATGTCCACTGTGAAGAAGTTGAATGAAGAAATATGTATCAAAGCTGTTGATAGCCAAGGATCCTTCATTTTGTGTTTTACAAAATTCTGTCAAAAATTGAACGAATTCTCATTCACACAGTCATTGTCTGAGAATGATTCTCCAGGAAACTGACTCTGAGATGGAAATTAATGTGTAGGAGGTTTACCAGGAGTGTTCTTGGGATAAACAACTATAAAAGGGGAAGAAAAAAAACAGCAGGATTGGGCAGAAGGAGAGGTTGAGTTCTCCTCGGGGAGTTCAGGAGCTGAACTCCCCGTCAGAGTTCCTTCAGAGTTGGCCCTTCAGAGTTGTCCCAAGTTGGAGCAGGCAATGGTGCCAGGTTTTATACCTTTCCATTGGCCTATTATTAGTTATGGTTTGCCCTGGAAAGATAGCCTGACCTGGGGGAGGTGACTCTCTCCAACCAAGGTCAACTCTAAATAGGGCTGAGGGCCATCTGCTGATAGTGCTCTCAACAGCAGAAGGAATAGGTTCTTCAGTTCTATGACAGCCCTGTCCCGCTTCAGCTTTCAAAGGCTGTGTATTTGAAGGGAAAACATTTTGTTTTTAACATAACTCTAAAGGGATAGGTCTTTGTGTTATTTAGCTCCTCCCAACAACAAAATGGCATGATGAAGTTATAGATTAAAATCTAGTACCCACTATGCAATTTAGGAGATGCCTCTTACTCTAACATGAAAACCCTTGTTCTGCTTCAGCACCTTAAAATTAAGGTTTCCCTGAAAAGATTGTGTTCATTCTTGCCATTGCTATTAGCAAGCCAGGATCACTGTCCTAAAGCCTGGGTGTGTCAAATGGGAAAATGAGGTCCACTTGTAAGCTCTAAGAGTGAAAAGGGAAAAAAACAGATGATTTGTTTTCTTTTCCAATTCCAATGCTGGAACCACAGTTGATGCCCAGTAATAAGTGGTTAACTAGGAATTAAAATAGCATGGCCCTACTGGCTTAAAATATGGACTCTCGCAGCGGCGCGGGTGGGCCCTCAAGCCGTGTAATCCCAGCACTTTGGGCCGAGCCGAGGACGGGCGCGATCACAAGGTCAGGAGATCGAGGACCATCCTGGTCTAACATGGCTGAAAACCCCCGTCTCTTACTAAAAAATTACAAAAAACTAGCCGGCGCGGGAAGGTATGGCGGCCGCCTGTAGTCCCAACTACTCGGGAGGCCTGAGGCAGGAGAATGGCGAGACGTAAACCCGGGAGGCGGAGCTTGCAGTGAGCTGAGTCAGGCCACTGCACTCCAGCCCGGGCGACAGGAGGGGAGCTCCGTCTCAAAAAAAAAAAAAAAAAAAAAAAAAAAAAATATATTCTATATATAATTTAACGTATATTATATTATATTAGACTTCTCAAAAATATATATAGACTCTCAAAGTGGGTCTTTGAAAAAATTCCTTGACTCATTTATAAGAAGAGCCAAAATGCTATACTTATGGGGAAATATGAGGATGGGGATAAATAATATACAGAAGAATGAGATTTAGAGACTTTTAAATCCCATTAGAATGTACAAATTATAAGACCTAAAATTCATTCCCATCATGGGCCTCATGAATAGTTTTCGTTGACCTTTTCATCATGATGGATTTCTTAAAATCCACCAAAAAAGTTGAAATGTCAACAAACTAATATATTTTTATGCATATTCTGACTTTGAATGAGTCAACCTAACCTTGTTTTCTACTTGCTAAAGAACATTGTTGACCTATTATGTTCTAAGGTTATTGTAACCCTCAGCCCCTAGTAGTCATTTCTGCCCAGGAAAAAATTAATCAAATAATTGTTCACTTAATTAGAACATATCAAGAAAACTCAGTGCTAAATTCAGAGGATAACAGTAACTCAGTTGTTCAAATTATCTTCAAGTTTTTAAAGAATCCAGAGGAATCTGAGGATGAAGCAGTCACTTAGCACTTTACTGAAAAAACTGGATGATATCTCTTCAGCGGTAAAACATTAATAAAGTCCAACACAGAATTACTCATTCCCCACTTCTGACTCATGAACATTTTCAGAAATAATCTTTCTTTAAATGTTTCTGCAATGGGAAATGTGAAGAGCAAAGATGTTTTGGCACAGTCTCACTTTTGTTTTGTTGAGTTATGAACCATGTTTAGTTTCGCACTTATGATATTGTACATTCCAGATGATATATTTGCACACATAACATTACTATATACATTAGAAAGAGACCTGCTATGACAGCTCCTGTGATTTAAAAAGTCTCTACATGGCTATTCAAAGAAAATGTTTGATAGTAATCTATTACTTTTCCCCAGGAAAATAGTTAATGCCATCAGAGTAACATAAATTTCATATAATATGTATTGTAATACCTTTGATTTGGGAGCATGTAATTGCAGTTATACATAAGGAGAAGCTGATGTGAAGAAAATGTTTACATAGAGTTAATTTTACTTCTGGAAACGAAAAGGGAAAATGGATATCTAAATGTCAGTGATTTCAGGCCATAAGTTCCTAATAACAGTAAAAGAGAGAAAACCATCTGTGTCAGTTCAGCTTAAGGTATCCCTTTCTGGAAAACATTTCTAAACCACTGTGGAATCTGAAGATGAAGCAGTAACAGTGCTTCACCGAGGTCTGCCATGATTGCTCCCTGCTCTGAAGTTCAATGGAAACTTAGTGTCAATTCACTCACTAAGGCCTCAACTATATTCTGCCTTGTTTTTTTAAGCAGGGACTTAGGAGTCAGTCAGGGATCAGCTTGATTCTCATCTTGGTCTTCATCAATAAAATGGACATCAATCAGATCGTCCTCAAGGGACTATTATGAAGATTAATTAGCTAATATATGCAAAGTATTTATTACAGGGTCAGGAACACATTAAGAGGCGTAAAACCAATAGATAGTATTACTATTTGACAGTTATATGTGTTATATATATGAGGAAATATTTAGGGGTGAAATGCCATGATGTCTGCAATCTATTTTCAAATGTTTTTGGGAAAAATGTATATCAATAGACATAGAGGGCACAAAATATTAACAACTGCTGTGACTAACAATTAGGCAACTGCATTTAGTGCAATTAGATGAAGAGTATATAGATGTTCGCTGTACCTTTTTTTTCAAATTTCCTATATGTTTAAAATATTTTTAAATACAGAGGTTATAGGAAAATGTAAATCAGATTGTACTTTTCCATGCTTAAGCATTTGAAATAGATTAATTTGTGCACATTCCCATTTTCAGCCCTATTCTGACCATTTAAGCACATAAGCACACCACACTTCATGATGCACATAAAAGCTCATTGTCATAGTTTTGTCACAGATAGATGGTCCCCAGTCACCCTTTCCATTTTAGTGATAATTTTCTGCTCTCGCCCTACCAGCTCTCCACTCTTTGACTCCATCCGCCAGCCCTTAAAATCTGCTTCTGGCTGGGTGCGGTGGCTCACGCCTGTAATCCCAGCATTTTGGGAGGCCAAGGCAGGTGGATCACGAGGTCAGGAGATTGAGATCATCCTGGCTAACACAGTGAAACCCCGTCTCTACTAAAAAATAAAAAAATTAGCCAGGTGTGGTGGTGAAAGCCTGTAGTCCTAGCTACCCAGGAAGCTGAGGCAGGAGAACGGTGTGAACCCAGGAGGCAGAGCTTGCAGTGAGCCAAGATCGCACCACTGCACTCTAGCCTGGGCAACAGAGCGAGACTCTGTCTCAAAAAAAATAAAAAAATAAAAAAATCTGCTTCTTGCTTGTCTTCAGTTTTTATGACCCACTTACTTTCTCTTTCTGGCTTACCATTTCATGCTTATGTTAATTCCTTGATTTTTTAACTCAAAAATGCAATCAATTATACATATTTGTGGTAGAACATAAAATTCAGACTTTACTGAAGCGAAGGGAGAGAACAAGTAAAAGTCAACTTCCTTTTAACTTCACAGCCCCACTTATTAAAACAACCACTTTTAATCATCTAGTTTATTCTCTCAGATAGTTTTCTATCCATACTCAAAGATACATGTTTATTTCTATTTTTTTAATTGTATTATATAATATTTTTTCTTATCTTATTACATTGGTTTGGATCTCTATAACAATGTAAATTAGCAAAAATAGCAAATATCTTTATTCTTGATTCTCCCTTTAAAATTATATTCTAAGACTTAAATTATACTTCTTTTGGTAGTCTTTGCCAAAATAAACTCTCATTAATGGGGCTACCTTAGCTTCTCAATAGGTAGGAGAAATCAACCAATTAGAATTTAATTCCTGAAAGGCAGGAACTGTTTCTTGTACTTTGTATCTCCTTTTGGACTTAGCCATGCATGTGTGCCATTTGTACTGGTTGAGTGGAAGGACCAAATAAAATAAGTAGATTAATTTTACTACAGATTAGTTTTGGTATACTAGAAATGCATCATGATTATTCTACCAACATTACTGTTGGAGGCTGACAATTGAAATTGAACAGCTTCTAGACAAACATATCTCAAGCAGGTTTTGTAGTTTTAGGCCTGCTGTGACTAACAATTAGGCAACTGCATATAATAATTTGCCTAAATAAGGATGCCAAATGGAAAGCTGGAAAGCTTGCTCTCTAAGTGTTTAACATCTCTTGTAAAATCCAATAAAACCTACTGTGAACTGCCCATTTCTGGGGCTTGACCTTAGGAGAGAGGAATATTAGCAGACTGATGAAAGTAGCATATCTTAAGAATAAGCCAGAATGCATTCATAATAATATCTACCCCTTGCAAAATTAGGAAAAGAGTGGGTTGACCAAATGAGCATAATATTCAGTCTGTCAAACAATGGATATCTGCTCTTCATCAAGAGAACACCAAACACACAGTCATTAAATCCCCTCTATTTTGCAATAGGAGGATGACTGGATGAGGCTATTGAGTTTTTTTCCCTTTAATCAGTCAACTCTCCAATATGTCTACAGATGAGTTCTCACTACCTCATAACAGGTCTCCAGTTTTCATCAGATTGAATTTTAATCTGGCCTCTGAGCTAAGAGTGTATACAGTTTCATAGTTGAAAGCCAGAGTTTATATCAACCCATCACCTTATTAAAAACTAATTATTAGGGCCAATGCTGGATCAGAATAAATATTCCTCAGCCAATGACTCCAATCAATTGATTAATTTATTCATTAATTTATTATTAATTTATGATTTAATAAAACCAATTTATTAATTTATTCATAAAAATGTTTAATGCCTATTATGTACCAGTTCCTATGCTACCAGTGACAATAAGTAATAGGTAAATTAGAGTCCCTTCTATCAAGAACTTTATAATCTCCACCTTCTCCCATGAGAAATTAACAAATTGTATTTCAGCGTAATTTTGTGGTTTAGTTCATATTATTTATAGCAACTGTCACAATTAAAAGATATCAAGCAGCAACAAGTCTCTATATAGCTACTCATAGAAAAGCTTTGATACTAATATATTACTTTTCAGTAATCTATTACTTTAACAGATTTGTCTGTTAAAATCCATTTTATCAAACTATGACAACACAAATCAGCCTTTCTAAAGGGCTTCTATCATATGCAGTTTGTTTTTCTGTCCTCCCAAAGGATAAATACTAAAAATTATTAAGAAGAATGCACTTAACGATGTAACCTAACTAACCAGTAACCTCTTAGCTAATGATAGTACACACCACTCAGTGATTTATATGATGTTTAATGTAAAAAGTAAAATTTTCAAGAAAAGTAAAGACCCCAGATAACTATGAATTATATCCATTAACATATAATCCCAGCAAATTAACAGAGGCTTTCTTCAAATTTTAAAATCAGTTGGAGATCTATATACACATTATTACCATAGTCTTCCCTGACAAATACTCTACTCGCATGCTGAGAACCAAGCATGACACAATAATATCTAAGACATCAAAAAGGTTGAAAGTCACTAGACTCAAAAAAATTCAGATTTCATGCTTATATAAGATGTTCATGGAGTTCTTCTGGAACAAAACTCCACGACCAGACACTCAGGCAGTTTCACCGGTTTATTAACTACATTTTTTTTAGTAGCCAGTAAACCTGATGCTCATCAACAAAGCTGAAGTTTTTCAAAGCCAATATAGCCCTAGGATGCAATCAATAGAGTGTAACAGGACTTAAATTATAGCTAGACAGTATTTAATCAAATTATGTCAACATATGCCAGCTTGTCTGTAGACTACTGTATCCAGTTCTGCACAAAAGTAAGCCAAATCCTTTCTTTTTTCCCTTACAGCATGCACTTTAGAATGTAAATTTACGCTTGTAATGTGTAGTTAGAAGACTGTATCATTTTGTGGACTTAGGAAAGTAAAATCCTTACTTCTCTGGCATTATCAGTACTTCCTTACGTTTTATAAAGAACATACTTCCTTGACTTTATCCAATGAACTTCTAATTATGTTGTTCCATGATTAATTATGATTCCATGATAGCCATGATTCCATGCCTAGTATACAAGTTACAATTTTAGTTTTGTTTTATGATTTTCCCCTGATGATTATTTTGTGACTTTTAAATGATGTCTGCCAACATGTAAAAAGGGGGAATTTATAAGGAAAATGTTATGGAGCCTGATTGATCATTTCTTGCTACTAAGCGTGCAATCCAAGTAGTTGGCACTCAGTGAAAGAGAGAAATTTTTTTTTTTTTTTTTTTGAGACGGAGTTCGCTCTGTCGCCCAGGCTGGAGTACAGTGGCCAGATCCTCAGCTCACTGCAAGCTCCACCTCCGTAGGGTTTATGCCAATTCCCTGCCTCCAGCCTCCCTGAGTAGCTGCGGACCTGACACCACCGGCGGCCTGCCCACCTCGCCCGTATCCTGTTTTTGATGTTAAGTTAAGACGGGGTTCACGGTGTTAGCCAAGGATGGGCTCGGATCCCTGACCTCGTGATCCGCCCGCCTGCCTGCCGGCGCCAAAGTGCTGGGATTACAGGCTGAGGCCACCGCGCGCCGGGTCCCGAGAGAATACTTTTAATGGGAGTCCAGATCCTAAAATTATACCGTGAGATCATAAAGTTAAACTACTGCATGCATATTTACAGAAAAGAAGGGCGATAAATGTAAAAAAAGTTAGTTCTATTAAAAAAAACTTTATTAAATATAACCAAAGGGTTCTATTGTGGAGTGTCTAAATACAATACTTTGTTACATTCAACTAGTTGAAACCCCTTCACTCTCCCAAATACCCAAAATGCTTTACTTGCTGCCCTCTGGTCTCCTCTTTATTTTCCTGGCAAACATTTCTGTCTCTCTCTGTCTCGATAGATAGATAGATAGATAGATAGATAGATAGATAGATAGATAGATAGATAGAGATAGAGATATATAATATCTATAGATAAATATATAAAATCAGATATATTTTATAGATATATAAAATCAGTGTGTATATATGTGTGTATGGAATATATCATAATATATAATTATATATTACATACAATTATGTTTACATATTAGGTATATTATATTATATAACAGCATTTATGTGTGTATGTACATTCATATATATGTATTTGCGTACAAAGAGAGAGATTTCAAGAAATTAGCTTATGCAGTTGTAGAATCTGACAAGCTTGAAATCTGTAGGGCAGACCAACAGCCTGGATTTCTTCTTCTTCAGAGAAACCTCAGCTTTGCTCTTAAGATTGGATGAGGACCACCCAGATTATCAAAAAAATTTTCCTTTACTTAAAGTCAACTGATTGTACATTTATGAAATACCTTCAGAGCAACAATTAGATTAGGTGGGCACTACTGGGAACTACAGTCTAGCCAGGTTGACACATAAAATTACTCATTTCACCCACCAATTATTGAGATTTCCCTCAAAGGTCACCAATGATGTCCTTGCTGCTAAATCCAGAGCTCCTTTATTGGAGATTATTCCCTGTTGCACCTGATAGGTTTCACTGTCTCTCCCTTAAAAACCCTCCCTCACCATCACCAGAATCCTATTTTTTTTTCAAGTTTAAATTTAGTCCTTTTGAAGAAACATTATATCACTTGATAGCAATTTTAATGCTATAGGATTTTATAACATGTTAATTATTTTTAAAGTGACAATATGTGGATGAGATGTATGCTAAATTCATATTAATCAGGGTATCAGTGAGCTCAAAAATCTAGGTCCAAGCCCTGAATTTTGTAGGTGAGGAAATAACCAGCCAGAACACTTCACTTTCCCATATTTGGTAATAATAGTCTTCAGTAAAAGATATGACTTCCAAATATTATTACAATAAATGGCATTTTACACATAAGGAAAGGAAGAAAAAAGGGTGATAGAAATGAAAAAAAGAAAGGTTGTTTCAGACAAGGATCTTAACCTGTTAATCGACCATTATCATATCTTGATTCAAAACCTAAGTTATTCAGCAAATGGCACTGCAATAATTGGATATCCACATGAAAAACAGTGATGTTGGACTCTCACCTTATTTATGCCATATTTCACAAAATGTCACCTAAAATGGATCAAAGACCTACATGTAAAAGCAAAACTATAAAACTACTAAAATAAAACAGAAGTAAATGTTTGTGATATTAGATTAAATAATGTTCTCTTAAGTATAACACCAAAAGCACAAGTGACAATAGAAAATATAGATAAATTTGACATTATCAAAATTTAAAACTTTTGTGTTTCAAAGGACATCATCAAAAAAGTAAAAAGATAATCCAAGGAATGAGAGAAAATATTTCCAAATCATATAGCTTATAAGGGACTTATATCCAGAATATATAAAGAACTCTTATAACTCAACAATAAAAAGACAAATTACCCAATTTAAAATGGGAAAAGGATTTGAATAGACATTTTCCAAAGAAGACATCTGAAATGCCAATAAGCACATGAAAAGACAGTCAATATTATTGCTCATTGGGGAAATGCAAATTAAAACCACTTCAGCCCCACAAAGATAATTAAAATTAAAAAGACAATAATAAATGTTGATAAAGATGTGAAGAAATTGGAACCCTCACACATTGCCGATGGGATTGTAAGATGTTACAGCTGCTTCGGAAAACAGTTTCATAGTTTCTCAAAATAAACATAATTACCATATGACCTGACAATTCACTTCTAGGTATATACCTGGAAACTTGAAAACATATGTTCACACAAAACTTAATACATAAATGTTCATGGCAGCATTATTTATAACAGCCAAAAAGTAGAAACAGCCCAAATGTCCAACAAAGGAATGGATAAACAAAACGTAGTATAACTATACAGTGGAATATTATTCAGAGCAAAAAAAAGCATGAAGTACTGGTGGATGCTACAACATGGATGAACTTTGAAAGCATTGTGCTAAGTGAAAGAAGCCAGTCACAAAGGGTCATATTTTGTATGATTCCAAATCTATGAATGGTCCAGAACAGGCAAATTGATAGAGATAGGAAGTAGATTAATGGTTTCAAGGGCTGTAGGGAAAGGGAAATGGGGAGTGACTGTTAATAGTTGTGGGCTTTCTTTTTAGGGTGATGAAAAGGTTCTGAAATTAGATAGTGCTGATGATTATACAACTATGTAAATATACTAAAAACCACTGAATAGTTCATTCTAAAAGGTGGAATTTTATAGATGTGAATTATGTCTCAATAAAGCTATTATTAAAAGACACCCTAAGTCATTTGCTACCATTTTTGTTCTTGTGGTGATTGTGTCTTTTCAATTATTAGATTTGCATATAAAACTACAATTGATACTCTTGGAAAACCACTGAAGTTTGTCAAATTAAAATACAAATAAAATAACCACAATACTTTGTTTTAAGAGGCAAATGATGGATTCTGGGTTTTAAGGTAAGAAAGTAAGTTTTCCATTTGACAATGAATAGTGTTAAAATGTAGTGCTATTATTTAAATGGAATTACAACATGTGAAATTTCAACCTAATTTAACTTGAATATTTTCTTCTTTCTGCATCCTGTACTCAAAAAGAAATGACCACCTGATACAGGATAGAACATCAGAAGTTTCTGTATGTTAGAGAGGAAACTTATTTCCTTGAAATGAGCATAAGTGTAAAGCAATTGCATTGCCCTACAGGATTTTAATTCTACAAGATTATCTCAGTGTTTCTCAGTCTGTCTTTCATTATCACATCCTAAGAAATCTTTTTAGACTTTGTTTTCCTAATCATCTCTCTCCTCCACGAAATTTTAATACTACTGATATATTGCATATCTGTTTATATGCTCTATGTACATTATATCTATACTTTATCCATGAAAAAAAGAAAGATCTTTTTACTCAAAACCAATTTTTTACTTCCTTTTAGTTGATATTGTCCCTGCTAAGAATGCATGATCTACTTTTAAAATTAGTGTGTGTATTTGAGTGGACATATTTTATTTTCTTATTGTAAACAGACTTCTTTCAGCAACTGAAATTCAACAGTTACAAATTTAAGTAGATAAAATGTAATTTTGATAAATTTAACAATAATTAGAAAAAACAATATTTAAATAATTTTAGAAATTCTAAGTATAGATAAAATATTTGGCAGCTTTCAAAATTATTTTAACATATTAATTGACATTTGAAATCTGCTTATAATGAGAAAAAAGCAATGTGCAAACTATATCAAAAATATGAATTTTCATAAAATGCATATATATGTGAGTACAAATGGCTACAAAAATACTCATTAAAATGTTAGTAATGGTTACCTCTCAGTGTGAAGATGCTAGGCAATTTTCAATTTCAACTTTATACATGTCTATAGTTTCCTAGTTTTCTATAATGAGTTTGCATCACTATTATAGTTAGGGAAAAATGTTTACCAACAAAATATTTACTGAAATTAATTAATATCAGGGGAAAATATAGTGATACATATTTTATAATACATGAAGTAAGGTATTATGTAGCCTTTTGGGGAAAAGTTTTGTTTTTGTTTATATGCCATAAAGAAAGCACTCTATGTCCAGCCCATGGTCTTGCCAATATTTTGATACTTTTCAGCAAAAGCATTAATCCTTAACAAATGACAAGTTGACTATGACCTAGGCTTGCAGCAGTTATCCTCTGTAGAATCATTTCTCATGTATTTCAAGGTTTCAGGGGAATCACTCAGGAAGCAAATGTTCGCTGAGTTTTTAAAGAGAGTGGATCCACTCAAAGTCATTATGCACTTTATTTCAACAAAGCCTATTTAAGTAATGACTCAGATTGGAATATAGCAACTTTTGGGGCTACTGAAGGAAAGATGCTTAAAATGCCATTTGAATACACAGTTTGCAGAGTGCTCTTATTTGATGTTCACAACAATCCTGTGTGTCACTAACAGCACTCCTATTATTTATGATGAGTACACACTAGGAAAGTAAGAGAACTGGAAGTCCAATCCAAGTCTTGGAATCTAACTCCAAGTGTCAGTTTCTTTCTTTAGATCATTCTTCCTTGCTGAATGAAATTAGTGAGTATTTTAACACAAACAAAGCAACTGAAGCAATGAACCACAATTTACAACCTCATCAAGTAGGACTTACTAGAGAGCAGGATTTAAATGTACCCCAACTGTCTCCTACAACCTGTGGCCCCCTTAAGCTCAACAGAAAGGGCCAGTTGGTGGTTCAGAGAGAAGTCTCCAGGTCCATGAGGAAGGCTCCAATCAGACCATTGCCACCGATGTGCTGGGTTCTGCCTCAAAGCCTGAGAGGTCCTCTCCTCCAGTACTCTCAGGACTTGAAGGAGGGGTAGGATGAGGTGATGGGTGAGGGAATGGGACTGCAGAGTTTTAAGAGGCCACTCTCAGACTGAACTCAGGGTTTTGCCTGTTGTAGACTCTCCATGTGGAAGCATTGAGAAGCATCAGAAAATGAGGAGCTTGGTAGGAACTGTCCTGCAGTGCACACTGCTTGACTGTTCTCGTCTAGGTCAGTTCCAGTCATCACCCCAGGCTTGAATACATTCAAGATTTTAAGATTGAAAAAAATATATAAAAATATACTAGTGCTTAAATATACCAGTGCTTAACTATACCTATCATGCCACACATATACAATCAATTGATTTTTAACGAAAGTGCCAAGATAATTCAATGGAAAAGGATAAGGATAGTCTTTTAAACAAATGATGCTGGAACAACTAGGTATCTATGTGGAACGAACTGAATCTCAACCCTTATCTCACACCATCCACTAAAATTAACTCAAAGTGGATCATAGTCCTAAATGTAAAAGCTAAAACTGTAAAACATCTAGAAGAACTCCAGGAAAATATCTTTGCAATTTGGGGTAGGCAAAGATTTCTTAAGGAATAAGAAGTTTTAGCCATAAAAGAAAAAAGAGATAATTATATTCCATCAAAATCAGGAAGCTTCTGCTTCTCAAAAGTCACCATTAAGAAAATGCAATGATAAACCAGTTGCTGAGAGAAAGCATTAGCAATACACATATCTCACCCTGGCCTTGTATCCAGAATATAAAAAGAACTCTTACAATCCATTACTAAGAAACAAACCAATGAGCAAAACACTGGAATAGCCATTTCAGAAAGAAATTATACAAATGCTAAAGAGCTCAAAAATAAAAGACACTCAACATTATTGGTTATCAAGGGAATGAAAATTGCAACCACAATGAGAAACTTACTAGAACTGGTAAAAATTAAAATGACTGACAACACCAAATGTTGACGAGGATGTAGAGAAATGAACACTGGTACATTACCAATGGGTATGTAAAGTGGTACAACCACTTTGGAAAGTAATTTGGTAACTTCTTCTAAAGGTAGATGTTTATCTACTCTATGACTCAGCTACTTCTAGATGTTTAAGAGATGTAAAACACATATCTACAAAAAGTAATGCACCTTGATGTATATAGCAGTTTTATCCAGAATAGCCTCACACTGGAAGCAAGCCAAATGTTCATCACAGTTGAGTAATAAACAAATTGTAATACCTTCATATCATGAAATACCACTCAGTAATAAAAAGGAGCAAAGTACCAACACCACAACAACACTATGACTCTCAGAACCATTATGCTGAATGACAAAAAAAGAGTACACACTGTAATATGATTCCATTTATGAAAAGTTCTAAAACCTGCAAAACTTAACTATAATGATAGAAATCAGAACAGTGGTTTCCTAGGGCAGGGAGGGGGAGTAGGAGTGGAAGTTGTGCTTGAGTGCAAAGAGGCAGAAGGGAACTATACTGGGTGACAAAAATATTCAACATCAGGATAGTGCAGAATATACACAAGGGTATATATTTGTTAAAGTTCATCATATGATATACCTTTAATCTGTGCATTTTATTGTAAGTAAATTATGCCTCAATAAGTTGATTAATAACAAATTTTAAAAATTCTTAAGTGCTTTCTAAAAAGAAAACCTGCATTACTCTATAAGTCAAAAGCAACAAGAATATTCTTTCCATAAAAGCAACTGATTAAAGTGAATGAAGACTTTTTTTGGCCTGGGCACAAATCAGGGTTCAGGAATTCATCCAGTTAAGATCACTTGGGTTTAAATCATATCCATCCTTGTAAGACTACAGGATCTTATTCTATGAGTGTGTCAGTTTCTTAAACAGAGGATAGCCAGTTATGGGTAAAAGATAGTTTGTGGGTAGTTTTACTGATACGGAGATAGGCTACAAATTTTGAGCTCTCAATTTATCATTGAAAATAATTTGATGTCAAGGTCTGTGTTTTGTCTAGATGATCATAGTAGATACTCAACAACTGTCATTGAATGAATGAATAATTGAATACATGATAAGAAGATAATCATCCTTCCCTCACTATAAATATTTCATTAGATATGCACCAAAAATCATGTGTGATCTCAATATTTTTTTAAATACTGTATGTAAACATATAATAAAATAAAATTTAAAATCATTTGGGGAGATTAGAAGGTAATATATATGACTTAACAAGAAAAGAAGAGGCAGCTTGTAAAAGAATACTTTCTCTCCTTTTTAAGTAATTGAAATTTAAATTTAAATAGTCATATGTGGTGATTAGTTACTGTATAGGACAGTGCAACAGTCTAGCCCCTTGTTACTCAAAGCGTGATCCCTGGACCAGTAGCATCAGCATCACCTGAGAGCTCGTTAGAAATGTAGGGTGTCAGGGCCCACCCCAGACCTGCTGAGTTAGAACCCGTATTTAACGAGATCCCAGGTGACTTGTGTGCACATTAAAATGTTCATAGCATTTGTCTCTATCTAGAGGGATACAGGCCAAAAGGATATTGAAGTGAGACATGAAACAGGGGGCTATGCATGTGTGTGTGGTGGGGGAGTGGTGATGTAGTGAGAAGAGGATTTTTTGAGTTTTTCCTTTACATGTCTGTATTGTTTGACTTTGATTCAACAAATATATATATATTTTTATATATTTACATATATAAATATATATA
>NW_016806392.1:2589094-2655161 GCF_001698545.2 Rhinopithecus bieti | reverse complement strand
ATATATATAACAATCTGTTATATATAACAAATATATATATATCACTTTTATAATTTACAAAACAGAAAAAATTTTAAATGATGGTGAAATTACTATACAGGTGTATGTTATTAAAATGTTTAGTGAAAAGGAACATATCAAGTAAACTAGAAGTAAAATATAGATTTGTGGTCAAGGAGGAAAGTTTCTTGAAGGTAGGGTTGGTTACTCTCCACTTATCTCTCCTAGTTCCAGGCCATGCCTGCCATATTTTACAAAAAATTAACTGATTGCATGTCTCAACATTCTGTTGCCTGCCATAACTGCATCCAAGAGTGTTAATAAAACTCACCTTCTCTGAGCCAACAACCCACCCATTGCAGTTAATTTGTATCCAGCAAATGGAGATTGCCTACAGGTTTAACTGAAGTCCATATTCTGTGTAAATTCTGAGTGTTAGGACGTTTTTCAGCTACAAAACATATTTTCTTTCCAGGGGTGCTAATACACAAGAAAAAAAATTCAGGGAAAAGTAATTTAAAATTCAAGATTATTTTGTTTGGGGCAGAAGTTGAGAGAAAGAAATATTAAAATGTTATCAACATGACCCTCTTAAAAGTTCTCATCAAAAACATTACTAATGACACCAAAAAATAAAGAAATCTCCTCAGTTGTAAATTATATCATTGCCTTCAAACTTTTCTTGACTGATTGAAATAATTTTACACACACGTAACTGAAACAAATTTACCCTGACCCTAAGTTGCACACAAATATTTTCTATTTTATTGTCTTTTATTCTCTATATTCTGTTCTATTTCTTTTTTTTTTTCTTAAGAGGGAGTCTTATTCTGCCGCCCAGGCTGGAGTACAGTGGTGCCATCTCGACTCACTGCAACCTCCACCTCCTGGGTTCAAGTGATTCTCCTGCCTCAGCCTCCTGAGTAGCTGGGATTAGAGGTGCACACCACCACACCTGGCTAATTTTTGTATTTTAATAGAGACAGGGTTTTACCATGTTGGCCAGGCTGGTCTCGAACTCCTGACCTCAGGTGATCCGCCCACCTCAGCCTCCCAAAGTGCTGGGATTACAGGCGTGAGCCACCACACCTAGCCTACTATTCTATTCTATTTCAATGTTTAGAAAATGCTTCAAAACTGATTTCATCACCTGTTAATAGGTCAAGACCTACAGTTCACAAAAACACGTTTAAGAGAGAAGGGAGGATGATTGATTAATTGATTCATTCACAGAAGAGAAAAGAAATGTAAGATACCCCAAAGAGAAGAAAAAAGAATGGAAAATGTCAGAAGTGGAAGAAAGGATGAGAGGAAGAGAGATTCCAGTTGCTGTGATCTGTCTTGCCCCAGTCAATGCCTGCTAATTCTAATATGCACTCCCCTCTCCCCAAAAGGCTTATGCAAATCCGTATGCTCAGGGCCTTCGCCTCTTCTCAGCATTCCTGATTCTCTTATTCTGCCATCTATTTCTCTTTAATCATCTGAAAGCATGGTTTTTGCTCTAAGATCACTAAGTCCTTACAGTGGCCCTAATTGGCTTCTTCCATCTTGTTTCCTCTTTATTCTGCTTATGGTTCCGTTTGTTCTCTTTCCTTGCATGCCTAACTTCTAAAAATCTAGCTCTGATTTCTTCTTCTCTCTTTCTCCTATTTGTGCCTCTCCCCTCTGACTGCCCATTATAAGATCAGTGTAAACCACAAGCTTGAGTTCAAAAATTCAATAATACAAGCACTATAGAGGGTGAGCTGCTCAAGTGAAAAACTGCAAGGGCACAGTGACTCAAACTTTGAGAGCTCCCAGCCCCTGCAGAAAATCTCTGAAGACCACCAAGGTGACTTGGCTTCCATTTTAAGGCACACTGACCTGGGAGTTCTGCTGTCTGTGGTTTTGAAAAGAACTGATATGATCCTATGAAACAACAGTGGATGCACGTAGTATCAAGAGAAAAGACAAATGATTGGAGAAGATTCTACCAATGACCTCATATGGAAGGAAGAAGGTTGTGAGGACACAGTGGGTAGACTGGAAGAGGAGTGTCCCAGGAGGAAGCCTAGTTAGCAGGCTGGATTGAGCTAGCCCTAAGACAGTAAGGCTCTAAATTACCTACAGCAACAGAAAGGAAGAAAGGAGAGAAGACACATTTCCAAAGAACCTTAAGATAGTGTCTTCATATCCCTAGCCTGGACCAGGTTTTTAAATCTTGCAAAGGCATAGGGATCCTGTTAAATCTGTTCTGAAGGTAACCCTGACCCATTCTCAATAGCTCTTGCAAACTCAGAGCAGGCAGATGAAAATTAATTTACTCAAAAGGGGTAAAGCATAGGAGGGTTTTTGGTGATGCAGAACTGGAGCCTGGTTCACATTCAACCAGGAACAGCTTGCCAGCCTTGGCTGTTAGTCCATTTTTTTTTCATCCCGAGACAGGAAATTACATAAGGCTTAAAACATGCTCCCCAACAATGCCATGACTGACTGCAGCTGTTCTGATAGAACTTCCTGTATCCAGGCTCATTCCATTAGGATTTGTGTGTTGACAACACATGTTTCTTGAGCACTTACTCTGTGCAAGGTGTTATGTTCTGCTTTATGTGTGGACGGGGGTCAAGTAGAGGATATGCTGGACCTGAGCTGACATAGAAATGTGGTCCGCTTTGACCTCTGGCCAAGTTCCCCAGGCACTCTCTATGCCTAGGTGAATTCTATCTCCTCAGACCCTAGGAGGACTCCTTATACCCAACCCTACCTACACCTCAGAAATAAAGGGCTGTCCTGATCTCTTTTTCCTGAGCTCTGCTACCTCTTGCCTTGATCTTGGGCTAAAAGACTGTTAACAGATGCATTTTCTTAACAAAGAGAGAGAGAGAGAGGGAAAAGGAAAAGAAAGGGGGGAAAGAAAACCTGATAAAACATGAAGAAAGACACAGAACTTTCTTATTTCCCAAAGTGGGAAACTTTTTTAATGCCTGGCAGAGAAAGTATTGTTGCAAATGTTACCCGGCACTAAACCAGATTAATTTTCCATTCAAGAAGAAAAGTAAGCAACTTGGGCTGACGGAGGCAAATTGCAGGGCCCTATTATTTAGCACGTTTGAAATGAAAGCCAATACTGCTATTGAATTGCTGGCGGAGGAGCTTTCTCTTCCTCTTGCTAACGCCCGCCCACAGGTTGCCTAGCAACCAAATTACATTGCGGAGAACACTCCCCAGCAATAACTGACCCTGAATTTTAATTTTTGTGCTGATGCATAAGTGGGATAAATAAATAAATAAGTGCAATTACCCTGAAAGAGTATTGATTTTGACTCATCAGCAGCACGTGTGGATTATAGTATGGCAAACAGAGCAATGCAAAAAATTGGTAAAACCTCTATTTTGGAAGATTTTCTTTAAAAAATATTTAAAAATCTAGGTAGTCTGGTTGAAAAAATTAATAAAATGGTTGTATGAAGGTAAGAATGGAAAGTAAAAAATCCTAAATCCTACAATAAATCCTAAATCCCCAAAAATCCTAAATTCTACAATAATATGAAGAATAAAATGGTAATTTTTATCATCCCTTAATTGAAATAGCTTTTCAAAAATGACACTAATTGCGATGCGCATAAATGGCTCTTGGACAGCCACATAGAAGCCCTAGCATTACCCTTCCTGCTTACATGTAGTAGAAATAATAATTTACGCACAAAGTAGAGAAAAAAAAGGGCAGGCTGAGCTTGAGGTTTCACATTGACATGCAGTTGCTGCTTTGTGTTTTGAATAACTCAGTTTAAATCAAAGGTGATGTAAGTAAACCCTTACAGTTCTTATTGTAATTTATTCACAACTTTTGAAAGTATGCCCTCATGTAGTTATTTAAGTTTTCTAATTCACCTTGGACTAGCAATGATCATTTTTATCATTTCTGAAAATCATCTTTCTAGTCTGTTCTGAAGATGAAAGGGAAATGCAGTACAATATGCATCTTTTCATTTAATATGCAGTAACGTTTTTGCATAGAAACCGAAATTCTTACCTAGAAACATTCTTTTAGGTACTTACTAAAACAAATAAAGCTAGGGCTTAGGGTTCAAGTCCTGGCTTCCCGCACTTATTAGCTGAGGGGCCCACTTAGTGTCTGGTCTTATTTCCACATCAGTCAAAGGGGATACCATTAACAATCATCTCAATGGGCAGTTCTGGGGTCTAAGTGAGATCACCCAGCACAACGCTGCTGTATAATAAGTCCTCAATTTCAGCCATTATGGAAAGCACAGTAAACTACACTATGCACTACGGTGCATAGCGTTATGAGTGTTATGTTACGGGTAGTGTTATGAGTGCGGTGGAGGCTGTGACATGCTGCTCTGATCCCCCTTCAGGAATGAAGGGACTATTCTCCCAGATGATGGGACTGCTGCCCCAAATGGACTTCAGCTGTGAACTCTCTTTGGAGACTGCCTCACCCAAGAGCATGTGTTCTTTTGGGGCAGCCTGAAACCAATGAGAAGTCCATCTGGAGCTATAAAGGTCTGGCCCCTTTGCTCCAATTTAGGACAGCTGAGAGGGCCATCCCAATTCCAGAGTTCCCCTATGCAGTTGGGTAAGGCCTACATCACAGTTCAGCCTCTCCCTCCGTCTAACCCTTCTTCCTCTCTTCCTTTTGGCAGATGTTGATTTCAAGGGTGGTCCCTCATAAACATCCTCCATGCCAGTCTGCATCTCAGAGTCTGCCTCCTGGTGAACCAATCTGCAACAATGAGCCATCACAAATATGTTTAAGAGGAATTTTAGTGATCATGGTATAATTGTATGTGAAAAGAGGAGGACACCAAATTCAATATGTGGGATGATCCCAACTGGGACAAATTATATTGATGTGAAATGTGTGTGACTGAAAAACCAAAAAGTACACCAAGATTAAGTGTTCCTTTTGGGTAGGAAGATTCGAGATTATTTTTATTTTCTTTATACTTTTTTCTGCTTTCCAACTTTACTACAAGCAACAAATTACTTTTTCTATGTGTGAGGTTACATCTCCCAAGGGCTGAGCCCCATTCTCTACTTTACTTCCCTGAAGTAGTTCAGCTTTTAGATATACATGAGGCAGAATGGGTCAATCTAGAATACTCCTCACCACCATAACTAGTCAACAAACTCTCAAGTTTCCAATGGCTGGGACCTGTGTAGTTCTCAAGCTTTAGCTAAGGAAGCCTTTCTTCAGACAAAAGTTTACTCAATATGTAAAGCATCGAAAATCAGGACTTGAGAGAAGCCAAGATCGGGAATAGGTGGAGGAAGGAGAGAAAAAATGGAAGCCTCTGCCCCGTGGCCAAGTCTCTGAGAGGTCGCTTTGAAAGCCCTGAAAGAGAATTAAGATTTTTTAAATGCCACAGGGCCCTCACCTTCAATTCTGATAATGTGAATCGAAGGGCAAGACATAAACCCTGACTTCAATCTAGTTGGAAAAAACAGCAGTAAGAAACAAGAGACAATTAGAGAGTAGTAAATTTTTGTCACTGTAAGTAAGTACAGTAGGAATCCAGAAAAAGGTGACATGCTTACTGGCTGGAATAATTTCAAAAGGCATCTTGAAAGAAGTGGGTCTTAGCTCTGTAGAAGGATGAGTGAAATGCAGCAAAGCAGAAGGCAAAAGAGAAGTCATCCGGGGTGAGGGCTGTGGCCAAAGCCAGAAGGGAAGTGGGTATTGGATCTTTCGGTACATGAAATAGTGCACTTCTTCCTTATTGAAGATAGGGATGGACTTGTAAAATGAGAAAGTAAGATTGAGTCTACATGGTGGATGAGGTTTTTGGAGAGAAACAAAGCTGTGGAGTTCAGGCCTCCTGTTTAGGCAAAAGGGGGCCCCTGAGAGTTCTCGACAAGCTGAAGATAGTTTATGAAATAGCTTTGTCTGACCTCAATATATAAGGTAAGGGAGAATAGTTGGAAGACACCCAACTTCCAGTGATTGGAAGAAGCTGTGGCCCTTCTCACAGTGCCATGGCCCTACCTGGGGTAGGTTCTGGCAGAAGTTGACATTGAACTTGAGGGCAATGACACTGTTTTTCTGATGCTTATGAAAACCAGCCACATCACATACAAAAACTGCATCCTTTCCTCCTGGAAAGTTTTCTTTATTACTGTTATGTTTCTTATCCTGTGGTGCTCCACTGACAACCATCCCACTCCAGAAGAGTAACAAAAGCAGGAACAAGCGAAGGGAAAGCCAGACACCAGAGTGAGCAATTATCTCTGGGGCCCCCTCCCTGGCTTCTGCAGCACTGAGCAAAGAAGGTGTTTAACAATTCTGCCTGGAGTGATCTGGAAGAACCCCAGAACATCCCTCATTTTATGGCACCCAACAGATGAGTGAGTAGGGAGATAATAGGTATAAAATTACATGTGGATCTTTCGATCCCATGCAGAATTCAGTTCATTAGATTAGAATCAACCAACACTTACTGATGGCTCACCACGTGCTAGTTTGCATGCATCTCATGTAATTCTCAGCACTCTATGAGGTAGGTATTTGTACCCCCATTTTTCAGAAAACTGGCATTTCATAGACAATCATCTCTATTTACCAAAATAATGGAATATTTTATCAGAATTTTTATTTTAAAATGAGTAATTCCTTCTCTTTATCCCAGTATATTTAAAGGATAAGTTTAGACAATAGGGTTTGACTATAGTTAATTGTAGAACAGCTGTTCAATAACTGGGCACTTTTTCCACACATGGCACTAAACCATGAGCTCCGGGGCAGAAAGCAAAGCCTGGCAAACATAATCACTGGCCCCAAATTGCTTACTCTGGAGTTAGGTAGACACCAAATGCACACAACAACATTAGATAGCAGTCTAAGAAGGTATAATAGGACTCAGTGAAATTACATTGAGAAGCAGCCTGTCAAGTTCCAAACCATCAGGTATTTCTTGAACCCTAAACATCCAAAATAGGTAAGGCATTTTGGCTACATTTCTGCCAGTTATCTTTCCAATCAGTCAAAACCTTTTGAATTTTCCTTTTTATTTCTTCCCTTTTCATTTCCCCTTCCATCGACCTTGGTCAGGCCTTTCTTACCTCTTGCCTGGATTTGCTCTACAACCTCTGGGCTGGTATCCCAGCAAAGATGACTGGTTCTTCCAGTCCAACTCTTTTTTTTTTTTTTTTTTTTTTTGAGACGGAGTCTCGCTGTCGCCCAGGCTGGAGTGCAGTGGCCGGATCGCAGCTCACTGCAAGCTCCGCCTCCCAGGTTCACGCCGTTCTCCTGCCTCAGCCTCCCGAGTAGCTGGGACTACAGGCGCCCGCTACCTTGCCCGGCTAGGTTTTGTATTTTTTTAGTAGAGACGGGGTTTCACCATTTTGGCCAGGATGGTCTCGATCTCCTGACCTCGTGATCCGCCCGTCTCGGCCTCCCAAAGTGCTGGGATTACAGGCTTGAGCCACCGCGCCCAGCCCCAGTCCAACTCTTTAGCCCTGCCAGACTCACCTTGGTGAAATACTACCTGCATGATGGCACTCCTGTGCTCCCAATCCTTCTATGGCTCCCACCTTGTGTAGAGTGATATCTAATCATCTTAGATTGACATTCAAGTCCTATTAATATTTTTAATTCACCTGGAGTTACCTATTCTCTGTTTCCCCAGCATGCTGTACTCATTACTCTCTCCTTGACTCAGTCCCACTTGTGCCTCCTATCATGTTAAAGTTAAGCATCACCTCCTGTATTGAACTCACTCCAGTCTCAGTATTTCATCAGCTTTTCCTCACATACCTCCTTGGACTATGTTCTATGCACTTAGTATCTATCCAACTCACCAGCAAGCAGTTTAGGGCCCGTGATTGCCTCTGACAGGCTTTGCTTTCTTTCCCAGAGCCCTTTGTTTAGTTTACATAAAGTGCCTGGTTATTTAATAGCTATTGAACAAAACTCTGTAGAGTCGAACTTCATTGTCTAAAGGTAACACAAACTTGCCCTTTACATTTCCTAATTTTCGTATTTGATTCTGCAACATCCTTATTGCATGAGTTCTGGGATTTTGCCATCTCTGGGTAACTCAATTACAACCTGCAACTCTTAAAGTCTACAGCTCACACTCTGACAGTAATGTCCAATGGAATGTCCTATATTTCTATCTGTGCTGTCTAGTTTAGTGACACCTGGCCACATGTGGCCATTGGGCACTTGAATTGTGTCTAGTGCAACTGAATTTTTAATTTTATTTAATTGTCATTAATTTAAATAGCCACATGTGGCTACTGACAATTGTACCTGACAGTGCAGGTCTAAGTATTTATGAATTAAAAAAGAAAAGAAGATAAGACAGTATCAATCCTAGAGTCTTTCAACAGCCACTCTAAACTGTAAATAATCCACAAAAGTATTGAGCTGTGAAGTCACAAGTTTCCATGGCCTTCTCATCCGTACGACATACAATTTCAGCCAGGTGTATATCTACTGGCTGCCTGTTGACCAAACATTCCTATTTTTATTACATCATCTAAAATTCCAAAAGCCCAGCTCAGGTGATTACACAGGCAGACAGAATAAAATTCTCCCACACAGCACCCCTTAATAACTAGAGGTGGTCTCATGAAACCAGCTCATACTTGAGGGTCCCATTTGAAGAATCCTGCCAAGACCTCTGTTTTTATCTTTACGTATGTGATTTCCTATTTTAGCTTCAAATAAGTAATTTATGAAAAATAATACATAATATGTGTTAATGAAGGGCAGCCATGGCAAAGATTCATAAGTTCACCCATAATCCCTGCCTCAGACAAACATTCCTATCCTCACCAAGCTATCCCAGTCAATATGTGGACAGGTTGGCTAATGTCAACTTCAGCCCTTAACAAAAATAACAGAAAACAATTATTGAATGTTTATAATTGTTGGAAGCAATCAATATGTATTATGCTATTTATTGCGTTCAACAATCCTTTGAGGTAGCTTTTACTATCAATCTCATTTTGCACATGAGGAATTGAGGCACAGAGGGTTTATAGGATGTGCCCAGGTTAATGAAGCTAGCACTTGCAGAGCCAGGATTGCAGTCAGGCGTTGTAACTCCAGTGCTTGTACTCTCAACCACTCCGCTATTTTCTTACTGAACCCCGCCTGAGGTATTTATATTAATTCATTCATTCATTTTAAACTCCGTACGTAATGAGCACTAGCTTCTTGTGTGTAGCAGGCACGGTGCTAGCTACGGTGTGAACAGGCAATGAGTTCCCTTGTGCAGCTATAGCCTAGGACCCTGAGAACTCAATCATGTTGACTGATCATCACCACTGGGTTTGCTCCGAGGATCTTATCATCTACATGATAGGAAAAGATCACTAAGGAAAAAAGATTTTTAGGCACCAATAAGGACACATGTCAGGTGAGTGTTAGGAATATATTTCTCAGAATATCAGATTTAGGGCTGAGCCTTAAAGACTCGAATGAATGATTCAAACTTTAAATGAGTTAATCCCCTAATAGAATAAAGAGGCAAGCCCAGGGCAATTTCAAGCCTATCCAGCAAAACCCCAGCTTCCCTCAAGGGGCAACCCTTCCTGCTTCCTAAGTGGAGTGCATGGGATATGCCTTCTCTTAGGAATATCCTTTCCGACTTCTCCACCTGGCTAACTCCTTCTTAGACACCATTTAGGACTTTGCTACTTGAAGTGTGGACCTTGGACCAGCAGCATTGGCATTACTTGGGAGCTTGTTAAAAATGCAGAATCTCAGACTCCACCCCAACCCTGCTGAATCAGAACCTGCATTTTAACAAGATCTGCAAGTGCTTTTTGCATCCATTACAGTCTGAGATGCATCAAAGTAAGACGTAGCTCAGATATTATTACTTCTTTGAATCCCTGGCTTCGGTGAGGTTCTTCTCCAAGGAGTGCCCACTGTGCCCTGGTCTTGGGCCCACCACAGCACTCACCACACTGAAATGTGTTTGTTGGTTCTCTGTCTCCTACCTGGATGGGCAGCAAAGGTGTCTTATTTCTCTTGGCTTCTGCACTGCCTATCACAATACTGAGTAAACATCAGTTGAAGGAATGAAGGAGTGGCTCTGAAGAAAGGTGAAAGCACTCTGGAAAGTTAACATCATGTTGCTAGGAGCCCATCTGGAACCTAATTCTTGGCATTTCTGTCTCCCAGTTGCTCCAGCTGCCCCCTGCATACATGAACGATTTCTCTAAATATACCTAACTTCAGCCTTCAGGCCTGAGCCAGGGTTTAGGGTTCTCTGACTCTTCTGCTTTTAAACCACCTCATTACGGAACCCAGTAGGAAAACCCCAGCAAACAAGGGCGGGCCCTCTGCTGCTTGGCACAGCCACCTCAACAAAAGCTGGGCACTTCCTGTCAGGCCCGGCCCTGGGCCTGGCATCCCATCCTGCAGGGGGATCGCCCCTCTCCCTGCTTCTGCTCACCACCTCCGGCACTTTCCCCTGGTTGTTTGGGTTTCTGCAGGAGCTGGGAGCACGCCTTGCAGCGGGGGCAGCTGCAGAACCTCAGATTTAACAAATGCTGGGCCGGCCTCAAAGTTAACTTCAGTTCAGTTCTCAAAGATCCTGCAGACAGCAGAAGGAGATCAGCCTGCTTCTTGTTTCTTGTCAAAGAGCGCTGTTCCCTAATTAGCCTCTCATGCTGACTTGGGGGAGCATCTCTATTCGTAGAGAATACAGAAAACTAGTTTTACCCCTTAATAGTGTCTTTCTTTCTTTTGTAAATAGTTTTTTAATAAGCATTTTGGTAGCTACATGAGGTTGGGTAATGCCCAAGGCTTTACCAACCGCATTGTGATATTTTTTTCACTTGTAACATATGTGACCACAGATGCTGCCACAGGCGTCACGTGCCCCGTCACTAGCTGGAAAGGGACACGCCTCCCATCTCCCTCTGACCACTGGGCTTTGCCTTTTCCCTCTCCTGTCTAAATTACTGAGCTGTCAGATCTAAAAGGACTGTAAAGAATAGAGATGCCATTGCCCCCTTATTTTAAAAAATTAGTAAAACAAATTGCTTTAAGTTTTCTAAACTTTTCAAAGCATTTTTAATGAATGCTTTAAAAATTTGGAAAAGCCAGAAAAGCATAAATTACCCATAATGCTACAATACAGAGAAAAAAATAACTCAACATCTCGGTAAATTTCTCACTAAACTTCATGTATCCACAGCTGCAGAATAATGCATTTGGACGAAACATGACTAGCGGTGGGGCTGTCCTCTACCTTCCAGCCCCCACTGATACTTCAGGAACTTGGTAATAATACAAACCTACACTTTATGCAGTTTGGAGTTTTATCCCTACTTATAAGATTATGAGTGGGTTTATTGTACTTCTATAGTTGAGCTGAAACTACGGTAGTCCCGTCTCACCTGCACTTCACTTTCCAAGGTTTCAGTTATTCACAGTCAACTGCAGTCTGAAAATAGTAAATGAAAAATTCTAAAAATAAACAAGTCATGAGTTTAAAATCGTGCATTATTCTAAGGAGCTTGATGAACTCCCATGCTGTCCCACTAGGTCCTCCTGAGATGTGAACTATCCTTTTGTCCAGAGTATCCATGATGTATATCACTTAGTAGTTGTTGTGGTTGTCAGTTTGAAAAAACAGAGAATATATAGGATTCAGTACTATTTGAGGTTTCAGGCATCCAGTGGGGGGTCTTGGAAGGCATCCCCTGCAGATAAGAGGGGACTACTGTACATGCAACTTTGTATACTTTCTTCTTTTTTTTGCTTAAAGGAATATCAAGAGAATTCACTCATGTTAACACTTTTTTCCCCATTTTCTAATTTGTCAATGAGTTTAAATGAGGTGATAAATAAAATTGTTGGAAGTTGGGAGGTAACTAATCTGTTGTAATAAGATTCAAATAAAATAATATATATTCGAAGTGCTTAGCTTGGGACCTGGCATATAGTAAACCCTTCATAAATGGTAGCTATGACCATAGATTATCACTAAAATCTCATTTTAATGCCAGCATAATATTTCATTCTAAGTAGCATATTTAACCACCCACCCTTTTATTATTCTGAGCTTGTTTCCAATTCTCACTATTAAAAATTGTAGCACTGCAATGGATACATTTGAGTATAACTTTTTGTTTCCTTTATAAAATTCTTATTTATTTAAAATAGATGACACCGTTGAAGGATATAAACATTTTAAAGGTTTTTGTTATATATTGACAAATAACTTCCCAGTGTTAATAGCACTCAGTATTAATAACTGGAAGAAAATTTGGTACTATTTTTGTTCTGGTACTATTTTGTTCTGTATATTCTGGAGGATAACTTCCTAGTTATTTGTCAATGTATAATAAAAATTGTATCAGATTTCTGGCCAACCATGAACGGGATTGCCCATCTTTCTGCATCCTCACCAGTAGTCAATTTTCTTTTTAAATCTACAAACATAACCGGTGAAAATTTGATTTTGTAGTTCTTTGAATTTGTATTTCTTGAAATTACCAATAAAGTAAAAATATCTTCATTAACCATCTGTATTGAATTAGCTCTTCATGATCCTTACAGTATGATATTTTATCAATCAAATACCCTAATGGTTGGGATTTTCTTTTGTGTGTGGTATTTCTCATATCAAAACCAGTCAAAAACACAATCACTTCCTACACACAACTGGAAAGGCTAGTGGTAAGACTATTTGGGATTTTGTCAGAGATGCCTTTAAATTTAATTATACAGCTACAAAATATTATATTTGACAAAGATTCACTCTATGTGTCCACACAGTGGTTTTTAACCACAGATTCTGTCCAGGATGGGTGAGAAAGAAAGGGGTGGGAACAACCAGAGCCCAGGTTGCAGATGTAACCCACAGCCCATCTGACCTGTGCTCTGCCCTAAGTGAGCCTCTGAGCCCAGGCCATGTGAACAGAAACTCAGGACTCAGAGGGACACCCACCTCTCCCAGCTAGCATCTGGTCACAAAGTGAGTAGCAGAGCTAGGATTCAACCTTGGACCTCGTAGGCCCCAAAGTGGATGCTCTTGGCCACCAAACCACACAAGGTCCCTAAAAACAGGGTCTCTGAACATGAGATATCAAAGTTTATATTCTGAGAGCCTCAATAAGATTTTTATGAGGGAGACATCTTACTGATTTTATCCTCAAAGTAAAATCACTGTCTCCAGGAAGGAAATGCATTTCCTTGTGAACACTTGCCTGGGTCCTTTACTTCTAAGACAGAAACTGAGGTCAGGTGTCATCCTGGCTCCCAGAGAGGCATTTATTCTTACTGTGACTCAATTTCCTCTCCTAAAAAAGGGAAAACATTCCAACCTCACTCAGAAAGATAGCGAAGATGCTGGGCTTTGTTGGTCCTTGCATGGGGAAAATGACTATGGAATATCAGATCCTGAGGACTGTTTTGTAGAGATTATATAGCATCTGTCATTCACACAATGCCTGCTGATTAATAATGATTGAAATTATTGTGAAAGTAATTTGCAAGTACAAAGAAGGATCTGCATAAATCTTGCCAAGAGTTCTGAATACTAATCCCAGTAAAGTTTAAACCAAGAGAGCAGGCATTTTTCCCACCAGTCCATCAACCCTCACAAGTGGCAAGTCACTCACTAACAGAAACGACACTCCACCATTTAACAATGACTTGATTTCTTCTAGGGGTTGATCTAATTTCTGGAGGATGTTGCTCCGCGATGCCACGTTAATTCATTTGATTGATTTAATGCATCTCTTCCTTTCCAGTATGGAAAGCCATAAAAATACTCATCTTTCTGAGCTACAGAAATTGGTTTTCTAGTTTATGTTCTGCAAAAGTATTCAATGCTGTTTGTCAGAAAGGAATTGAGACTACATGCTTCTGTCTCTGAATCCTAACCAAGGGGTATATAAAGTGTGTCATGATAGACCCCAATGACTCATATAGTGCTGCTTTAAATTTTCAAGTTGGATTTAAGCTTGGGAACCACTTTTACTGGTTGAGATGTCCAAAACAGGTTTGCTTCGGCAGAGCAAGCTGAAGTTAGCTGCTTTGCCTGAATTAAACAAATGCTGGCAGTGCTATCAGGACCCTGGCATGGCCAGATGGCAATTGCCACACCTTGCCAGTTACCAATCAGCGTTCAACAGCTGGGCTCAACCAAACAACAACTGTCCTTGACCCTGGCTTCCGATCATCTGTTGGCTATAAATAGAAGTGGGGTGTCATGAAAAGAGAGCAAAGTACTTGATGCTAGCAATTCAGGAAATCCATCTGAAAAACAACATAGCCAGCTCAATGTATTGAGCTGGTTTCAGGATGACTTAAGAATGGAAAGACATAAAGTCTAAGAACAAGAGATTATTCCAACATTGAGATGCTACAGCAAAAAAACAATGTGTGCTTTTACGAAATGAAGGCTAGACTATTTCCAGATTATGTACGTAGTCATATTGAAGCCACAAAGTATCGACATTTGAAGTCCCCTGGGTTAGACAGATAACAACTGTTAAGAGTTTGTTTAAGAAAATAGGAAAGCATATCCAAAATCTAGTGTCTTACTTTTCCTGTACCAAAAAATATGCAGGCAAAAAAAATGCAGTAGCCCACAATTCTGCTTCATGTAATGTCACTTAACCTATTTATTAGACATCATATTAGAGCTAAAAACTGAAAGATGAGTGTTTTATTGACTACATCTGATCCAGGTAGTCCTAAAATAAAGCACTGGGAAGAGAATCTCTGTGTGTTATGCGGCTAAATATTCACATAGTCCAAAGACAAAAGACAGAGGGTGGGAAAGAAGCAGACAATGACAGTTTTAGAAACAAAACTGAAATTACCTTAGATCTGCTGGATGAGATGGAAACCACACATTCAGGAGAAAACGCAAACGCAACCCAGCAAGAAAGGGAAGAGCAACAAGGTGGAATCCGAAAAACAAAAGAAAAGAGCTGAGTTTAAGCTCCAGAAAGATTTAAATTAAACTGCCCTTGTCCTTTTGCAAGGCCCTGCTTTTAGAGGTTAAGGCACAAACACAGGCAGGCCTTGCAGCCTCCTCTCTGTGTCCCCTCTCGCCCTAGACAGCTGGAGATGTCTTTCATGTCTGACAACTGGGGTGGGAGAGTGTGTGGACAGAACCAGCAACTGTGGGCTTGGCGGGACTCCACGAAGCCAAGGGCCGGCCAGCAGGGCAAGCCTGATAGTGCATAGCTTCTTCTTCTTCCTCATCTATAATACAATGGATCCAACTTTTTTTTAACTGCCCAACAGTTCACCTTGCCTAGAGAGAGCCGATTTATCAAGACAGGGAAACTGCAATGGAGAAAGAGTAATTCACGCATGGCTCGCTGTGCAGGAGACTGAAGTTTTATTATTATTCAAATCAGTCTCTCAGAGCATTTGGGGATCAGAGTTTTTAAGGATAATTTGGGGGGCAGGGGCTCAGGAAGTGGGGAGTGCTGACTGGTCGGGTTGGAGATGGAATCATAGGGGGTTGAAGTGAGTATTTCCTGCTGTCTTCAGTTCCTGGGTGGGATCAAAGAACTGATTGAGCCAGATTATAGGTCTGGGTGGTATCAGCTGGTGCATGAAGTACAGAGTCTGCAAAATATCTCGGGCACTAATCTTAACTTTTACAATAGTGATGGTATTCCCAGGAACAATTTGAGGAGGTTCAGACTCTTGCAGTCAGAGTTTGCATCGTCCCTAAACCATAATTTCTCATCTTGTAGCTAATCTGTTAGTCCTACAAAGGCAGACTGGTTCCAGGCAAAGGGCTATTATTAAGTTTGTTTCAGAGTTAAACTATAAACAACTAAATTTCGTTCTAAGGTTAGTTTTCCCTATGCCCAGGAATGAACAAGGACAGTTTAAAGGTTAGAAGCAAGATGGAATCGGTTAGGTCTGATCTCTTTCACTGTCATAATCTCCTCAGTTATAATTTTTACAAAGGCAGTTTCACTTTGTGCTCAGAGGACCTTCTTTCAAAGTCAAAAACGGTTCTTGGTGTACAAGCAGTTAGACTTTCAGTGACCTGAGTGGTCAAAAGACTGAAAGCTACTAGGGATCAGTAGGGATTTTAAATATAATTTATATTTGGTTCCTTATCACACCATCTATGTAGATTTGGGAACAAGTCATATAAAGTCTGTTAAATTTTTGAAATAACTGAAACAAGTTATTTTTTCAGCCTACAGATGGATTGGAGATCATGTGATCTGGCTTTGGTGCTGCCCGCTGGAGGATGTTTGTGGTGATGGAAATTTGAAATTCCTGTGGTGGCCCTTTCCCCGATTTCAGGAGCATTGATGTCTTTTTTTGAAATGTGCCTCTGTGGTGGGATTTGACAAAGAATTAGTTTGGTTTTGTTTGTTTTCCATTACTCATCAAACTAATGTCAATCCAAATTTAGAGGACCCCCTTTTCCTTCCCCTCACAAAATCTTTCTTTTCTACAAAGTCCTATACATATTGGCCCCAGGTCTTGGGTCATTGTTCACTCACTGAGAATCTAAGGAAACAAATATTGTCTTAGCAATGAAGGTAATTCTCTCACAATCTCGTACTTGAAAAGCAAACTGAGAAACTGTGATAAACAGCAACTGGCAGAGTTCTCCGTTTCAGAAGAATTCCCGTAACTGTGCAAATGTCTCTCAGAAGATAGGCTTGTAACTTTCTAGGGGACTGTGGTTGGCTGTCCCACTCTGGGATAGGCCTCCTGATAAGGCTGATTTTCCACAATTCAGGTTCTCTGAGGAGTGCCCACCCAAATCCATTGCCAAACATTTTTTACTTTGTAGACTATTCTAATTGGTAATAAAAACTGACAGGTTTATCAAAGAGAAACATAAGTATGTTGGCATTGGAAAGAAACTTGGGAAGTCCACTCCTCAAATTTTATACACCAGGAGATAGAAATCCGAGTTTTTAGAGCCCATGACAGATTTTGACAATACTATTCCTCAGTTGTTTTCCTCAAAGACATTAACAATGCATGAGCCAGGCACCAACTAAAGTCTTGAGTAGAGACACCTTGGTTACTTAAAAGCAACTAAGATGGGCCTTTCAGGGAGTAATCCACACTTTGTGTCACATACTTTTGCTTTGTTGATGGGAAAGGACTTCCCTGGAACAGCCTTGTGAGGCCCGGTGGCCTCTTGGTGGCTAATCAAACCAGGGCCAGCAACGGCATGGCATTTGATTTTCCCATTCTGAGCTCCCGTCCCATTTTCCATCCTATCCCAGAAACTTTGAAGTCACCTAAAATGGTGACCTGCCTCAGAGTTTACTGAGGTGAGACCACCATCGAAGGCAACCACGTTACTTTGCCAACTTTAACATTTTGCTTATCTTTCTCTGCAAGCCAAAGACTGACAAAGTGAGTATGATCGAAATGGATAACTTCATAGGTGTCAAGCAAGGTGTATTGGTGGGGATTACCCAGAGAAACAGAACCAATAGGAGACATATATTAAGACATTTATAGCAAAGAACTGCTTTATGTGATTCTGGAGGCTGGGTAGGCAAGTCTAAAATCCACAGGTCCAGGAGGACTGGCAGGCTGAACTCTTGGGCGGGAGCTGGAGCTACAGCTTTAGGCAGAATTTTTTCTCCTTCAAAGAAACCTTAGCTTTGCTCTTAAGGCTTTTCAACTGATTGAATCAGGCCACTCAGGTTATTGAGGAAAATTTCCTTACTTACAGTCAACTGATTTTGGACTTCAACTACCATCCGTAAAATACCTTTGTTGGGGCACCTAGATTAATATTTGATTGAGTAACTGGGGACTGGGCCTAAGTTAACACATAAAACAAACCATCACAGAGCCGGGTGACGTGGTATGCATCTGTAGGTCCAGCTACTTGGGAGGCTGATGCAGGAGGATTGCTTGAGCCCAGGAGTTTGGAGCTGTAGCGTGTTACGATTGCACCTGTGAATAGCAACAGCACTCCAGCCTGGCAACGTAGAGACACCCTGTCTCTAAAACAAACAAGCAAACATACGCATACAAACCTGACGATCACAGAGGAGGGTGAAATATTTCCACATTGAAGAAGTGTCATGGTGTTCCCAGCTATTCTTATTATAGTGCCAGGCACAAAGTTGACAGCCAGTAAATATTTTTGAATAAATGAATGAATGAGTGAATAAGATCATGACAGGGATGTAGGGTACAGGGCCTAAACCCATTGCTGAGTGAGGGGGTGGGAGGCATTGGGCCAAATCACATTGGCTGAAGGACCCAGGGGAGCCCCAGGAGTGTGGGTGATTGTTGGGTTTGCAGTTGGGGCATGTCATCCTTACCAATTTTACAGGAGCAAAGGAAGTAAACTTTTCACAAAGGACCTCATCAGAAGGAAAAAATTCATAAAGCACAAACAAATATGCATGTGGAGAAGGGGAGACACTCTTTAGCTGATGGGAAGTCAGGGCAGGAGGAAGGCTGCGAGCAGGAAGTTCCAAGCTTCTCCTCTGCTCTCTCACATCCTCTCCTGGCCAGAAAGACCAACAATTGATCTAGGGACTGTGAACCTCAGCGTGTGCAAAGGGCGAGGCTGGTGGGAATCTCGGCACTCCTACCCACTGTCTGGCTGTGGGTTTTGGGAAAAGATACCTCTCTCTATGATCCTTAGTTTCCTGACCTGTAAGTGTCGGCAATAATATGAACTGTCTGGGCCATGGAAGGATTACAGGAACAAATATTTTGCTCCTGTGGGTCAAAGTCTTCAGTTGAACAATTTGTCCCTGCCTTATAGGATCAACGGATCCTTGTGTGTTAAGAGCAGTGGTGAATTTACCTGGAAACTAATAAGCTTAAGCTTAAGCTTCAGGGCATGCTTCACTTGCATAGGCTCCTTCCATGGTTCAGAGTATCCTGCAGGGATATAAAAAAGCCAGCAGCCAGCGGAGTGCTGCAGCACGGAGTGCCACGGCAGCCTGGGTTACCCTCTCTGTGCCTTGGGGTAGTCCTGAGGCTACCAGCACTACTTCCACTTTCAGCTGCTTCCAGAAACCACTTGTCTCTTAGGAACTATTTGAGTGAACTGCTCTGTGTGGAGGAGGAGGTATGCAAGTTTTAAAAAATGGTAACTGCTATTACTATTGAAAAGCTGTTTACAGTACTTGGGTCAGTACATGGCAACTAGTAGATGAAAAGATTAACGTAGAACTCTAAATACTCTCGGGGGTGAATTCTATCCTGTCTGGCTGTTCCTTCTCTTACTAAAATAAACTATTTTTATTGAACTTCTAATTGTGTTCTTTTATTCCAGATATAATAGGTAAAAAGAGTGGATTTGCTGGGTTAGTGTTAAAAATAAAACACAAAACGTTAGTTATCCTAATCACTAGATCCCACAGACTACTTTCTGGGTAACAAGAAACTGAGAAAGGAGTTGAGTGGGCAGAATAAAGAGATGAAGAGAACAAATCAAGCCAAGAACATTTACAATGGAGCTCAGCCAAAGGTCATCTCTCCCAAACATCTGCCAACCTCTTTTCCCAGCTGAATGAAGACTTCACACTTTCACCTCCAATTGCTGGAAAAATTGTGAGGATGTCCATCCCTATTTATTAGAACTCGACTAGGTGGCCTCCATTATTATCACCAGGGCCTTGGGTCCAGCTCCACTGAGTGCCTTACAGAAATTATGAAATATGCCACTCTGCTACTATTGTGATTCCAAATGTGATGAGAATATTTGAAAAGCATTAACATCTTGCCCTGTAAGAAGGAGACAGTGGCAAGGAAAATTAAACTTGAGAGGCAGCAGGCAATTTCCGACTGTCATTATCCAAAATAATCCAGCAGTTTGGCGTATACTACAAAGGTTGTACTCGGAAAAAGGGGGGGGGGAACAATATGTTAAAGCAATAATATTTACTGCCACAAAAGAAAAATCTAATTGGACAAACTGAAAAAAAGTTTGTTTCTAACGCTTGTTAAATCTTACATAGGTCAGGTTGTCCTACTCCATCTTGTGGCTCTGCTATCTAGAATCCGTAGCCTGCAAGACCGTCTCCTAAGAGAATAGAATGATGCGGAATACACTCCGGCTACCATCTTAGTACTTGTTGTTTCTGCTCACTTTTTGCTGGCCATCAACAGTCACATGGCCACAACTAACTGCAAGGAAGGCTGGGAAATATAGAGGAGGACACAGACGCTTGGTGGTCACCTACCGCCTTTAGAACACACTGAAATAACTAGGGACAAGATGATTGACAACTGCTCATTTATTGATTCATTCAATGAGTTTTGTTTTTTGTTTTTGTTTTCGTTTTGCTGTTGTTGTTGTTTTTTGAGTATGTATTTTGTGTCAGACCCTCTCCTAGTCACCAGGGACTTAGCACAATGTCCCAGAACACAATGGACATGGTTCTGACCATTGTGAAGCTTTCAGCCTAACGGGGGAGAAAGACATCAAACACATACTTATGCCATTAATTGACATCATGCAGAGTGTTAAATTGGAAGCAAACTTTTTTATGCACTGTGGATGATGGCCATTTGTCCACACTCTTCCAGGAAATTTTGCTTTTAAGTGGTGTGTGCTATTTTCAGACTGTAGGTTCTGTTCCTACTAAATTTCTGTTTCTATTGTCTCCTTAATTATAAGAGAGAAACTAAAGCACAGCATAGAAACAGAAAGCCATCTCACCTGAACTGTGCCAATGGCATCCTCGCTGGCTTTGCCACTTCCCTCACACTCCATCCCTTACAGCCTATTCGCCACATTGCAGTGAAAATTATCTTTGTAAACGGGAAATCGGGGCATGTTATCTGCTCAAATCCCTGCAATTACTCTCTGTTTTACTCAGTAAAAATCCAAAGTCATCGCAATGGGGCTCTGCCAGCCCCACATTATCCGGCCCCCACTGCTCCTTAGACCTCATCATGCTCCCTGCCTCGCTCACTCATTCTGCCTCTGCCACCTACATCTCCATGCTGCTCTTCAAATGCACCAGTCACATGCCTGCCAAGGGGCCTTTGTACTTGCTAATCGCTCGCCCAGACCTCTTTTTCTCCAGATATCCATATGGTTCATTTCTTCCCTTCCTGAAAGTCTCAACCGAAATAAATGTCGCCCTATTAAAGAGGTTTTTAAGATGCTTATTCTCCCTTTGAAAGAGTCCCCTCTTCTCTACCCTTGTCACTCCCTTAGTTTTTTCTTTCAAGCTGCTGGTACTTCCCTCAAATTCTGATTCTGACATGTTTCCTCCCTCTTTCCCTCCCTTTTTTCTTTCTTTCTTCCTTTTCTCTCTCTCTGTTTATAATAGCTTTATATTTATATAATTCATCTACCATAAAAGTCACCCATTTTAAAAGTTCAATGGTATTTTATTATATTCACAGTTGTGCAGACATCACCACAATCAATTATAGAACATTTTTGTCCTCTCAGAAAGAAACCCTGTCCCCTATAGCTATTACTCTCAAATTCACTCCAGCCTTAAGCTCAGGCCTAAGCTACCACTGATCTACACTATGTCTCTATATATGTCTCCATATATTTGTTTATTCTGTACATCTCATATACATGAAATCATATAATATATGGCCTTTTGTGACTGGTTCCTTTCACTTAGCATAATGTTTTCAAGGTTCATCCACATAGTAGTGTGTATCAGTACTTCATTCTTTTTCATGCATGAATGATACTCCATGGTATGGATATATCACATTTTGTTTATTCATCAATTGATGGACATTTGGGTTGTTTCTGTCTTTTGGCTATTATGGATAATATTGCTATAAATATTTATGTACAAGTTTTTGTGTGGACATGTTTTCATTTCTCTTGGATATATACCTAGGAGAACTGCTGTGCCAAATGTAACTAGTTTTAATCACTTGAGGAACTGCCAAACTGTTTTCCAAAGTGGCTTCACCAGTTTGTATTCACACTAGTAATGTCTGATTACTAATATCTGTTTAACATTTTTTCCAGCTTTTTCACATCCTAGTCAACCCTTGTTATCTGACTTTTAAATTATAAATATCCTGGTGGGAGTGAAGCGGCATATCATTGTGATTTCAATTTGCATTTCCCTGATGGCTAATGATACTGAACCTCTTTTCGTGTGCTTCCTTGTACATCTTTCTTGAAGAAATGTCTATTCAGATCTGTTGCTCATTTTTAATTGGATTTTTCTTAGTCAGTTGGGAGAGTTCTTTACGTATTCTAGATTTAAGTTCCTTATCAGATATATGATTTGTAAATATTTCCCTCCATTCTTTGGGGGTGTCTTTTCACTCTCTTGAGGTTCTTGAAGGCCCATAAGTTTTTCACTTTAGTGAAGTACATTTTAAGCGTATTTTCTTTTGCTGCTTGTGCTTTTAATGTTATATCAAGGAATCCATTGCCAAATTCAAGGTCAAGAAGATTTACCCCTGGGTTTTCTTCCAAAAGTTTTATGTTTTGGCTCTCACATGTAAGCCTTTGATCCATTCTGAGTCAATTTTCATATGTAGTGAGAGGTAAAGATCCAAATCCATTCACTTGCAATGGCTATCCAGGTGACCTGTAAGTTTATACTATGCCAGTATCATACTATCTTGATTACTGTTGCTTGGTAGTAAGTTTTAAAATCAGAAAGTGTGGGCTAGGCCTGATGGCTCATACCTGTAATCCCAGCACTTTGGGAGGCTAAGGCAGGTGGATCACTTGAGGTCAGGAGTTCAAGACCAGCCTGGCCAACATGGTGAAACTCTGTCTCTACTAAAAATATAAAAATTAACTGGGTATGGTGGCACATGCCTGTAATCCCAGCTACTTGGGAGGTTAAGGCAGGAAAATCGCTTGATCCCGGGAGGTGGAGGTTGCAGTGAGCCAAGATCGCACCATTGCACCCCAGCCTGGGCGACAGAGAGGGACTCCATCTCAAAATCAAATCAAATCAAATCAGAAAGTCAACTTTGTTCGTGTTTTTCAAGATTATTTTATTTATTTGGGGGTCCCTTGCAATTCCATATATATTTTAGGATTGTCTTGTAAATGGTGACAAGGGAGCCAACTGGGATTCTGATAGAGGTTGAGTCTGTAGATCGGTTTAGGGAGTGTTGCCATCTTGACAATGAATCTTCTGATTCATGAACATGGAACATCTTTTTATTTATCTAGCCCTTTGTTAATTTCTTTCAACAATATTATGCAGTTTTTGGAGTACATGTTTTGTAATTCTTTTGTTAAATTTATTCCTAAGTATTTTATTCTATTTGATGCTATTATAAATATAATTATTTTCTTATTTTTTTATATTGTTCATTGCAAGTATATAAAAATATACTGAGTTTTGTATATTGATCTTGTATCTTGCAAACTTGTTGAACAACTTATTTGTTCAAATGGTGTTTTAGTGGATTCTTTAGAATTTTCTACATACAAAATTATGTCATCTCAAATCTTTCTTTTCAATATGATGTCTTTTACTTCATTTTCTTACTGCTGTCATTCTTGACCTTTCTTATCCCACTTTATTTTTCTTAGTCTTTACCATTACCAATTCTATTGGCTATTTATCTGTCTATAACTGCTCTTACCACTAAGTAAGCGCCCCGAACACTGGTGCTTTCTCCACTCTCTTCACTGTCTTCTCAGGCTCTAGAACAAAGTCTGGCACATAATCAGTGCTCAAAAAATATTTAGGTTCTTTGTTAGCTTTCAGCATGAATCCTTCAGCTCTGCCTGGAGTTGAGGCCAGAGCTCAGTCAGAGCAGTTCAGGGCATTACGGCCACTGCCCTAGGATATGTACCTTTTCAGAAATCAGTTCAAAGCATTGTTACTAACAAACAACAAAGGACAGCAACAAAACTTCTTTCCAACTGTAATTACTCACAGCAAGTCAGCTTGCATCTGAGGCTTTAAAATGGAAGTCTACAAAATCCCTTATTGTTTCTTTGACCTTAAAAAGACTGTATGTTTTGCCATCACCTGACAATCTAGGGCAGAGGGACCCCTTGTGGCCACAAAGTAACGGCGGGAGCTAAGAGGCCTTTGAATTTTTTTTTTTTTTTTTTTTTTTTTTTTTGAGATAGCGTCTCAATATATTGCCCAGGTTGGCCTTGAACTCCTGAACTGAAGGGATCCTCCTACCTCAGTCTCCCAAGTAGCTGGAATTACAGGTGCACACCACAGCACCCAGCTACGGCCACTACACTGGACAGAATCCATCTGCACAAGACCTGTCCACATGCCATCCCACCATCTTTCCTGCCAACCAACCTCTTCTTGGCCAGTGTTTCTGTTGTTTCACCTGAATCATCCTTGTCACTCTAACAAAAGACTGACCATTAATCAGAGCTATAGAGAGGGACAGGAGAGGCTTTCTGTAAGGCTAAAAATAAGCAAGGAAGAACTAGTCTGGAACAAAGAGTGAGTGGTTTGGGCTCTGTGACACAAAGTAAGACCTTCAGAATCCAGGCAGGTAGCCAGTGGCACCCAGCAGATGAGCTATTGGTAAATCTGCAGGCTTCTTCTGTCACCCACCCAACTCAGGGAAACTGAGGAGAAGGACATCACAGGTATTCTTTTGGCTGTATCCTCATGAAAAGAAATGAGTCATTATAAGTAACAAAACAAAGTCAAAATTATTATGCAAAGTATGGAGGAGATTATCAGACATTTAGGGTGTGGTAAAGAATTGTTCTCACAAAAAGTCTTCCTGGGTTTTCATTTGACCCAGAGTAAGTTCAGGAAAATTAAGTGCAATTTCTGTGCCAAATATAAGAAAAAAGAAAGATAAATCCAAAGTACTCCTAAAGAAACATAAGAAAACAAGAATTGATTGAGTACAGGTAAGGCCTTTTAGTTTTTGCATGTTGTGAGGTTTTATCTATTTTACAGATGCCTTGGGAATAGAATTATAGAATAAAATGCTGGGATCCTGAAAATTTTTAATTGAAAATATCTGATGAGCTATCACGTCTAAAATATCAAGCTCAAATTTTATGATTAAGAGACCTAAAATAATAGCTAATGCATATAATGCTTACTATGTACCAGGTATTGTTCATTCAGCAATTCTTCCATCAACCCTCAGAGGCAGGTAGTATTATTAACCCCATTTTTCAGATGAGGAAGTTGAAGCAAGTGATGTTATAAGTGAGTTTTCCAAGGCCCCACAGCTAGTCTGTGAAAGCCTAGATTTGCAGGCAGGTCATCTAATCCCAGGGTCCAAGCTACCACTGAAATTTATCACCTATGTCGTTATAGTTTATGATGAGTATTCTACCCAATCTAAAAAGTGTTATGCAACTATATCCATGTTCAGATAGAAAAGTTTCAACCAAACAAATATTTCAGTTTAGGGCTGCTGAGAATTTATCCACAAGACATACTTGTACATAGGTCAAGATGTACGGACCAAATACATTTACTATAGGATTTTTTTTTCTTTTCAGTAGTAGCCAAGATCTCAAGATGGCCTAAGTATCCACTAATAAAGAATTGGTTAAGTAAATTGTGGTCTATTTATAAAAATGGAGTATTCTGTAGTCATTGCAAAGAACAAGCAAGATTGGTCTATGGTGATGTCAAAGCTTTGGAAGATTCAAGGAAATTTATTTGTATGAATAATTAAAATGTGCATGTATTTTTCTGAAATAATATAGAAAAATATAACTGGGGTTAATATTAAGGGTTAAGATAAGAGAGAAAACATGACAATGTGAATATACTTAATTCTACTGAACGGTACACTTAAAAATGGTCCAGATGGTAAATTTTATATGTATTTTACTACAATAAATAATAAAAGATAAAGGAGAAGAGACATTTACTTCTCATTTCTCACCTTTCCACTGTATTTTATATATGTGTATATTACTTTTGTTTTCACAAATATTTGGTAAAAATAAACAAAATACATAAAACAAAGTTGTGAGTGGTCAGGCTACATTACAGCAATTTATTTGCATCTAGCTGTATTTTTATTATTGTCCATCTGAAGAGCTTTAAGAGTCAACAAAATTAAATTTATGTGTGATTTCTAGTGACTTTTGGTCAAACGAAAGCTTCTAAATAAATAGCCTAGCTCCCTAAAAACTTCACATCCTATCAGAGAATAGAATTTCATTTAATGTGAACTGTGTATAAACATCAGATTTAGCACTCACCTGGCATATTTTCTTGGAATTTATTTCAGGTTGTTTTGTTTTAAAGAACGGGTAGTTCCTGTGTGATTTCAGACTGTCCTTCTGTGAACACACTATCCTGGTGTCCTCTCTCTTCTTGACCACGCAATTTCTTTATAACCTTTTATGGCTTTTGTTTTGTCTCTGCTTACGCCTTCCAAAAGTAAGCCAGAATATAAAAATACACAGAAAGTATGCCAAACATTATGAATTATATGTTTTGAGGTTAAAGATAAAGCATAGGCAAGTAACTAAGAGAGAACATTACCATTTATTAGTTTTCCTTTGATCATCCTTATCTTTATATGAAAATTTTGACTAAGCCCGAATCTATAAGACTTCATCCCACAGATAAAGATATTTCGACTTCTGGAAGGGACTATGATCAGATTTCCCTATAGTCTATAGGGGCCAGGCAGGTAAGTAAACAATGACATTGGCTAGGTGAGGAATGGAAACCTGGCGAGAGTATGTCCATCTAAAGAGAATGGATGGCTCTTAACTCCAGTCCATGGTTGCCCTATAGGACCCGATGTGGCAAGAACATCTCTTCCAATTTTTCAAAAGAAGCTGGAAATCTAGATTTTTATGTCAATGATTCCAATTGTTTAATGTTGGCAATTAATTCAAAACATTTGAAAGCACTGTGGGGCCAAGAAAAGCATGTCTCTTGGCTGAACTGAGATGTGACTTCGAATGGAATCCAACTCTCTTAATTTTACAGAAGAGGTGGCCAAACCCAGAGGGAAGTGAAGTTACTCACTAAGGTCCCAGGGCTGGTTTGGGGGAGGAACTGGGACCAGATACCATTACCCTTGCAGCCCCATCCTCTTTCCTCAGCTCTTTGGTCCATCTAATGAAGCAGCAGATTAATTTAAGACAAGCATATGACGAGCCTCTCATTCCCACACACATGTCAGTAAGGCTTCAACCTGCTGGGCTGGACCTTAACCACAAATAGAAGACCCAGCTGATGAACTACACCCATGCTCCACTTAATTCCGGCTGGATCCCAGCTCTTGACCTTTTTTTGGGTGGATATGGGAAAGGAAAGGAAAAGTTGGAAATTTTACCCTCAGTCTGTGGGAGGAATGGGAAAGTTTGCACTTTCTGGTAGAAATTTTTTAAAACCACTAATTATAAATGTGGCATTGCTTGGTAAGATCTTTTGCTGGGCTTCCCGGAAAACAGATACAGGGCCTCCATCCCTGGCTCCACGGCTACTTTACAGTAAGAGGCTTTGCCAGGAACTTGTGTTTCTCATGTAATGAGAGGAAATGAACCTGTTGGCTAAGAGCATGAACTCTGGAGCCAGATGGCCTGGGTTCAAATCCACACTCTGAAATTTATCAGCCATGTGTTCTTGGGCAAAGCATGAGACTTTGCTGTGCCTCTGTCTCCTCATCTGTAAAATGGGAACAATGTCAGCACCTCTCTTATAAGATTGCTGTGAGAATTAAATGGATTAATACATGCAAAAAAGGACTCAGCACCATGTATGTCAGCTGCACCTTGGAATCCCCTAGCGGGGAGCTTTCCAAAAATATGGATGCTTGGGTCCCACTTCCAGAGATTCTGGTTTAACTGGTCTGAGGTATATCCTGGACATCAGAGGTTTTAAAATATTGGCAGGTGATTCCAATGTGCAGACAAGGCTGAGAGCATTTAATATAAATGCTTATTAAATAAATGATGGTCCTCTGAGTGACTGAATTTTAAAGGAATTCAGATGCTCTCTTCTGCACGTAAGCACTCATTCTGTAACTTCTTTATGACAATTTCTTTGTGGTCATCTTTCAGTGGCATTCAGCATGGAAGGCCAAAAGATCCTGGGCAAATTTTCAAAGAAGATCAAATGCTTCTGGAAACCTCCTCACCTCTTTTCTCACCTCTGCCCCTGGCTTCAGGAAATTCAGGTGGCCCCTAGAGACTCTGATTCAACTGGGTAATGAAAGACAAATGGTGAGAATTCCATAAGGTGTACAGGTATTTGTAAATCCAAATAACTTTTAATTAGTGGAATAAGCCTGTGGAGGTGTGTTTGCATGGGAGTATCTAGTGGAGAATTGAGAGGTACATTTTCTCCACCTGCCCGATTCTTGCCAATTCCAACGACCCAAGTCAATAGGTGAACTGGGGTTGCCAGTGTGGCTCCAAAGCATCAAAAGACAGTACCTCTGAAATTAATCTCATCTGAGATGCTGGCAGATTGAGTACAAAATATTGCTGATACAGTGAGTGGTTATCAATTGAGTGTGTCACATCCTACAGATGTAACACAGTATGCTCTCAAATTAAAATGGAATCCTTTTGACTTCCATCTCTCACAGAAGGCTTGCTGTCTGTAAGCCTTGTAAGTCACCTGTCCCAACACCTTCAGTTTTGTTAGTGATCAGAATCTCTAATGCCCCTGGAGTGAGGGCGGGGAGATGGCAGATGGTAAAGGCAAATAAGATAGAAGATCTGCCCTGAAACAGGAAATTGAGGAGAAGGCTTTTAAACCAACTGAAACCTTGATGAGGGGGTGGTAGCATCTGTGGTTTGAAGCACAGATTACCCAAGTTCCTTTGTTAGTGTATCTGGCATTTTTTCATAAGCCTCCATGTTTCCCCTCAGCTTGGTATCTTATTCGTAAGCATGCTACTGAACACATCAGTTCTCACGACAGGAATTAGAATCAAAAGGCTTCCTTGGTGATTCTGGACTTTGTCACCAGAAAAAGAAGAAAATGCATTGACCAAAGGTAGTCGTTGCATACCTGCAACCTGAAGCATCATGGAAGCTCTTGTACTCCAGCCACCAGGCTGTGGGTTTCGCCTTGAGAGGCCTGGGCCACCAGCTATAACAATTCCCTTTCTGCCCTGAGCTGTCAGGATTTCTGCCAGTGATTCCACTTGTATGAGCTATCTATAATAAACTCACAGAAGCAAAGAATACAATAGTGGTTTCCAGGGGTTGAGGATGGGGGAAGTGGAGAGTTGTTGTTCAATGGGTGTAAAATTTTAGTTCTGCTCAATGATTAAGTTCTAGGGATCTATTGCACAACATAGTGCCTATAATTTACAATACAGTATGAGACACTTCAAATATTGATAAGAGGGAAGATCTCATGTTAAATGTTCTTCACACACACACACACACACACACACACACACAGACACACCAAAAACAAATGGACACAAGGGAACTTTGGGAGGTGACGGATGTGACTATTATTTTGATCACAGTGGTGGCATCATGGGTTTTTGCATATGTCCAAACTCATCAATTGTGCATATTACATATCTGTAGTTCTTTGTATACCACTTATACTTCAGTAAAGCTATTAAAAATATTTCTAGCATTGTAGGAAAAAATAACAATAACCATAATTATAGCTACCACTTGCACAGGGCTAACTATCCTAAGCCCTAAGTGATCTCCATTGACTAGCAGATCCAATCCTCTCAACAACTCTATGAGGTAAGTAGCTTCATTTTCCAAATGAGGAAACTGAGACATGGAGAAGTTAAGTGACACGCCCAAAGTCACACAGCTAGAAAATGACAGAGCTTGGAATTGGGCAGCCAGTTCAGTTCTGGCTGCACTGCCTTCCCAGAAAGTGCCTAGTCTGGCACTACAAACCTTTTGTTAGGTTATATGGTCAGGGGCTCTGTTTCAAAAGCTCCCTTTTTTAAATAAACCCCCAATAAGCACCACCCTTCTGCCACCTCCCTCTCAACTCTTCCTCGAGTTAGAACATCTAAGCTACTTCCCAGGAGGTCCCTCAACTGCCCTCATCCTACACTGCCTTCTTCTACTCATAGTTCCTCTTTCTTCAATGTTTCAGAGAAACAGGGTTCTCCTATATCCCAAGATGAATTTTAAATCACTCTTCCCATCAGTCCTCCTTGGAGAAGCAACATCTCCCAACATCTGTATATTCCCTTTCGCTCGGTCCTTTTCTGGTGCCCACAAAACTGCAGGCATCTCACGGGCTCAGGGCCAGGCTATCTAAGTTTGAATCCTGGACCTAGACTGTCACATTGTGTGATTTTAAGCAAGTCACTTAACCACTCTGTGTCATCTGTAACTTGGAAATAGTAAGAATACTCGTTCAGTGGAATTGCTATGAAGATTTAACAAGTTAATGCAATTAAAGGCTTAGGACAGTGCCAGGCCCACAGTGTGCTCTAAATGCCACTGTTATGATTTGTATCTGCTCTACTTGAATACCTGTCAATTGGCCCCGTCGCCCCATTGCTCTGTGAAGTTACTCCCCCACTTCCTTCTTTGATCTCCGTGACCAAGTCACTCTTCAACTCAAAATCCTTCAATGGCTCCCCATTGTTTACCCAATAAGATGAGATCACATTAGCTTGGGCTTCAAGGCCTGCCTCTTTCTATATGTGGATTGCTTCCTCCCTCCTTTCCTACCTGATCAATCCCTACCCACCCTTGAAGGCCCAGGTTCCGTGATATCTCATACAAAAAACCTTCTATGATCACCTCCTCAGAAATCCCTGCTTCCTTTTTGGAGCCCATACTTCTGCCCTGCATGGTTCCACCTCACTGTCCTCTGCGTCTCAAGAACAGCCATCTATTACGTGCTTCTTTCCTTGTCTAGCATCCACTAACTGTCTTCTTTGCCCCCTAGTGCTACTTCTACAGCCAGACTGTATTGAGTGTTCAGTAGGTGCTAAGTGCTGAGGTACATGCATCATCTCAGCCAATTCCCATGAAAACCATGAGAATATCCACATTTTACATATGAACAAGCTTCATAATTTACCCAAAGTCACACAGTTAGTAAATGGTAGAGCCCAGACTTGAATCCAGGTCTGGCTGACTGCAGAGCTTGTACCTTAGCCACCACGCTACACAGCTGCTTCACTGACTTTGTATCTTCCTCAGCCCTAATTAAAACGTGTGCTGCTGAGCTCTTCAGCAGGTACTTAGGAACAATAATAATGACAATACTGACAATAATAACAGCTAATTTGAGTGCTTACTATGTGCCAGGTACCTTTCAAAGCACTTTACTTCTATTAACAAATGCAATCCTCACAGCAAGCATCTGAGGTAGGTAAATTATTATTCCCACTTTGTAGATGAGGCACAGAAGGGTTAAGTAACTTGCTCAGGGTCACATGCTACAAGTGGCAGAGCTAGGATGCAAACTCAGGAAGTCTAACCTCAGAGTCCATGCTTGTAACTGTCATGCTGTCTCCCAGCATGTCTATTTTGAATGAATAAATGAATGAATGAATTTAAAGGGAAGGATAAGGAAAAAGAATCACATCATTGGAGATGGGGATTTAATGAATTTGTACTTGGTAGACACCCCCTAAACCAGATAACAGGAACTGAACTGTGACACTCAGCCACATGTCCTCTTCTGCGGATGGGCAGGTCAGAAGATAAGGGCAAGGTACCAGGGAACTTGGAAGGGAGCAAGAGCGATCCAGGCAGGATCTGGAGGCACCTCCCTGCTGCCTCCATCCACAATGCCATGGAGACTCACTGAAGTGACCCTGGGCTCTTGGCTGCTTCAGTGTGAAAATCCAGATGGGCCTGCACACCTGCTGCCCAGCTAGGCTTCTGTGTCAGGAACACCAGCCCTGGGTACCATGGAGAATCTTGTGAGTGTGGGCTAGTGTGCCCACATAGGCAAGTGTCCTTGTAACCTCCAGGAACCTGCCCAAGGCATTTGCAGTCAAAATGACCACTTGGCATGGAGGGGCTAGCTAAACGCTTCTCTCAGGCTTCATTCAGGAATGGAGCAAATCTGCACATGGAGAGATTGAAGGAATAAACAAAAGCCCCTGCTTTCCTATCCCAGTGCTGATTCTGGATTCTTTAACTCAAACAAATACTCTGGTTCTGGTTATCTCCCTGACACCCATGAAAACTGTTTGCTTTCTAATGTTGAAGCATCTTATTCTTTCCTTATCAGAACACTTATATCTTGTCACTGTCATTGTTCTTTTAATGGTCATTTACTGGCAAATAGTAAGTAAGCTCCCTAAGAACAAGAATCACGCCTTCTTGTTCATCGCTATATGCCCAGGACTTACCTGAAGATATTCAAACATCTGTTGAATAAATTCATGAGCAAAAATGAATAAGTGATCATGTCAACTGATATCAACAGACCAGCTCACTAATATCCAGGTTTTCTCTCTGAAATTCTTGGTTCCCCTAGTGGTTAGGTGGGATTATATGACTTGCTCTGGCCAATGAGTTGTGAATGAAAATGACATGCCATTTAATCTGGGGTATCAATTGATGATTCAAGACCCACAGAACTTTCTTTTCCTCTGCTAGAGTGATTGACAATTTTCCAGATGGTGGGTTCTTTCTCAACCTAGGTCCTGCATTGGACATGTAATATGACTGAGAAATAGACCTTTGTTGTTTGAAGCCACCAAGGTTTGGAAGTTGTTATTGCAGCAAAACTTAGCCTATCCTGACTAATAGATATTCAGTCTAGACAAGATTTTCAGGGATCTAAAGAACAGAAGAGCCTGAGGAAACTATCCTCTGGGACAGCTCATAAGACCTTTCTGCAATGTTGGAAATGTTCTCCTAAAGAACTCCATAATGAAAGCTGCTAATCCATTACTTTTTTAAAATATTTTAAGCTTTGACAAACTATGCAATAGTGGTTTGTCTTGCCACATTTCTTTGCCTGCCTCTGTGATAAGTAAGAGTGTTTGGGGCTGGCCATCAAAGGCAGGCCGCAAGATCACTCATAGAATGCACACGCTGCTGTTTGCTTTTAAATACAAATGAAGAATGGAGATTATCCTTATTAATTGCCATCTGAAACACAAGTCTCAGTTTTTTATCAGCTGTGAGGAAAAGAGACAATTCAATATCAAAGTAATATTTAGAGACCAAGCTGAACATTCCAAGGCTTCAAATTATGTTGCTTCCAACCTGTGATTTAAAAAATATATCCTAACAATGATGCATTTAGTCAAACTGCTGTCTCCTAGCCCCCATGCAGGAGGAGGCTATCTCTTGAAACTTATGCACTAATTTGCCATGTAAATCTCCCCACTCACTAGCCTTGATTCTAACAGAGAACACTGTGGTGAGGAGGAAGGCCTGCAGAAGTAGCTGGCTTTATGGAAGATCCCTGGTTAGGAAAAGCTTTGATGAATATAGTTAGTACATAATTCATATGTGCTATTTAAGGGCCCATGGCATCTTGTCACTGCCATTGGTATACAAAGATGTATTTTTATGGAAACCATCAATTATTGAGGGCCCTGCGTGGCCAGGCTCTGTACTAGGTTTTACGTACAGAATGTCACTGAATCCTGAGAGGCAGGGATTATTGAGGTCATTTTTGTAGGTGAGGAAAATAGGCTCAGAGACCAAAAAAGTGCTGGTATTCAGACCCATCTCAACTTAATCTCAAATTTCATTTATTTTTCTCTTTTTTTTTAATACAATGTTTATGATATGTGGCACCCCCATCACTCTTTGGATAAAATAGGAGGAAAGCAAAAGCAAGCTTTTGTGTTGAGCAGAAGGGTTCAGGAAGAAGTATGAGAGAGGAGAATGAACCCTGAATTAGGAGGCAGAAAATATGGGTTCAATGTCAGTGTTCACAAAACCCTAGGTGAATGCCGCCTTCTTTCTGGGCCTCAATTGCTTCGTCTGCAAAATGAAATGGTTCAGTGGAGTCACCTTTATGGTCTCTACCAGCTCAGTATTTTCACTGGTCTGGCCATACAGCCACGCTGACTACTAAGCTTAACTTCAGCTTCCCTAGAAAATCATTCCAAAGTTCGATTTTGTTTCGTTGCTGCTGCTCTTAAATGAATAAAGTTCAGGGTCAGCCTTGGAGGGTGTCATAGTTACAACCAGTCTAAATCAGGTTTATAGCTTCACTGGGGAAATGAGTCAGTTCAAATATTTGCCGTTCTTTTTTGTAGCACACTTATTTTAGAATAGTTTAAGATTTAAAGAAAATTTGCAGGGGTAGTACAGAGTTACCACACCCAGATGTCTCTGTTATTAGCATCTTATATTTTATTATATTTTGTTACAACTAATAAGCCAATAATGATGAATTATTATTAATGAAACTCCACACATTATTTTTATTTCCTTCAACTTTAGCAATGCCCCTTTTCTTCCCCACAATCTCATCCAGGATACTGTACTATATATACTTAGTAGTCATGTTTCCCTAGACTCCTCTAGGCTGTGACAGTTTCCTGGATTTTCCTTGTTTGTGATGACCTGTTTTAACAGTTTTGAGGAGTACTAATCAGATATTTTGTACAATGTCTCCCAGTGTGGGTTTGTTCGGTGTGTTTTTCTCATGGTTAGACTGTGGTTATCAGTTTTGGAGAGGGTGACCACAGAAGTAAAGTACCATTCTGATCACATCATATCTAGGCTGTATACTGTGAGCATGACTTACCACTACTAATATTAACCTTGATTACACAGTGGCGGTCATCCTGGACATGTTTCTCCACTGAAAATTTACATTATCTCCCTGTCCATACTGTACTCTTTGGAAGGCAGTCCCTATGTGTAGCCCACATATAAAAGATGGGACTTATCCTCCAACTCCTTGATGGCGGAGCATGCATTTTGTAAAGTATAACCATGCAGGCAATAACTGCTGGGGAACAGATTCCAATTCGAAATCTTATTATCCCCAAAACAGCCAAGCCAAGATGTTAACAAAATGTAATCACTGTGTCCAGTCTTTGGAAGGGGCATTCCCTAACAATGAGGGTAAACGTCTATACAAAAGTAAAACACATAAAGCATCTTCCACAAAACGTTTTGCTTAGTAAAGAGTTTATTCTATTCCTATTTACACAAGATTTGTTTATTATTCACAGCATTTAGTCTCACACACCTACAAATCTCATGTAGTTAAATATCACATATAAAGAGCTCTTGGAAATCAATAAGGAAGAAGGCAGAACTCATTTTTTCAAGTGAGCAAAAGGATGAAAAATAAATTTGCTGAAGAGTCTAAAGTGGTTATAGCTGAAGTAGGGATGGGGATAGAGAAATTACAGGGTACTCTCTCACTTTTTACTTCATACATTTCTAAATATTAAACAAGGATCTTTTGGCCATCATTTTAAAAAAGCAATAAAATATTCTTAGAGTAATAAGATTATATTCATTAAAATATATGTGGGATGATTTCTAATCTATAGTGGCTATAAAAGAAGATATCTCACTCTCTCTTGTACTTAACTATTTCTTACAGTGAGGGAGAACCTAGAGTCTCTGGGAACAGATGGCTGGTATTGCGAAACATGATGTGACTGTTTATTTGCATCTCCTAATTGGAAATTTAGCATTCAAGGTCACCCCACCTTACATGTTTATAGTTAGAAATTACAGACATCATTTTTCTTTGCTAGGTTTTCAAGATTTGGCAATTAAGATGATGACACAGGCAGAACATGGTTCACTAGGCGATTTTAGTTCTAGTTGGCATTCACTGGAAAAAAATTAGTCGTGTATAATTCCTGAGGAAGCTTTATTGTTATTCTGCATACTCTTGCTTTGTTTGCTAAATAAATATATATTTAAACAACTTCTGGATGAAGGAATTATTAAATTCAAGACCATTTTGGCAGTCCAGGGCAATCATAATAAAATCTGTCATCTCTATATAACTTGCATCAAAATGAGAAAATTAAGAATAACTGGTTCTAGAATTTAACTGTAAAATCAGTTTATCTTTCTGAAAAGATAAAGATCCTTAAACAAAGACTCTGATATTTGGGGGTGTTCATATAAGAGAAAAATAATGTGATATGAAAATTCAGCATATCAGCCGGGCGTGATGGCTCACACCTGTAATCCCAGCACTTTGGGAGGCCAAGGCAGGCGGATCACTTGAGGCCAGGAGATCGAGACCAGCCTGGCCAACATGGAGAAATCCTGTCTCTACTAAAAAATACAAAAATTAGCCAGATGTAGTGGCACTCGCCTGTAGTCCCAGCTACTTGGGAGGCTGAGGCAGGAATATCATTTGAACCCAGGAGGCAGAGGTTGCAATGAGCTGAGATTGTGCCACTGCACTCCAGCCTGGGTGACAGAGTGAGCTTTCATCTCAAAAATAAAAAAATAAAATAAAATAAAATAAACTTATCAGTGATGAGTAATAAGAATGTAATAACAAGTGTGATCCTAACATGTGCTATTGAAATGCTATAGGAGAGAAAAGTGTGGAAGAGTTACTAGCCAGGCAGGAACAACACCATCTCTGCTTTATCCCCAGTGAAAGAACTTAAGATAAACACAGATGGGAGCAAGAGAAATCAATGCCCACTTATTTTAAGGTGTGATTTTCTGAACAGGAAAGATGCTCACAGAAGTGCTATGCATTTGTTTGTCTGACAAAGGTTATAGCCATGGTCACAGTCTTGACCTGTGAGGGACTGAATTAGCTTTGATGTTATTGTTCCGGCCTCTGAATGACTTCTAGTCTGCCGTTCACTGATTAGCTGAAGAAAATACGTTCACACACATAACGAAACCTCTTCTATCATCAAGTTTTTATTTAACTGTCAGAGCTGAGCAGCCAAAATAACTTGAGAAGCCACTGAGAACACGAGGCAAGTACATTACTGAGACTTAAGGGAAGAGTGTGACTTAAGCTGTCTTGGAGGTAGTTAGACCTTTTGAAGTATTTCTTCAGGAAATTCCATTAGAAAAAACGGTTTGGAGTATTTTGGGGTTTTGTTTTGTTTTCTTTTGGAGGGGCTGTGGACTTGGTGCTGACTTTATTTGGAACATTGAAATATTCTGGATACTATTTTGAATAAAATTTTCTCCTACAAATTTCACTCAGAAAGAGTTGAGATGAAAGAAAGCAACCCTAAAATTATTTTACCAATTCCAAACCTTCAAACAATATTGGAATATTTTAATTGAAGATCCACAGCGTATTTGGTTACAATCTTTCTTTCCATGACGATGGACTGCCAGGCTGAAAAACAACGAGGGTGGTGATGAGGGAAAAATTTTTTTAACCTAGTAGAGACTAACTACAGCGTAAAATTCTGTAAAGTGTCTAAATCCTACCCTCACAATCTCTGAGGTTCTGACTCATCGTCAGAGCCTAGTCTAAGAAGTCTCTTCAACTGTTGGGCAGTCTATTTTGGAGAATAATCTCCTCAGATGCACACCCCTTATAACCAAATGTTCAAATGATTCATTTTCCAATGTCTTGCACCAACTTATGCCAGAAAATGGTTTTAATGTCTCACCAAGCTGATGGAGTTTCTGTTGACATATCTGAAGATGTAGAAAATTGGGAACCAAAAAGAATCAGACATTTTCCCCAGGAAGTTCAAAGAGTCTGCCAGCTGTCTCAGGTGTCTGGCTTGTAGCAAACCCAGGGAAGTTTGTGGTCCCTTGGGCCAAGGACATTTTGATGAATGTGTATGTTCAATAGGCACCTGACATGTTGTAGTCTACATCACCCCTTTTCTAAACCACCACCACCACCATCACCAACAACAAAACACATTGTCCAAATAGGCATCTTCCAAGTTTTAGTCAAAGACATGTGAGGGAATAAAAGTCACTAGGAGGTAAAATACTTCAATTAAGAGATGTTTCCCAAACTTTAGTTATTTGCATGTCACTACTGAGATCTTTGCCGTATCCTAGGACCCCTGTACTTTCAGGTTGAACCATATAAACCTACCAATATTGGAACCTGATCTACAAAACCAGAAATTTCCAACAGTTTTGTAGAAATTTTCAAGTGGCTCAGTCTCACATTATTAACTTATTTTTTTCTTCAGCCTGACTAACTTTAAAACCTTAAATTCAAGTCAACCAATTGTGCTTCTTGGATATTTACCCAAAAGAGTTGAAATTTATATCTACACAAAAACCTGCACACAAATGTTTATAGCAGCTTTATTCACAATTGCCAAAACTTAGAAGCAATCAAGATGTCTTTCAGTAGGTGAATGGATAAGCTGTGCATCCAGACAATGGAATATTATTCAGCGCTAAAAAGAAATGACCTAGCAGGCCATGAAAAGACATGGAGGAAACTTAAAGGCATATTACTAGGTGAAAGAAGACAAAAGGTTGCATATTGTATGATTCCAACTACATGACAATCTGGAGAACGCAAAACTATGGAGACAGTGAAAAGATCAGTGGTTTCCAGGGGTTAGTAGGGAGAAAGGAATGAACAGGAGGAGCACAGAGGATTTTTAGGTCTGTGAAACTACTCTGTATGATACTGTAAAGGTGGATACATGTCATTTTACATTTGTCTAATGTTTTAAACAAATGCACACCAACAGTGAATCCTAATGTAAACTCTGGTCTTTGAATGATAATGATGTGTCAGTGTAGGTTAATCAACTGTAATAAATGTACCACCTGTTCAGGATGCTGATAATGGCTATGCATGTGTGGGGACAGAGAATATATGGGAAATCCTTGTACCTTTCTCTCAATATTTTCTGTGAATCTAATAATTCTTTAAAAACTAAACTCTATTTTAAAAAAGCCTTAAATTAGTATTAAGGATTTTAGTCCTTAAGCATACTGTGGTACAAAGTCTCCAAATATGGCCACCATCAATTCCTTCCCTCTGTGAACATTCATGCTACTTCTGTCATCAAGAGGTAGAGTCCATTTCTCCTTTCTGTGATTCTGGGTTGGCCTTGTGACATTTTTTGACCAATAGAATATGACCTCTTTAAGAGGCTTGACAGCTTTCACCTTGTTCTCTAAAGAGAAGCCAGCCACTACGTAAGAAATCTGAATACTCAAGACCACCATGCTGTGAAAAAGCCCAGGTACTAGGGCTTATGTGGGAAGGTCACATGGAGGAGAACTGAGGAAGCCATCAGGCAGTGAGAACTGAGACTCCATACATATGACTCCGGTTGAACCATCTCAGCCAGCTCTCAGAAATTTAAGCCATCCCAGCTGAGGTTCTAGACACTGTGAAGTACAGATGAGCCATCTTTGCTGGGAGCTATCTGAATTCATAGCCTACAAAATCAATGAGCATAATACAATATGTGCTGCTTTAAGTCCCTAGTTTGAGAATAGATCATTGAAACACTACTTGAGGACAGCTGAATGTTGATTAAGACCACAGATTCTGAAGCAGAGTGCCTCGATACTTAATAGCTGTGCAACCCTGGGTAAATTATGGCTGTGGTAAACTGCTACATTGGTGGCCCCCAATGAACCACATCACCTACTATTCACAGCCTTGTGCGATCCCTGGATGCTGACTCTGAGCTGAGCATGTGACTTGTTTTGGCCAATGGGACATCTGCAGTAAGACGCAAGTAGAGACTTGAAAAGCACTTGCATGATGGGAGCTGTCCTCTGGGAACACTTGCTCTTGGACCCCTGAGCCACCATGTAAAAAAGTTCAGGTGCCTTGCTGGAGAGATAGCACTGAAGGAGAGAGTCCCAGCTAGCCCCAACCGTTTCAGCCATCTATGCTCAGGGGCCAGATGTGGGAGTGAAGAACAGCAGAACTACCTGACTGAGCCTAGCCCAGATCACAAATTAAATAAATAAATAATTGTTTAAAGCCAGTAAGTTTGCAGATTGTTTGCTATGCAGCAGTAAATAATTAAATAGAAATACTACCCATGAAATTGCAAATGTGATTACATATTTTTCCTAGCATACATTAAAAATTTTTTAAAGTCAATCAATGCACCAGCTAAAACAATCTTATCTACCACTTAATAATCCCCTTATCAGACTTTGGAAAATATTGGTTTAACAAGACAACAATAACAATGATAACAAGTACAATAGCAATTAATAATTTAGTGGCTACTCTTTTCCAGACCTTGGGCTAAATGGTTTACATGCATGACCTAATTTAATCCCCTCAACAACCCTGTCAGTTAGGTGCTGTTATTCCCATTTTGTAGATAATGAAATATGGGGAAGCTCAGAAAGGTAAGTAATTTGCCAAAGGTCACATGAAGGTCATGTTTGATGACTCTTAGAACTTTTTGTGGAGTAGAAACTTCCCATGATCTGAAAGAAAATTAATGAGATCTACTCTTTGTATAAGTGTTTCTCTGCCTTTTAGTTATGAATTGCTGATATCATTGCTTATATTATATTCAGGGGCTACTTCAGAGACAGAGCTGCTCTATATGACCAGAAACTTGGGCTACAGACAGGTTCCTCACCCTCCCACCACCTACCCACCTCCATTCCTGCTGACAGACTGTCAGGAGCAGTGCATTGTCCTCATTAGAGTCACTCTGACAATAATCAACAGTAGTTATTGGACATTTACCATGCACCGAGCTTTTTGCTGAGTGCTAGAGTCGGAATGGAAAGTTGAGAAGAGATTCAGAATAACTGTAAAATAGGGCTCCAACCCTTGAAGAATTTATGTATTTGTTAAGGAGACCAGACTAGTTTACACACTCAAAATAGTCACTAGACAAAGTAAGACCATTTAAAATTATGTGCTAAATTACACAGAACAGATATGACACAGAAGTTGGGAGAAAAGGAGAAAAACAGAGGAGGCTGAATGGAGAAGACAACTCTTGCATGCCTCAGAAGTGGGCGTAGGCTTTGCAAAATTGGAGCTGAGAGGAGAGGGCACTCTAGGTAAAGAAAACACCCAGGCAAAGATATGGCAAGGGAATAATCATGGAACAGAGAGACAGATTGGGGGTGGAAAAGAAGTTTGGATTCATAGACCAAGAAGCACTGAACAGAATAAGATTGCGTTAAATTCACTTTGTGTCCCCAGTCTTGCACAGGGCCTGGAACATAGTTAAGTACTCACTGAATAACCATGAGTCAGGTGTGGAGAGGAGAGTCCTCTCCATGGGCACAGGGAGTATTTGTGGGTGAAGTCTGGGTTGGAGAGAAGAAGTCTAGGAGGCAAGAAAGTAAACTTCCAATGACTACACAAGGATGGAGTCAGAGGCCGCGTGCACGGCCTTTCAGGAGGTGTCCTGGTGACAGTCCCAGGAGCCCAGGCAGATTAAAGACCCGGAAGAGAGCATCCTCTCCTCTTGTGGAACCTGATTGCCCTGGAAGGAGGCTTCCCTGCCATATCCCAGCAGGTATCTGAGGCAGAGAAGCTCACCCCACCTACCGAGAGACATAGGAGGGTCCCAGCAGCTTCCTTTATTGGCCTTGGACAGAGCTCAGCAACTGTCTTCTTTCAGAAACTGTCCTTGACTTCACCGTGACCCATGTTTTTCCTCTAGGAGTGACCACCCCTTCCTGCCTCCCATTTTTGTCCTGAGCCTGACCGGCAGTCACTGTTTCTGAATCCAAGCTGAAGAGGGAAGGAGGTCCCACAGCTTCCCAGGAACAACTGAAACACTCACTGCGCTTTGGAGGTCTCTAAAGTCTCCATCAGCCCATGAAGTCTATGTGTCTTCTTCAAAGTCTTTTGGTCCGGCGAAGCCACATGCCACACCCAATGCCCACCACGGTGAGACCCTGCTAGTGCATACAGTCAGCAAAATCCAAACAGGCCTCCTGGCTTCCTGACCATCTGAGCACTCCCAAGCACTGGCTCAACGTTCTCACTCTCTCTTTGTTCTTCAGGGAACAGTGAGCTTTGGTTTGAGGTTACCTCAAAGGAAAAACAATTTGATGTGTGATAAGCTTCGGGCCACTGGCAGAACAGGGAGGGCCTATCAGATGTGGGCTACTATAAAACAAAGTAAGGCTTTCCTATTGGGTTAAGCTAAACTGTAGCCCTAGTTTTTGGTGAAAAGAAACCAGCTAAAACTCCAGTTCAAGGCTGACACCTGGGAATCCTTCTAGGAGAATTGTAAATAAGCAAAGGAAGCCATTCTTGGAGATACGCAGAACTAGGAAAGCAATTTCATAAGCGTATACATTTCCAACAGCACCTCGGCAAAAACAGCTCAATTTGAGATATTCATTTGCATCAGAATAGTCATGAATATTCAAAAGTCAGCCAGTGTTTCAGAACCATTGTCTATTCCTGGTGCTTTCATCATCCCCTTGAAAAGCAGATCATGGGTTTTCAAGAAAGGTAAACTTTGCTGGTCTTTGCACTGCCATGCCCGGCAGGGAAGGGGATGATTGTTTTCTCTTTCTTAATGTTAAAAAGTCTCAGCTGGTGTGAAATCTTTGCACTTTGTTCTGAGCAGGGTAAGAATCATGCCAAAGACCTTGGATCTGGCCTTAGAGATACACTTTTCAAACTGCTTGGTGGAGCTTTCTGTTCCGAATCCTGCACATGTTTTCTGACATGCAGGTTACTTAAAGAGAAAACCCTGCCAGGGTCATGGGTCACATCGATGAAATGTACGCAGTGTAAGATTCAGGAGGCTTCTGTCATAGTACTTAGACTCTCCGGGTTACACTGGCCAACCCACTTATTTTTTGTATCTTAATATTTTATTTTTTTACCATAATATTTAATATTTTGCCCTTTAATTGGACAAATAAAGATTCATGTGTATTCATCCTCTCTCTTTTTTTGTCTCAGTTTTACAAAATGAAATAAGGTGATATTGCATGACTGAAAGTGCTTTGAACTCCTTAGAGGGAAAGCAGGAACTATGGCCAAGTCAGCGGTTGTCTATCAAAGCTTTCATTGCCAGAAAACAATATCATCTTTTGATTCACAAGGTATTCTCTTAGATAATTTTAATGTTAAGAAAACAATTTTCATTTTAAAAACAAAATAAGTAAATAAATAAAGAAGGAGACTCACCAGTCTACCATTTGCTGAGATGATTGGCAGCTATTTCTAGCTTTCTTTGCTAAAATTGGATTTCTTCTTTATGCTCCAAACTGATAAATGGTTCAATAACAGGTTTAAGGTGGGTTATGAGGGAAGGAGATGCAAGAAGGTTGAGCTGGTACAGACTGAATAAGAAATTCATCTCTTTGCCCTCAACACATTCCAGCTGAAGCTCATTTTATTGTCGTCTAAGCTCTGTCTAAATTGTTCAATTTATGTGACAAAGTCTTGATGGTATCTCTTTAAGGCTGTCAGAGGAGCCAATGCAATGTCAATTCAGAAGTGAAGTCATCGTCACAAAAGTGCCTTTAGTGGAAAATGACAATGTGGGAAGTCTTACCTGTTCTTTTGCAATTATTTCCGTATTCAATTTGCAAGATAAAGGATGAGTGCCTCTCCACCCACCCTATACCTCTGCCATCAGACTATGTTCTTTCCATTTATTTCTCAGGGTTGGCCTCAAATCACTAGACAGTCCTTGAATGTTAGTGCTGGGGAGATTTGGGATATTGTTTAGCCTCAGTTAGAGGATCTGAGAATTCAAAAAATAGAATTGTTTACAATGAATATTTTTATTAATCAGGCATTTAAAGCAAAGAAAACAAAACATGCTTTGCTGTTGTAAGACTAAAAGGCTCTGAACCAAAAGAAAATGGCTGGGGGTGGGTGAATAGGGATAGGGGGTGGTCATACTGCCCCATGGATTGAAGAATAAACACCGTGGCTTCCCTGCTTCTCTGGGAGGCAATTCCTAGGTGCGTTCTGCATAGTCCCAGGAGTCCGCAGTGAAAGTGACCTCTTGAGGCCCACAGCAGTAAATTGCGCATAAGCTCATCCATTACTGGGTTTCCTTTCTCCTACTCCTTTCCCTGCTCCTTCACAATGCTTCCTAAGATCATCTCCCAGATAAACTACTTGCATCCAATTCCTGGTCTCAAGGTCTGCTTTGGATAATGGGGAAGTTTATACATCAAAAAGGCATTGCCCTTCATGGAGAGGTTCTCGATCAGGGGTGATTCTGCCCTCTGGAGGACATTTGGCAAAATCTAGAAATGTTTTTGTTGTCACAGTTGGGGAAGGGAGTGTTACTGGCATGTAATGGGAAGAGGCCAGTGATGCTGCAAATATCCGACAAGGCGCAGGACAGCCCTTCGTAACAAAGAGTTAGTGAGCCTGAAATGTCAGCAGCGTCTAGGATGGGAGACTCCGCCTTGGAGTACATGTTCTTCATGTCTCATACCATCAGCAAAACTCCTTACCCTAAAAATTATACAAAGGCCTGCTTTGGAGGATGAATTTCTAAGGAAGAGCCATCTAGACTATCTCATCTCTTCCTCCGTTGTAATAATAGAAGAGTTCTATTCTAGGGTGTGGCAAAGGTGTGGTTCCTGAAGCTACAAATATGAAAGTGGTGATATTGAAGGGGACAGGCTGGCATTCAGCTGGGGCAGCATGGATCACGATAGGCAACTTCAGGGATATCACAGGCAAAGCACTAGGTCAACCATGTTTGGAAAAGCAACTTCTTTTTTAACCACTGAAGTGCAACTGAACATAGACCTACTATATGCTGAAATTATTTTAGTATTAATTGTGTTATTTTTAACAAAATTTACCTAAACTCTTAAGATGGTGTTAAATGTACCTAAACAGATCCCAGACATTCTAGGTAAACATAAATAAGCGTAGTTCATTTTACAGATGAAGAAATTGAGGCTCAGATTAAGAAAGCTGCTCTTTGTCACATAGCTAGCAGGTGCCAAATCCGGGCTGGGACACAGATACGTGAACTCCCACCTTGTTTACTCCTTCACCCAGGGGCAGAGAAGAGCATATGGGAGAGCCTAGTGTTTTATTGCTGGGTGGATTATATAAGTCCAGCAGATGGCTAACACTGAAGCCAGCAGTTTCTCAAAATTCCCAGATCCTAAGAAGTGTCAGTCTCATCATGGTGAACTGTGCTCATCTTCTCTTGTATCTCAAACTATAACAACACACACACACACACACACACACACACACACACACACACCATATTCCTTATCCTGGAAAACAATACAGAAAATTCACCTTTAAAAAACTTTAAAATTACAAGTAAAGATGAAGATTGCAAAGTGAAATAAAGCTTATCCTGAGGAATTCTCTCTCCGATTTCTTAAGAAGATGCCATGGGTATCTAAAGAAAACAAATAAGGGTGCTTTAACCATAACAGTTTTATGGTTATGTTTTATATCTTCTGGGGAAGATCCCGGATATTAGCTCATCCACACCGACCTTAATTTTATAGGGAGGAAGGCAAGGCACAAAGAAGATAAGGAACACATGTAAAACCACTCAGCAGAGGCCAGAACATTCCCTGCCCATGACTGTAGAACTCTCCTCTGGAGCCAATTTTCTAACATGGTTCTCATTTTTAAAATGCTGGTCTTCAAATATCGATACATTTCTAAGCTAGAGTGTTAATGTGCAATCCAAGAGGCACAAAAGAAAACGTGGAAAGAAGCTCATTTGCCTTACAGGAATTTCTGAGTTATTTTCTTCTACAGTCATCTATGACATGAATCTCCTTTACGGTTCCATGCAGAAAGAAATTTCTACCAAGTTCTAGATGACAAATTTGGGAGAATAGTTAGCATTTACTAGAAATGAAATAAACATGTGGTATGTAACTACATAGTCTTTGGTTTTATTGGAGATTGGTGTGAGTGGCTGAATTTTTGCAGTTCTATCACATTAATTAGAAAATCAGTGCAAAGCAACTTATTTTTTTTTAGATCATTGATTTTTTTCCCTCAAATTTAGGGAAAATGACAAGAAAATTCACGTGTTGGGCTTTTGTTCAATTTTGTATTCTAACTAAACTACACAGCACTTGAGTGCTAGAAACAGATAACATTTGTCTTCCTATCTCTAGTGCTTAGCACAATGCCTGGCACTTAGTAAGTCCTTCACATAATTTATGTTGAGTGAATGAATGAATGAATAAATGAATGTCAATGATTGCTTTAGAAGGCATTCTGCCTTGATATGAATTATTAATAAATGTAAGTCAATTTATTTTTCACAAGTATGTTTGAATTTTCCTGTCCTTATATTTCTTGCAACCCTGGTCAATCTCAGAACATCCATTTTTTTACATTAATAATTCAAAGAAGGAATTCCTGAAACAGAAGTCTGAATAGGAATGCAGATAGAGTTCCAAATGAACAGGTAAGACTTCCCACATTGTCATTTTCCACTAAAGGCACTTTTGTAACGATGACTTCACTTCTGAATTGACATTGCATTGGCTTCTCTGACAGCCTTAAAGAGATACCATCAAGACTTTGTCACATAAATTGAACAATTTAGACAGAGCTTAGACGACAATAAAATGAGCTTCAGCTAGAATGTGTTGGGGGCAAAGAGATGAATTTCTTATTCAGTCTGTACCAGCTCAACCTTCCTGCATCTCCTTCCCTCACAACCCACCTTAAACCTGTTATTGAACCATTTATCAGTTTGGAGCATAAAGAAGAATAACTTAAAATAACACAGAAATAAACACAGAAAGCAAGAGTTATAAAGCTTCAGTGTTCTTTCCCTATTTCTGTTTATTTTTTAGTATTCTTCAATGGGTTCATTTTAAGTGCCGGTGGCAGTGTAGAGATGTGGTCATGAACAGGGACTTTGGAACCAGAAAGACATAAACTTAAGTCCCAGACCTGCCACTTTCCAGCCACATGACCTTGGGCTAGTTATTTCAGCCCTCTGTGCCTCAATATCCACATCTATGTGGTGGCACCTATCTCATAAGGCTGTTAGAAAGACTAAATGAGATACATACGAAAGTGCCTGGAGTATACTAGATGCCCACTGAATGTTCGAAAGATAAATAGGTAAGTCTCCACCTGCTCATGATTACCCCACTTTTCTATATTCAGAGTCCATTCAAGATCTTGATTATATCTGTTTCAGTTGTCTATTATGTCGTTAAGAAGCCACTCCAAAACTTAGTGGCTCAAAACAGTAAGAACGCATCATTTCTTATGATTGTGAGTTGTGACTAAGTGGTTTCTCTGCTGGTCTTACCTGGGCTCACTATGGAAGGTTAACTAGGCTCTGGACCTCTCTCTCTGTGTGGTCTTTCATCTGGGCTTCATCATCATATAGTGGCCACAGGGCAGGATTCCAAATGAGAACAGGAAGAAGCTGCACAAACTCTTGAAGTCTAGGCTCTAGAATATGCACAACATAACTTCCACCACATTCTATTGATCAAAGCAAGTCACAGGGCCAGCTCAGTCTGAAGAGGGTATAGACTTCACCTTTGGATAGAGGAGCATCAAAGTCACATTGCAAAGGTCTATGCGTACCACTATGGGATACTTTGTGTCCATGACATAATCCACCACAATTCCCTCACCTCACCTCATGCACACCTTCTTGGACTATGCCTTCCCAATCTTCCACTTCCACTTCACAAATCTTTCAGTCTTTGCATAAAGTAAAAATAGCGTTGTCACACAGCCAATGACTGCTGGAGAATCATGCAGTAAGTCAGTGAACAAAGAGCTTGTGTCCAATGTAAGATAGACACTCAAATCTAGGGACAGATTCAGAAAGAGCCATTTTCCAAAAGAGTAGCTAACAAGAACCCGCATGTCATGATCTTTCGTCCCTGAAGTAATTAATCCAAATGTGGGGCTTTGGAGTTGTTTTACTTATGGTTATCTCAATCCTACAGCCAGATTACCTCAATCCTGGCGTGTGGCAGCCATGGGCATGAGCCACTCAGATTTCCCGCAAGAGAGAACCTATTGGGATGAGGGCAGTTAGCTGATGGCCTTCATCTGCCACACCCCTGGAAATCACTTGTGTCCTCTTGGTGGCCACAGTGTCTTCAGGCTGCCCCAGGCAATGACTGAATGTGGTGAAGGTACCAGGTTTGGGACATTTCTGTTCTGGGGCTCTGCATTGGCCTGACTGAGATTTTCTTGCAGCTGCACTCTTCATGTCTTAAATAAGAAATCCTTTCCTTCCCCCAAGGTCAAAAAATATTAATCTATACTTTCTCCTAATAATTTTAAAGTTTTGCTTTGATTGTTAAAGACTTTCATTTGTCAGAAGCGATTCCAGGGTATGGTGTGAGGTAGGAGTCCAGTTTCATTTCTATCCATATGGATAAGCACATTTTTAGCTGCACTTAACATATAGTTCCTCCTCTCCCAACTGCCAAGCCGCCTCTACCATCTATCAGAGTTCCATGTATTCTTGGGTCTGTTTGGGAACACAGCCTTGTGCTCCACTAGTCACTTTATCTACTGCTGTGCCAGTTCAGCACTGTCTTCCTTCTAGTTGCTTCATAATAACTTGGGTTATCCATAAGGTAAGCCTCTCCCCAGTCTTCTTTAGCAATGCTTTCACTCTGTCCCCTCACTCTTCCAGATACATTTTAGAGTCAGCTTCTAGTTCTGTGAAAGACCCTGTTGATGTTTTGCTTGGTATCATTGAATTTATAAGTTAACTTGAGGAGATGTAGCTTTTTAAAATTTCTTTCATTCTTTTTTCCTTGGTCCTGTGACTAAATGCCTGGCTGCCTGTTGCTCTGCATCCAGATGTGGAGGAGCCGATGGCTCCTTATAAAGGCCTTCAATTATTAATTTCTGCTTTTTAGCCTTCTTCCTTACTCTGAATCAGTCCCAGAGATCAATTCTCCTCTTTGCTGTACCTTAGAGGTAATTTTTACTTTCTCATTGTAGTAATCAGGGTTCTCTAGAAGGACAGAATTAATGGAATATATATGGAGTTTATTACGTATTAACTCACATGATCACAAGGTCCCACAATAGGCCATCTGCAGGCTGAGGAGCAAGAAGAGTCAGTCCGAGCTCCAAAACTGAAGAACTTGGAGTCTGAAGTTCAAGGGCAGGAAGCACCCAGCACAGGAGAAAGACGTAGGCTGAGAGGCTAGGCCAGTCTAACGTTTTCATGTTTTCCTGCCTGTTTTTTGCTGGAAGCTGATTAGATGGTGCCCTCCAGATTAAGGGTGGGTCTGCCTTCCCCAGCCCACTGACTCAAATGTTAATCTCCCCTTTGGCAACACCCTCACAGACACACCCAGGATTAATATTTTGCATCCTTCAATCCAATCAAGTTGACACGTGGTATTAACCATCACACTTGTTTCTATCTTTAAAACTTTTCTATGATCAATAAGCACTATCATTGCAATAAAATGAACAAACAAAATGGTTATCTTGTTCCCTTGGTGATAAATTCAAGTCCAGCAGTCAACTTTCTTAATAACTTCAACCCCAACAGGATCAGTGTATACCCAGCCAGTGTGTGCTCCCAGGTCAATGGCAGACGTTGGTAATCAGTCACACACATTTACCTCATGTACCATGTCATCAGAATCTTTCTCAACATAGACAAGAAGGCTGCCACTGCCAACTTATCAAAGTTGTGAGGAAAACATTTTTGCCATCCAGGACAGAATGATCATTCACTCTTCCTTCTAGATCTATATTCTACAAATAATTCTAAAGGAGTCAGTTCAGGATGCTGGAAAGAGCACTGCACATGGAACCAGATGCTCTAGTGAACAGGTTTGGCTCTGCCACACTCTATTAGAAGATTTTTCTTCTTGGGACAGACAGCCACTTCCCTCATCCTCAAGCTTCCTCTGCTGTGAAATCTGGAAGTCGACCTAAGTGCTCTACCTGCTGTAGCACCTGATGTGATTCTAAATTTCATTTTTTCCCCAGGCACTTGATGCAGCCAAGAAAACAAACAATGATAATAATGCCACATATCAAGGGCCTCCTCTGTGTTAAGGATGGTGCTAAGCACTTTACTGGATTATCATTCCATTTACTGCTTATAATATTACATGATGGTACTGTTCTCCCCATTTTACAGATGAAACAATTTAGAATTAGAGAAGGAAAGTACCTTGTCTGAGACCATCCAGCAAGTCAATGGATGCAGATGTGAACCCAAATCTGACTATAGCAACTGCTGCCCATGCTCTGCCCATACCCCACATGGCACTCATCGTTCCACTGCCTTCTGTTGCAAGCATCGGCCATGCTCCACTTGAGGGCTTTCTGTCAGCCCAGTGAGGCAGGCCAGTAGTCTCAGAAGCAAAGGGAGTTAATGCCCCTGGAAACAGCTCTCATATAATGACAGATGAGAGTTGGAGGATACATACCCCATCTCCCTCACCTCTTGGTTGGGATGACTCTGAGGCTTATTTTTTCCTTTCCTTGTCTTGCTTCCTCTCTTCCCCACATTTGCTTCCTGGGACCATATCTCCCCAAAATTTCTTGTACTCAGATTCTTCTTGCTGGGTATTTTTTCCTGGAACTGAAACCAAGACGACCTTGCACCATGCTAGGCTGTCATGAAAAGTAGACAATAGTTCTACAAAAACACACCTAAAATTTGCTTTTCCGCTCCTACTGCATTCCCTTTGAGTTTGAAGCATATAATCCTGTTATATCAGAGTCTGTATCCCTTGAGAGAGAAGAGCTAGGGACACCTGGGGTTTGTAGAGCTATAGAGGTCATGAGGCTTGAGAAAGTAGACCCGTGCATTCTTGTTCTGCCTTCAGCCACTTCCCCACTCTGTGCTCACAGACAAGTATGGAAACTCAAATGCCTACTTCTTCATTTGTAAACAGAAAGCTCTATGATTCGGACTCAGATTTTAGATTTGGAACTCAAGATAATCCAGCACGGATTGGCTGATCTATAGTTAAGGCTGGAATGCATCAGTTTAATGCAGCTGACAACTTTGCATAAAGGAAGTAAAGACCCAGACACTGGCATGCAGGAAAAGATGAAAACACAATACTAAACAAGGAAATAAGATCAACAGAGATAAAGGGCTGGGCAGTCAGTCCTAGGTGAAAATGTTAATTGTAATGCAGCCTTTTGGAGAAAGATGGAATGTAAATCTTGCAAAATACAATGTGTCCAGAGCTAAATATGCAGCCATTATGATGATTTTCCAAGAACTGTCACATTCAATTATAGCGCTGAGATGTTTCTTTTCAGCTACATCAACACTTTTACACAATTAATAATCTCTTTTTAGAATCAATTTTATTTCTCAGTGGCATAGGCATTACGGAATGCCATGTCCACCAGCCCTGGCTTCGTGGTGGTTGTTTGTGGGACCAACTGTAATAATTCTTGTGATTCTATTCAAGGAATTTGGGAAGAGGAGAAGATTCCTAGTAGACCTTGAAAACAAAGCAAAGAAATCATCCCATATGACTTTCTCCCCTGAAGTTCTCTGTGACTCCCTGTCTGCCATCAAGCTTGGGCTTCGATGTTAATTTTTCCATCTGCTTTGGCTGCAGGTAATTTGGAGACACTGACGTCATCAGACCATCTGTTCAGTAAAACCACAGCAATGCTTCCTCCTGAGTTGTTTATGCCTTGACAGCTACTTTGGGCTATTTTCAATATACTCAAAGCAGAGACTAAATTGTGGTCCAAACAGTCCCTTAGCATTGCATCAAAGTGTAAAAATTAAAGTTAATTCTTTTTGTAATTGTAACAAAAAAAATCAGGTGCACACCGAGTTATGGAAACTACTGGTTAATCTCAAGACAAAGGAAAGAAGATAGTTTGCATCATGATTTTATTCTTCCTGATGCCTTCTGACAGACTCAGTTTGTCCAGTCTGACCATTCCAGTTATGCCTAGGGCCTGACACAGGATAGTGCCAAATAAATTTTATAGGTTGAATGACCAGTATTTCCTTTTTCTAAGACACTCTTGAATATAATCCATTTATATATATTCTTTCCAGTCAGCTGTCTTCCTGTGACCAGGAAGAACTGGGAGTTAACTTTCACTTCCTCTTCAAGAGGAACTTGAGAGGGCTGCAGAGGAAATGGAGATTTCATCACTTCAAAACCTGTAGAGACCCCATTACACGTTTTGGAGGGTCAGTACTGCCTCTAGAATAGAGTAGATGTTTTTTAATTCCTACAATGTGAAACTGATAGCAAATATTAAACCAAAAGCAAAATGGATTTTTATTTTAATGCAAATCATGAAGACTGGATATACTTCTTCAAATAAATCTTAAGAGAGAAAACTTACAATTTTAAATAAACAATTTTAATGCAAATCATGAAGACTAGATGTACTTCTTAAAATAAATCTTAAGAGAGAGAACTTATAATTGACCTATATGAGCATCATGTCTCAAGTGATTTTACATTATAGTACATTATGTGTGCTATGTTGCACAAGTATCCTGAGATCCCCTTGCATTGCCTGAATGCCAATTTTTGTTTTCATATTTAAGAAATAATATTTTTAAATTCATTTCTTATTTCTTGCTCCATTCTTATCCCTTCCTTCTTCCCTTCCTCACTCCCTTCCCATACTAACTCAGACCTAAGTCCTGTTGAGTTTGCCTTCTAAAAATAGTTCTTGACTCCTCCCATTTTTATTTTCTTTCCTAGCATTATGTTAGATCAAGTTACATTCATCTCTCATCTGGAGGTCACTGCTCTTTTAACATCCACTCTTGTCCTCTCTAGTTTGTTTCCTACAAGTTACAATGTAAATTTGATCATACTGTCCTCCTAAAGACCTTTAATGACATACCATTGTTTTTAGAGTGAAGATCACAATCCCTAATAAGTTCTCCAGGGCTCTGCACCATTGTCCTCTGACAACACAGTTAAGGGTCATTCACATTCCTTCACGTTGCTTCACATTCCTTCCTCTTCTGTACTTCAGACACTGTGGATTTTTGTTTGCTTGTTTGTTTCTAGTCCTTCCAACAGGCTGGCTCCCCCTTGTCACAGGTCCTTTGCACATGATGTTTATTCTTACTGGTCACTCTTCCCCTAGTTAAAGCCTACCTATTTTTCAGATCTCAATTCTTTTTAAGTTTCTCTTTAAACTAATCTTCTAGACCAAGCCTGGTCCCTCTGTCTGCTTTCACTTTCTTTCTTGGTAACAGAAGCCCCAGTTTTTAACAGGGCACGTAACTTACAAGCCCTTATTACAGCTAAGTGTGGAGGTGTGATTAAATTATGGCCAAAGATTTGTAAGTGGAAGTGATGTGTTCATTTTCCAGGACATGCCTTTCATTATACCTTTCTCCCTCCTCTGGCTGGAATACAGACATGATGGCTGGAGACTAAGCCATTATCTTGGACCATGAAGTGGAAGTCACATGCTGGGGATAAGAAACAGCAAGATAGAAGGAACCCGGGTCACTAACACCGTGGGGCACAGTATCAACACTGGTTTACCTACAGTGACATGAGAGAGAAGTAACTTTCTATCTTGTGTAACTCATCTTCATTTTAGTTTATTTATTTCAATTTGTATTTGAATCAAATTCAAACTTATGCAGTGTGATTAATATGTCTCCCCCCACCAAACTATAAGCCATATGAAGGCAGGGACCATGTCTGGATGAACTTTATATTCCCACGACCCATCAGGACACCTGGTAGATACTCAAATAAATATTTGTAGAAAGAAAAAAAGGAAGGAAAGGAGAAAAGAAAGAATGCCCATACTTCCTAGAATTTAAGAAAATTTCAAGTGTATCTTTTATAGACAAAGTTGTAGTAAGATCTGCCAATCCAACCCACTATCTCATTAGGCAAAGCTCAAAATTAATCTCCTGACACTCTGCAAAGCAGAGCTGGGAAGAAGGGAAGAAGAACAGCATATACAAATAAATGGACACATGAGCAGGGCAGTGCAGTCAGCAGCGGCCAGGTCATGGGGGTCTTGTCAAGGACAAGGCAGATTTTACCCTGGTAGCAATGAAGATATATCAAGGGGTTTTGTTTATTTTTTATGACATAATATATTTGAGAAATATTATAGTAGTTGCTATGAGGAAGTTGGATAGCAGGGAAGAGGTGCTGGAGACTATCCAATCAGTGTCAGGCTGAATAATGATGAAAATTAGTGCTTACGATAATTGTTAATATTGTTATCAATGTCCAGACTCCTCTCCTTCAGGACATACAGCAGGATTGCACTTCTAGTCTTCCTTATGGTGTAGTGGTGCCATGTGAGTAGTTCTAGCAAGTGAATTGTGATCAGAACTGATGTCTGTCATCTCCAAGTTGAGAAATTCATTGCCAGAATGATATCCTCCATAGTGTTCTTTCCCTCTGCCTTGGCAACCGCCAATGTTCCTGACAGTGGATGCTCCATCCACCCGGGTCCCAGAGTTAAGATGACACAGATCAGAGCCCACAGCTAACACAAAGCAGACATGAAGTGTGAGTGTAAGCCAATCTTTGTTCTTTGAAATCACTGAGATATTAGGGTTGTTTGTTATAGCAGCACATATTTGCGTATCTTGACTGAGCAATGTCCACTTTTAGTAATGCTTTGAGCATTGGCCACAAGATAAATCCACAAATGAGATAAAATAAAACATTTCAAGATTAATAAAACAGAATAGGCTAAAGTTTTAAAATATTGCCCTCTCTGCTTTTGAAAATTAACAATTAAAATAACTTCATTTTCTTGACAAATCTTTGATGCCCACTTCTAGAAATGTTAGTAGAAAACCCGTTTGCCATCCAATTAATTAATTATTGAAGAGCAGTTCTAGAAATGACATTGATTAAAGCTATGCACTTCTTTCCATGTTCCATTGTGACTTTGAGTCTTCTGAATAACCTGACTCAAGTAATATGTACCAAATACTCCTGAAATGCCAGTCAGTGTGTTGGATGGGAGGATACAAACAACAAAAACACAAAGACCATGCCTTTCAGGTGCTCATAGTCTGAAAGCAGAAATAAGCACATAAACAAAAAATTAGTTAATCCCTGTGACTCAGTTTTATCATTATTAGATGAGGATAATTATAGTACCTGCCTCTTGAGTTGTTGTGAGGATTGAATACAAAACAGAAACATATGATGTGCTTAAAACATGCTTCACAAACAAACAAGTATAGACTAATCAGGGTTATTATGAAGGAATTTGTAAAGTGTCACATGGGTACCTGTAAGGGAGGAATTAACTACAGGATGGTGTGGGTAGCAAACACTCCACATCCTACCAGTCTCATATCCCATCAGTCCCACTTGAGTTTCCCTGAAGCTGCAATGTGAATTTTCTATGCATGCTGACAGCTTCCCTCTTCAAGCCTGAGCCTTTCTGCTTCCATGTCTGAGGAAGAGCTTTCTGTGGCACAAGTGTGGGTCTTGCTCAGCTGTGCTTAGGGCAGCCTGGAAGTGCTGGGGATTTACCAACCCCAGAAGCATTTCTTAACCAATGAGGGATAGAATTGGCAAATAAATACCCAGCTTCCCTGTTCCACAGTGGGACAATTCCAAGGCATATTCTGTGCAGTACCCTCAGGGGTCTGAGCAGGACTGAGTCCCAGTTGCCCACAGCAATAACTGATTGACTCATGCACACTCCATTGATTTTTCTCCTTTCCCATCTTACTTTCTCTACTCCCTTACTTGTGCCAGTTAAACAAACTGTGTCCAAGGCCTTGTCACAAATTTTGCTTTTGAGGGGACTTAAACTTTGAGACACTGGAGTCAGGGAAGGAAAAGTGAGAGAAAGAAGGTAGAGAAAAGAAATGATGTTTGAGATAAGCCTTAAAAGACTATTAGAATCCACCAGGTGGGGAGGTGGAAAGTACTTCACTGGGAACACAAAGAGGCAAAAGCGTGGAGGCTCAAGGGATACATTGAGCCTGGAATACACCAGAGGGATTTGCAGGGGATGGAGGGAGCAGACCAGCACTGGGAAGTCATCTAGAGGCAGCTCAAGTAGAGGCTTTTGTGAGGAGTGGGTTGAAAGATGAAAAATGATCCTTTTTAGCACAATGAAATCTATTCAAGAACTATAAAAACCCCATATTGAAGCCTGTTCCCTTGAGTTCTGCTTCCCATTTAAGTAAAGGTTAGGAGCCATTAAACAGAATGATGTGGTTTGGCTGTGTTCCCACCCAAATCTCATCTTGAATTGTAGTTCCCATAATTCCTATGTATCGTAGGAGGGACAAGGTTTGGATAATTGAATCATGGGTGTGGTTTCTCCCATCCTGTTCTCATGATAGCGAATTCTCATGAGATCTGATGGTTTTATAAGGGGCTTCACCCTTTGCTGGGCACTCATTTTCTCTCCTGCCACTCTGTGAAGAAATGTCTTCTACCATGATTGTAAGTTTCCTGAGGCCTCCCAAGCCTTGCAGAACTATGTGAGTCAATTAAACTTCTTTCCTTTGTAAACTACTCAGTCTCAGGTATGTCTACGAACTTTAGCAGCATGAGAATGAACTAATACACAGAATATGCACTGAGGTAGACAAATTTAGGCACACACGAGCCCAGGATTCCAGAGGCACCTTGCCTCTCTTTGTGGCTTCATCAAGCCAGCAATATTGAGATACAAAGCTTTTTCCTTTTAGGACTACAGCAATTGTCTTCTGTATCACTACCAGAAACAAAGATATGTTTATTTAGTGCAGGTTAAACACTAATGCTTTTTAGCAGGATTTATAGTTCTCGCCTGAGTCCAGGAGTGGATCTTTGTGCCAGGTGCTCCCAGAGAAGTGGCACTCTAACTGGGGGAGGGGAATGGGGAGGGTAGTGCACAATGGCCTTCTCTACTCTTGGGGTATTCAAATACTGAACATCCCAACAAAATAGCCAATGCTCAATGATTCTCTTTCCATATTATTTAAGTTCTGCTTTCCTGCTCCTCTTAGTAGCTAGTCGTGTTTTACGGTCATTTCCAGTGATTTGACAATCATAAAACAGTACACCTACAGCAGCTTATACAAGAGCTGCATATGTACATATATGTACACCTACAACTGCTGCCATCAATGACCTTAGCCTTACCATTGTAGTGTACAACTGCCTGACTTCCAGCCACCTATGGGCTTACTTGGGTGGTTGGAGCCCACTCTGTCCAAACACACCAAGACACAAGTCCCAGTACATTAATGCCTATCCCCATGCCACAGTCCAACAGCAACTGAGAGTTGAAGGATAAATATCACCCTACCTTCTGCCCTCAGGTGGGATGACTCTGGGGGCATGGTCTATATTGACTTCTAGGGCTGTCCTCAGTGATAACTGGCTTCAACTTGTACCTTTCATTGAAGCCTTCCTTTTCCTGTCCCACTTCCTCACACCAGTGCCCTTTGGGATTATCTCCCAGATAAACTACTTGCACTCAATTTCTGGTCCCAGGGCTTCTTGGGGAATCCATACTTAGATCTATCACCAATCTATCTTTCCATTTTAGTGCCAGCTCCGACAACACTGTTTTGTCCAATGAAAACTTGTGGGATTTCAAAAAATCATTTTGATGTTTTATTGGTTATGTTTGAATTCTCCCCATTACTACAGAAACAGAAAGGGTTATCTACGAAATAAGAATATGCCATAGATGTGGATTTGAGTGAGGAGGCAGAGTTATTGCAGGACTGGCTGGAAAGAGGGTCCCTAAAAATGCATACTGGGAAGACAGATGTAAGAGGAATTAAAAGTGGCTCACTAGCTAGCTAAAAAAGTAAAAAGATAGAAAACAGTAAGGTGACAGGCAGAGATAAATAAAGATAGATTTGCACTGAGAAAAGAACGGTCTCTCACTTTTTCCTTCTCTAGAAGCTGAGTGCAATGTGGTGAGCCACAGGTGATGAATCTTGATTGGTTTATGTCAACTGTGACAACATTGTTTCCACTATTACTCCTTCTTTGCTGCTAAGAGTTGCCACATGACTAGTTCTGGCCAAAGAGGTGTAAGATAAAGCTCACTGGGGGATTCTAGGAAGGTTTTTGCTTTCCTGATTTTCCTGATAAAAGGGACAGAGTAAGATGTCCCTGTTCCATTGGTGTGTGTGTGTGTGTGTGTGTGTGAGAAATACAGATATGATACCTAGAACTGCAGCAGACATCTTGTGATCATGAGGCAACAGGCTCACATGCTAAGAATGGCTGAGTGGAAAGACAGAGTCTGTCTACATTAAGCATTCACCTGGACTGCTGATACACGACACATTTGTTACAGAGAAAAATAAACCTCCATTTGTCTAAGCAACTTCTAGTGAAGTGTGAAGTTTTCTGTTACTTGCAAACCAAGACATTCCTAAGTCCTAAAAATACTATCTTTCATCCCCAAGTCCTTTAAAAAATATTAGTATATGTGGCAATGACAACTAATTAGGAGTAATATTAGATCAATAAAATCTTGGTTAATTAAAATGAAGTGTTAAGACCCACAGTTCACAGTTCTAAGTTCAGTTAAGCTATAGAAAGTAATTAATTGATTCATTAATTGGAAAGAACTACATGTTGAAAGACTGCTGCTATTAGCAGTCAGTAACCCAATTTGATTGCTACAAATAGCCAATCTTCTGGGAATACTCAGAGATTATACACACATACTGTATGTATATAACCTCTGAGTATTCCCAGTACTCATATATACATAGACATATAAGCTTATTCTCAGTACAGCATATGTGTGTGTATATTCATATACATATATATCTATATACATATACATACATACACACACACACACCTCTCTTAGATAACATATAGAATATTTCACCTCTTGGTTTTTTTTATCATCTAAGAATACATCTTGAAAATTGTCCCATATCAATTCAAAGAGCATTTCTTCATATCTTTTTTTTTAATAGCTGCAGGGTATTCTGCTGTGTGAATATCTTATGTTCTAGTCAAATCACTTTCATATGGATGGTGTTATGAACTGAATTATGTCCCTCCCCCAATTCATATACTGAAGTCCCCTAGCCCCCTTTACCCAAGAATGTGACTATATTTGGAGGCAGAACCTTTACAGAGGTAATTAAGGTTAAATGAGGACGTAAGGGCAAGGCTCTAATCCAATAGACTGATTTCCTTATGAAAAGAGGAAGAGAAACCAGAGGAAAGGCCATGTGAGGACACAGCAAGAAGGAGGCCATCTGTAAGAAAGGGAGAGAGGTCTCAGGAGAAACCAACCCTCTTGACACCTTGATTTGGACTCCCCAGCTTCCAGAACTGTGAGAAAATAAACATCTGCTCAAACCACCCAGTCTGTGGAATTTTGTTACGGCAGCCTGGAAAAATAATACAATGGATATTTAGGTTGTTTCCAATATTTTAACACTGTAATTAGTGCTATAATTAATAATCTTATAAAATGTTGTTTCATATTTTTAGAAATATATTCTCAGGATAAATGCCTAAAGCAGAATTGTTGGATCAAAGGCTAAATGGGTAGGAACAGATACTGACAAATTCCCCTCCATAGGGATCCCACCACTTTGCAGTCCCCAAAATGATATATTTTGGTGCCTGATTCCCCAGCAGTTTTGACAACAGGCCGTGTTAAAATTCTTAATTTTCACTAATCTAACAGGTAAAATGGCACACCAGTATGGTTAGTTTACATTTCTTTTAAGATGAGTAAAGTCAAGCATTTCTTTAAATGTAAGGGCCTTTGGTAAACCTTTTTCTATGAACTGTCTGCACATGTCATTTATCTTATTTTTTAGATTTCTACTTTCTTTTCCTTCATTTTAAGAGTTCTTTATGCATATTTATGTACATAGATTGATACACAGGAACTCTCTTTTATCTGTTACACATGTTGCAAATATTTATTCTCAGTTTTTACTTGCCTTTTGACTTTATTGCAAAATTTTTTATTTGGAAACCATTTTAAAATTACAGAAAAGTAGCCAGAATAGTATAAAGCATTATCTTTTACCTTTTACCCAGGTTTGTTAACTGCTGACATTTTGTCACATTTGCTTTATTTCTCTCTTACTCTGAACATTTGAGGATAAATTGCAAATATTGAATCCCTTTCCCCCTAAAATACTCCAATGTGAATTTTCGACAACAGAAAAACTTAAATTGATACACTATTGTTTAATCTGCAGATTTATTCAAGTTTTTCCAATTATCTCAATAATACCTTTTACAGTTTCTTTTTCTGGTCTAAGGTTCAATCCAGAATCGTGCTTTACATTTAGTTCTGGTTATCTCTTCAGTCTTCTTCAATCTAGTACGGTTCCTCAACTTTTCTTTGTCTTTCATGATGTTGAAATTGTGGGGAAGCACAAGCCATTTATTTTGCAAAGGGTCCTTCAATATGGATTTGTCTGATGTTTCCTTGTGCTTAGATTCAGACTGTGCATTTGTCACAGGAATGTCACAGGGTGATACTGTGTCTTTCCTGGTACAGCATAGCAAGAGGCACATGATGTTGACTCATTATTGTGATGTTGACTTTGATCACTTAGTTCAAGTGGTAACTACCAGCTTTTGTCATTGTTGAATTACTATTTCCCTTTTGTAATTTTGTAAGTAATTTGTGGGGTGATAAAAATCTTGTTTCTTATCACACTTTTACACATGAGTTTTAATATCCATAAATGATTCTTGCCTGAATGAATTAATACTACAGTGTTTGCAGAATAAGGATTTTCTAATTCCATCATTTATTCTATAGTTATTCATTGTCATTCCACTGTTAGGAAGTTCTTTTCCTCCTCTCTGTAACTCTCTCTCTATTTCTGTGCCTCTCTCCCTATTTCTCTGTCTCTCTCTGTATCTCTCTACTTGTCCACCTCTTTAAAGTTCATGCAGACTCACGGACTCTTATTTTATTCAGTGAGTTATACTTCATTACTACCATTATTTATTTTGATGTATAGCAAGTATTTTTAATATCCAAGAACTCTCACTTCCTGATTGTTTTCTCTTTTTGTAAATATTCTCACTGGCTGAAATAGGGATTGCTTTTAAATGTTCACTTCTCCATACTCAGTTTTTCTATCTTTTCCTCTTTGTTTCTCTTTCTTATGCAAAGGGCTAAGAGTTTTTGGTCACCCATTCATCTTAAAATATAAAGGCTCATGCAGGCTAATGCAAATGGCTGGTGACTCCTTCCTCAGTTGTGTGGGTCCTTTTCTAAGAGGCTTCACGGTAAATGTGAGAGCATATAGTCATCTGATGGCAGCTTCATTTTAGGATATGAGATCATGAAAACCCCCTCTGAGAATCAGAAGGGCTTTTCAGTGAGACGTCAGCCCCCCATTTTGGAAGCTCCTGCTCTCTCCCCAAGCAGTTCTTGTAATATCTTTAGCTGACAGTGCTCCCACATTTGTCCTGGAGATGAACCCCTAACTGCTAGTTCTCCTGCAGCTCCATGGGTGGGCGAGGGGAGCATTTATGCATGTGAGTCACGGGGGCAGGGAAACTTGCATAGCTTTGCCACAGGCAATCTTCCAATTCACACTTTTTCCACAGTTTACCATCCCACCTCCCACACTAACTCTTTCTACCTGGTGACTCCCTGCTTCCAATATTACTGGGCCCCTGGGGCAGATGAGTTCCAGGCTGAGCTGCAGCCTTCATTCTGGCAGTGGTGGGTTCCTGCATCTGTTTACCTGTCAGTGTGCTCCCATTCACTGTCTGCCATCCAGACATTCATTAATAACTCATTCCCACGCTCCACACTCTTGGGGGCTTATTTCCTCTGGAACTTCTGTGTCGTAATTTCAATAGAATTCAGAGAGAGAATGGGAAGACAAATGCCTGTGGTCCACCATCCTGACCGAGAAAGTTACATTGTTATGAGATGGTATGGTTCAAGGGCATTTGACTGGGATGTAGAGTACTTATCTTAATTTCATCAACCATCAACATCACCATGTTCTTATACTCCTTTTCCCCAGCAGTCCCTTACAGCTCCAACATTCTGAGATTCTTTAGATAGAATGCTCCCACAGAGCTGACACCCATCAGCTGCCTCTGTGAACCCGATTCCTGACATTTCCTCCTGCCACCTCGATGCATAACAAATGAGCATTTGTGTCACCTTCTCCTTCGCCACAATCCATGAACATTCAAAAGTTTTAAGTAGGAAGAGAATCAGAAGGAAATTATTCAGTGAGAACTGAGGAGTCTCAAAATGATGCAAAATCCTTTCACCCCCTTTTTACTTTAAAATCCTCTGCTAACAACAGTAGACTCTGCTCTTTCTTCAGACCTACTGTAAAGATGAAAAGGGGTGATACCTTTCCTCACCCATCACAAGGATCATGGCCAACACTCCTGTAACAAAAAACAGGTTAATAAGAGAAAGGTGTAGCAAATTTATTTACTCAAAATTGTACACGATACAGGAGACTCCAGAAATGAAGACCCAAAGACACGGAAAACTGTCTGTTTTTATGGTTAGGTTTTATGAAGAATGGACAACCATATAAGATGTGATTGGATAAAAAGGATGTTACCTAATAGTAATAGACTGTCAGGTTGGCAGGGACCTAGCAAGTCCTGTCTGTTTACATTCTTCTTGATCTCTCTGGGTAGCTTTTCTTCCTCCCAGGTATGGGGAAGGACCCTCTGGAATAAGGGTCCTCAAAGGACAAGAGAGAGAAAAAGAGTGATATTTCTAAGTTTTGACTCGCTATCACTTGCTTTGGAGGAGAAAAAGGGGCAGGAGACAAGGAGAGCAGAAGGTCATAGAGAGACTTTGCTTCTGAGGCCTTCCAATCTCCTTTAGTTCAAAGCACTCAGCACGCCAAGGCACATACTTTGGGGTATCATTTTCTGAACCCCAACACTACCTTTCCTAGAAACAAAAAGACACTAAAAGTGAAAAGATCAGGCAAGGGAGGTAGCAGAAGCAAAGCTGCCTAATACTGCCACAATGGTGAGAATATATTCATTCATCCAAAGAGAAGCTACCAGGACTCAAGGACATTTAAAACACAGCCCTTGTTCTCCAGAAATCTTCAGATTCATCAATCATATTTCCAATCATGGGGCCAAATTGGAAAGAAGCAGTCAAGTGTTTCTTCTCTAGATGAATGTGAGGATGTATGAGATTTCACTGGTGGAGAGGACAGCCTATAGGGGTGTCCTTTGTTATTGCCAAAATACCGCTAAACACTGGAATGAAAGATGTGAATCTCACCAAGAATTAGACCTTGAAGCACATGGCACAGAGATGAGCCAATTCACAATGGAAGGAAGTGTGCCAAGGTGGTGTGCTAAAGACACAGGAAGAATGGATGTAGGCAGTCAAAGCCAGCATCTCATCTTACCTTATACTATTCGCCCATTTAGAAGAGACTTGCTGAAGTTAGTCAAAGATGGCATAGATCTTATGCAGAACATTATCTGAAGACAGGCTATTGCTTATAATAGCAAGTAGAAAAATTAGGTGTGGTTTATTTAGGCCAGTTTTAGCATTTGCCTCAGATATCTCCTGTGGCATAACAAACCATTCCCAAACCTAATGGCTTAAAAAAAACCAGCCATTTTATTATACCTTATAAGACAATTTTGTGGCCAAAATTTGACTAAGACTCAGCTGGGCAATTCCCTTATTTCATATGACCTCAACTGAGATCACTTGGTGACCTCTCTAGTGGTATTCATGTGATTCCGATCTGGAATATCCAAGACAGTTTCACTCTATGTCTGGTGCCACAGTGATGCATGCAAAGCTGTGCCCAGCTGGGACTGTGAACAGGAGTACCCATGTGTGACTACTTCAGCATTGCAGTCTCAGAGTAATTGGACTTCTTACATGGTGGTTCAGGGTTCCAAGTGAAAGTATTCCAAGACATGGGAAGGAGACTATGACAGTGCCTTAAAGTCTGAGCCAAGATACTGCCACAGTATCACTTCCCCTGTATTCTATACACTCACAGAGTTGCCCATACTCAAGAGGAGGGGATCTGGATCCCACTTGTCAATGGAGGAATATCAAAGAATTTGCGACCATCTTAAACCACTACAGCATTAAAAAGGAGACTAGAGAACAGAGTACTATGCTATCCCACTGACAGGATGACTAATCCTCGGGCTTTCCCATGACTTTCAGGGCTAAAACCAGGACCATTCCAGGCAAACTGTATCAGTTGGTCATGCTATTTACTCAGCCCCATTCTAGATTCACCTTGACTTTGACAGACATGGACGCTGTATTATTCTGTTTTCACACTGCTATAAAGATGCTACCTGAGACTGGGTAATTTATGAAGAAAAGAGGTTTAATTGACTCACAGTTTCACACAGCTGGGGAGGCCCCAGGAACCTTCAATCATGGCAGAAGGCAAAGAGGAAGCAAAGTACGTCTTATGCAGCATCAGGAGAGAGAGAGAGTGAAGGAGAACTGCCAAACACTTTTAACTCATCAGCTCTCGTGACCACTCCCTCACTATCATGAGAACAGCATGGGGGAAACTGCCCCTATGATCTAATCACCTCTCATCAGGTCACTCCCTCCACATGTGGGGATTACAATTCAAGTGAGATTTGGGTGGGGACACAGAGCCAAACCATATCAGAGGCTCTTCCCATTATTGTTTTCTGGTGTCTTGTAGAAGATGTGTGTTTGTGTAGGTGTGTGGTTCAAGAAGACAGCTTAGAAAACAGCTTTCTGAGATTGATATAGGTACTTAAAAGTAATGAGGAGAAAATGCACCATAGTAGAAAATGGAAACTAAGGAAGTAATGTACCATGCTATTTTCCCCACAGTTACTATTAGAATCTAACATTTTAATCATTCTCACAAAGCTTGCATTTCACTTCCCCTTCTACTGACCCCTCCTTATCCACGTGTCCAGGGATGGATGAATATCTCAGTGTAACAGAAAAACAGAAAATGTAAGTTCAGATTCCTTCTTTGCCATACCTATTAATAATGTGACATTGAGCAAACCTCTCTGAATCCTTGTTCCCTCGCTTCAAAAGCAGGGATGATTTTATCTGCTTATCCATGTTTGATTGTTCATGTGCACATCAGATGAAAACTCATATATTTATTTAATATTTTTATCAATGAGTTGGGTATGAGCCCTGATGGCATAACAGAGCTTTTAGGCTATATGCAGCTTTAAATGGAATGCTAAACCAGATAATGCTCATAAATCCACAAATATTTTAACTGGCTGAACTGATGGGATAAATTTAATGAGATAAACTTAAACAGACAAAATTACAAATTTTGAACTTTAGTCTAAAAAGGAAAAAAAAAATCTGAAGTACAGAATGAGGAACATGGATTAGTAGCAACACATAGGAAAGGATTTGGGAGTTTTAGTTGCTGACGGTTGGGTGTGAGTCAAGAGTACCACGTGATGACCAAAAATAAAAGCCAAACTAGCCTTGGGATGATTAAAGCATGTCTAGAACTAGACCAAGAGGGGTGCTCATTGTCTTCTGAGCTCAAATGGAGGAGCCGTATTTGGAGTATGTATTCATTTAAAGATCTCACTCTTCAAAGGAATTAAAAACAACTGAAGCCTGCTCAGAGAAGAATGTACAAGATAGAATGAGAATCTGAAACTTGGAATAGCTTTAGTCTAAAGAACCAAAAACTACTGGATGACTGGATAGTCTTATTTATTTTTTTATTGAGACAGAGTCTTACTCTGTCAGCCAGGCTGGAATGCAGTGGCGTGATCTCGGCTTAGTGCAACCTCTACCTCCCGGGTTCAAGCAATTCTCCCATCCCAGCCTCCCAAGTAGAGTAGTGGGGACTACAGGTGTGTACCACCATGACCGGCTAATTTTTGTATTTTTAGTAGAGACAGGGTTTTGTCATGTTGGCCAGGTTGGTCTCGAACTCCTGACCTCAGGTGATCCACCTGCCCCGGCCTCCCAAGTGCTGGGACTACAGGGGTGAGCCACCGCACCCAGCCTGAACAGACTTCTTTAAGCGCACTATAAGTAGCAGATTGGGTCTTAGTCCCACGTGCAGAGAATTAAGGCCAAGGCATAGGAGTACCAGGGAAACAGATTTTAATTATTACGAATAAATATAAACTCCTACAGAGCTATGTCCATGTTGTTCAGGTGCTGTGAATGTCTCCACTAAAACTCATGTTAAAATTTAATTGTCATTGTAACAGTTTTAAAAGGTGGGGCTTTTGCCGGGCGCAGTGGCTCAAGCCGGTAATCCCAGCACTTTGGGAGGCCGAGAAAGGCGGATCACGAGGTCAGGAGATTGAGACCATCCTGGCTAACACGGTGAAACCCCGTCTCTACTAAAAAAAAAATACAAAAAACTAGCCGGGTGAGGTTGCGGGCGCCTGTAGTCCCAGCTACTCGGGAGGCTGAGGTAGGAGAACGGCGTAAATTCGGGAGGCGGAGCTTGCAGTGAGCTAAGATCCGGTCACTGCACTCCAGACTGGGCGATAAAGAGAGACTCCGTCCCAAAAAA
>NW_016806392.1:2550969-2588820 GCF_001698545.2 Rhinopithecus bieti | reverse complement strand
AAAAAAAAAAAAAAAAAAAAAAGTGGGGCTTTTAAGAGATGACTAGGTCATGAGGGTTCTACGCTCATGAATAGATCACTACTCTGATCACAGAAGTGGGTTAGCTACCATGAGAGTGGGATCCTGATAAAAGAATGGGTTTGGCCCCCATTTGCTCTGTCTCAAGCACTCACTTTTGTTTTCTACCCTTCCACTATGGGATGACCCGCCAGCACTGTGTCCTTGGAACTTCCTAGTCTCCAAAACCGTGAGCTGAATAAACTTCGTTTTAAAAAATAAATTGGCTGGGTGCAGTGGCGCATGCCTGTAATCCCAGCACTTTGGGATGCCAAGGTGGGCAGATCACTTGAGGCTAGAAGTGCTAGACTAGCCTGACCCAACCCTATCTGTACTAAAAATACAAAAATTAGCAGGCATGGTGGCACGTGCCTGTAATCTCAGCTACCTAACAGACTGAGGCATAAAAGTCACTTGAATCCAGGAGGCAGAGGTTGCAGGGAGACAAGAGCAAGCCATCGCACTCCAGCCTGGGCGACAGAGTGAGACCCTGTCTGAAAATAAATAAAATAAAATGAAACAAAATACCATCTATGTGATAGCAGCAGAAAACAGACTAAGACAGAAAATTGATACGTAGAAGTGAGACCATTGCTATAACAATACCCGAAAATGTGGAAGCAGCTTCGGAACTAGGTAATGGGCAGAGGCTGTAAGAATTTGGGAGGCAGGCTAGAAAAACCTACATCGCTGTGAATGGAGCATTAAGAGTGATTGTAAAGAGGGATCAGAAGAAGACTAGGGAAAGTCTGAATCTTCTTAGAGATGACTTAAGTGGTCATGACCAAAATGTTGATAGAAATATGGACAGTAAAAGTAACTCTGACAAAGTCTCAGATGGAACTGAAGAACAGGATATTAAAAATTAGAGCAAAGGTCATTCTTGTTGTAAAGTATTAAAGAACTTGGCAGAACTCTATCCAAGCCCAAAATTGCTTTGTGGAAGGTTTGGAATTTAAGAGTGATGAACTAAGATATATGGCAGAAGAAATATCTGAATTGCAAAGCATTTAGGCTGCTGCTGCTGCCTGGCTACTTTTAACTGCTTATAGTAAGATGCTAGAAGAGAGAAATAATTTAAAGACAGAATTTATGACTAAAAGGGAAGCAGAGTGAAAAGATTTGGAAAATTCACAGCATGGCTATGTAAGGAACAGAAAAGTATGCATGGGTATGACCAAATGACTGTTTGCTACAGAGATTAGCATGGATAGAAGGAAGGCAGATGCTATTCATCAAGACGATGGGAGAAAGACTCTGAAGGCATTTCAGAGATCTTCAAGGCTGCCTTTCTTTCGCATCACGGGCCCAAAGCCCTAGTAGGGCAGAACGGTTTTGGGGAATGGGAACAGGGTACCCTCTGCAGGCTCACTGTCCAGGGCCACCTTGCTACTCAGCCCCCTGCACTCTGGCGTAGCACCCTTTGTCTGCCCCAGCTGTGGCTCAAATGGGCTCAAATATGACTCAACTCTCTGCTCTGAAAGACACACATGGTAAACCTTGGTAGTGTTCACATGGTGCTAATTCTGCAAGTGTGCAGAATGCAAGAGCTGTGAAGGCATGGCTTCCTCTATCTGGATGGCAAAGGATGCTGCAAACCACATGTGAAAACCTAGGCAGACACCTGCCACAGTCGAGTGTGGGAGTGGAGAGTCACAACAGAAAGCCCTTACTAGGGCAATACTCAGTGAAAGCATGTGGTTAGGGCCACCCCAAAGACCCCAGAACTGTAGAACTACTTGCATGCAATGCCAGCCTGGGATAGTTGCAGGCACAAGACTTCAACCCCTCCAGTGTGCCCAGGAAGTAGGACATGGAGTCAAAGGACTCCAGCTTTTTTTTTTTCTTGCCTCATGTGATCATATTCTCCAGCTTTAAAAATTAATGTCTGCCCTTTTGGGTTTTACACTTACTTAGGGCCTGTTACGCTTTTCTTTTTGCCTATTTCTTCCTTTTGGAATGGGAAGGTCTATCCTATGTCTGTCCCACCATTGTATTTTGGAAGTAGATACATTGTTGGGATTTCATAGGCTCAATAGCTGGCAGAATTTACCTTGGGGTAAATCATGCTTTGAGTCTGTATTAGTCTGTTTCACACTGCTGTAAATAAATACCTAAGACTGGGTAATTTATAAAGGCAAGATGTGTAATTGGCTCACAGTTCTGCATGGTTGGGGAAGCCTCAAGAAACTTACAATCATGGCAGAAGGCAAAGGGGAAGCAAACACCTCGTCCCAAGGCTGCAAGAGGGAGTGAATGCAAGAATGAGGAGGTGCCACACTTTAAAACCATCAGCTCTTGTAAGAACTCACTCACTGTCATGAGAACAGCATGGGGGAAATCAACCCCATGATCCACTTACCTCCACCTGGTTCCTCTCTTGACACATGGGGATTGCAACTAGAGATGAGATATGGGTGGGGACACAGAGCCAAACTATGTCAGAGTCTCATCTATATTTGATTTAATGAGACTCTGGAGTTTGGACTTTTGAGCTGATGCTGGAATAAGTTAACAATTTGGGGGCTGTTGGGATGGAGTGGATGTATTTTGCATGTGAGAAGGACATGAGTTTTAGGGGACCAGAGATAGAATGCTAGGGTCTGAATGTTCCAACCAAAACTCATGTTAAAATTTAACTCCCATTATAACAGTATTAAGAGACAGAGCCTTTAAGAGGTGGACTAATATCATTATTGGAGGGTGGGCTAGTTATCACAGGAATGAGCTCCTCATAAAAGGGAAAGTTAGGTCCCCATTTGCTGTCTCTGTCTCATTCACTAACTTCTACTTTCCACCCTTCTGCCATGGGATGACCCTCACCAGATGCCAGTGCCACACTCTTGAACTTAATAGCTCTAGAACTATGAGTTGAAAAAAACTTTCTTTTCTCTATAAATTACCCAGTCTGTGGTATTCAGCTATCATAATAGAAAATTGACTAACATAGCAGGCCATGGGACTTCCCTTGAAGCAGGGAATAGAATGAGAGCCCCTGTGCACTAAAGCACTAGAAGGATATGGCAGACCATATTTTCTAAAGACATCTATACCAATATGTATTCTATTTCATATATTTTTACAGTGTGATGTTTAGAGCTCAGGGAATAAGTTCCTGATAACAATGAGAGGAAGTGAGAAACAAGAGAGTCCATGTGGGGAGCAGGTAACACCTCAGTCAAGGACTTAGTCATGGGGAAGTGGTAACTCCAATTCCTGGGACCATGTTTGTGGAACAAATTATACATTATTGGAAAATAAGGGTAAAGACAACCAGCGTAAAGTCACAACTCTTGCTCTATGCTCTCCAAATCATGCATTATATCACGATTGATCCATTTACTGCAGTAACTTTTAATTATTTGTTCAATTGGACTGACTTTTAACTTCTAAAGAGTGAAGATCAAATATCTTCATGTCCCCAGTGATTAACATAGTGTCTGAAAGAGAGCAGCAACTCAGTATTTGTTTGATAAATAGGTAGATAGAGAAAATAACTGGTTGGCTGGCTAGCTCAGTGGATAAATGATGAATAGATAATAAATAATCGATGGGTGGATAATAATTCCTCTTGGATCTTGAAGGCTGGCAAGCCTACCATACAAGCATGGATTTGTTATTCTGGCACCTGGGTGACTTTCTTACAGTCCTCAAACTGAAGGAAATCTATTTTTTTAAAGCTTTTGGTTATCTCTTAATGATAACCTACCTAAAGGGCTTTGTCTTTTTTTTTTTTTTAATTCTCCATGAAACAGAACCCAAAACACAGGCATGTGCAAGTAACCTATTGGAGAGTTGATCCCAGGAAGCGCTGGTAAAAGAGGGAAAAAGGAAGACAGGCAAGAGACAGGAGCCAATGAAAGATGCATTAATGAGTTTACTGCTTGGGAAACTATACTCAATCCTTGTGTGAATATCTGGGAAATAGTGTAGAAGACATCTCAAAGTTGGCTCATCCAAAAAGCAAGGGAGCTGGAGTATTTATCCACCAGCGCCCATCTCTCCCTGGGTGAGGGTTAACCTCATGAGAAGGTCAACTGCTAGCATGTCTGATCTGCCCACATGCAGGCAAAAAAAGTACCTGTGGCCAAAAAAGGAGAGTTGTGAGAGCTAGGAGCATGAAGCTATCCACCTATATTCAAAGTGAGTACTGAGGGCTTACTAGCAGGACCCTGACAACTTCCACTATAGGCTCCCTTCCACATAGACCTTAAGCCCTGCTCATGTGGTTTGGAGACAGAGACCATCAGGCCCCTGAGTTCCAGGACACACTCTAATTTGGGGCTGAGGGATATTTCCTGATAACAAAGGAGGTTTAAGTCAATCCTGTGTCACCTTCACTCTGTCTGATCCACTTGGGAACTATGGAGGCTACACAATTCCTGGTAGGTTTTTGAGCTTTATCCTACCCATACCCATGTACTTACACCTCAATGAATTCTTGTTATCCTATGTGTTGCTATAATGTTTGTTTTTAATCAAAAATGTTGTTCATTAAAATCCTTTTGCTTTTGCAAGGTTGTCTTCTGCTTCACTCTTCTGTCTTTCAGAGTATTGACGAGACCTGGAAAGCTCTAACAGTGATAGAGGAACTGAGACTCAAGTACTGGAAATAACTTACAAAAGGTCACCTACCAAGATTAAAACAGAGCTAGGATTACAATTCAAGTCTCTAAGGCTTCTAGTTCAGAGGTTGACCAACTATACTGCCTGGGCCAAATCCAGTCCACTTCCTGGTTTTATAAACGAAAGTTTGATTAAGGCATTTGTTACATATTATAGAAGGTTTTTTTTGACACTACAATGGCAGAATGGAATAGCTGCAACAGAGACATTGCAGTGTTAAAAAAGTCTTCCAGTACCTGAGCCTCAGTTTCTTTATCACCGTTAGACCTTTCCAGGTCTCCTCAATGCTCTGAAAGACATCATGCCTGTCCTTACTTTAACTTCTAAATGCCCATCCATTCAAGCAAGAACATCCCTCAATAGTTGCATGGCTTTCTGTAAGGAGTGGGTAATTTTAGGTGTGTATCTTCCATGTTGGAGCCTGAGAAGTGGAGGCTAGATTGGAAAACACTAGACTTTAAGTCAGAAGATGTGAACTGGAGTCTCATCTCTGCCACTTAGTTGCATAATCTTGGACAACTCATTTAACCTTTCTATATCTTGGTTTTCTCATCCATAAAATGGGGAAAACTGCCTACTTTTATGGGTCACTGTGAAGTCTAAAGGAGAGAGGCTGTATGTGAGAGAACACTGTGACTGTGTGTAAAGTGAGACAAACTGCAAAATAATAGGATTAACAACAGCCTAGAACAGGGCAAACATTTTCTGTGAAGGACTAGATAGTGGTTTACATCCCGTTGAGAGGGAGAAGTCCACTATTTCTTCTACCCTACTATCCCTTGGTATCACGCTGTGTCCGGAATTGGTAGATTCTTGGTCTCACTCCAAGAATGAAGCCAAGGACCCTCGCGGTAAGTGTTACAGTTCTTAAACACAGTGTGCCCAGAGTTTGTTCCTTCAGACTTCAGATGTGTATGGAGCTTCTTCCTTCTGGTGGGTTTGTGGTCTGGCTGTCAGGAGTGAACTTGCAGACCTTCGTGGCGACTGTTACACCTCTTAAAAAGACAGCGCCTCTGGAGTTGTTCGTTCTTCCTGGTGGGTTCGTGGTCTTACCGGCTTCAGGAGTGAAGGTGCAGACCTTTGCAGTGAGTCTTACAGCTCATAACGGAAGCGTAGACCCAAAGAGTGAGCACCAGCAAGATTTACCGCAGAGCGAAAAGTTGCGGTTGGCTAGTTCTGGCAGCCTGCTTTTATTCCCTTATGTGACCCCACCCACATCCTGCTGATTGGTCTATTTTACAGAGAGCTGATTGGTCTATTTTACAGAGAGCTGATTGGTCCATTTTGACAGAGTGCTGATTGGTGCGTTTACAATCCTTGAGCTAGACAGAGTCACAGTGCTAGTTAGCTGGATACAGAGTACCAATTGGTGTATTTACAAACCCGGAGCTAGACACAGAGTGCTGATTGGTGTATTTACAAACCCTGAGCTAGACACAGGGTGCTGATTGGTGCATTTACAATCCTTGAGCTAGACACAGAGTGCTAGACAGAAAAGTTCTCCAAGTCCGCACTAGGTTAGCTAGATACAGAGTACTGACAGGCTTTTACAAACCTTGAGCTAAACACAGAGTGCTGATTGGTGCACATAGGATCCTCCAGCTAGATATAAAAGTTCTCCAAGTCCCCATCCAGTTCAAGAGCCCAGCTGGCTTCACCCAGTGGATGCTGCACCAGGGCTGCAGGTGGAGCTGACCGCCAGTCCCTAGCCACGCCTGCACTCCTCAGCCCTTGGGCTGTCCAAGGGACCGGGTGCCACAGAGAAGGGGGTGGCGCCCATGGGGGAGGCTCAGGCCGCCCAGGAGCCCACCACAGTGGGGGAGCTCAGACATGGCAGGCTGCAGGTCCTGAGCCCTCCCCTATTGGGAGGCAGCTAAGGCCTGGCGAGATTTTGAGTGCCGCGCAGGTGGGCTGGCACTGCTGGGGGACCCAGTGCAACCTCCGCAGCTGCTGGCCTGGGTGCTAAGCCCCTTACTGCCCTGGGCTGGTGGCGCCGGCTGGCCGCTCTGTGTGCGGACCGCCAAGCCCGCGCCACCGGAACTCACACTGGCCCACGAGCGCAGCCTGGGTTCCCGCTGGCGCCTCTCCCTCCACACCTTCCTGCAAGCAGAGGGAGGAGGCTCCAGCCTCAGCCAGCCCAGAGAGGGGCTCCCACGGTGCCGTGGCGGGCTGAAGGGCTCCTCAAGCGCCACCAGAGTGGACGCCAAGGCCGGAGGCCGAGGAGGCTCTGAGAGTGAGTGTCACCTCTCAATGCCTTCTCTTAGTTTAACTCCTGACTACCCACTGTGGTGTTTTACATATACTTTTTCATCCAGGGTTCCTGGCTTATAGCTCCCATAACCTTTGTTATAGTCTTTTGTTATGATATTTGGTATGTTAGGCCTGAGGACACAGAATATCTCTGACCGTTTTTCACCTTCCCCTAAGGAGGACTCCAATCTTCCCTGATCTTTCTGAGTGTGAATCATAAGACCCTCATTCCAGAAAGGGTCCTGCCCCATACCCTGGGAGAAGGAATGTTGACATCATGAAGCTTCCATAAAAACCTAAAAAAACAAGAATTGAAGGCAGCTTCCAGATAGCCAAACGTGTGGAGGTTCCTCCTGGAGGGTGGCATGCCCTGGGAGGGCATGAAAGCTCTGCGCTCCTTTACCTGTACCTCACCTTATGTGTCTCTTCATTGTATTCGTTGTAATATCCTTTATAATAAATCAGTAAATGTAAGTAAATGTTTCCCTGAGTTCTGTGAGCTGCTCAAGCAAATTAATCAAACCCAGAGAGAGGGTCATGGGAATCCCGACTTAAAGCCATCTTGCAGGAGCGAGAATGAGCCACAACCCTGTGGGATCTGACACTGTCTCCAGGTAGATTATGTGGGAATTGAATTGGAGGACACCCAGTTGTTGTCTGCTGCTTGATATGTGGGCCAAAATCCCCACATTTAGTCACAAAAGTCTTCTGTGTTGATTGTTGTGGTGTGAGAGCAGAGGAAATACATGGTTGGAGTTGTTTTGAAATACCCATTCTGCCAAGCACCTTGTTCAACAGACTCATGACTTTCTGTGTGGCTTGAATAATATTAGATATATGGCCCTTACGTTTTCTTTTTACCTTCAACCCAAACAGATAGCTCTGCAAGATAAATTATAAGAATTCGGGACCATGCTTAGGTGCTGCAACAGTGTCAGATTCCTTTAATGTTTTCTAAATGCTTTCTCTAAATTTCTGTATTTCTCTCATTGCAGACTAGTAACTAGCAATCTGTGACCCCACACCAATCCACACCTTGAGTGGCACTACAGGAGATACCCCTTCTTTATTTTTCAAGGTGTGCTGGTTTCATTTTGTATGCTCCATGCTCTGTTCCACTCCACCGTCTCAGTACATGCCCTGATTGCTTCTGTATTTCTATGTGTGAAGCAGAATTGAGACTTCATTGTAGCATTGTTAAGGTTTTGATTCCCTCCATAAGCTCTGCCTATCAAAAATGCTGGCTCTCTACCTGTTCTCTCAGGAATGGCTGTCCTGTGCCAGGCTCTCTCTCTTCTTCTCTGTGCACTCTGCCTACATTTAGGTGGCATCTGTCACTTAGCCAGAGCAAAGGGAGAGTCTGTTTACCATCTATGTGACAGGAGTGTCACTTCCTCATTGAGATCTAAGCTGAAAATAGATTTCCCCACTGGGCAGAAACACGGTAGACACTACCTGCATCCTATCATTGAGACAGGAGAGTTTTCTGGACCCCTTCATGGGACTTGTGACAGGGGTGTGGCACATTTGCTACCATGTGCTCAAACCCCTTATGGGATTGGAGTATGCAGGTAAGCAGGTGCAGGAGCCAGGGCAAGTGCTTTTGGGCTTCAGCCCCATGGCAGTGTCTAGGGGTGTTACAATGCTCTTTTAGCTCACTGTCTGGGGATGGCTTAAGTATTAAACAGCTCAGTGTGACGGCCTTTCTGGGTTCCTGTACCCAGTACGTCTCAAATTCTTGTCCAATGTCCAGGAAGAATCAGGTCACATGGACTTGAAGGATGGAGAATATGAGGATTTTATTGAGTGTTGGAGGTGACTCTCAGCAGGATGGGTAGCTGGAAAGGGGATGGAGTGGGAAGATGATCTTCCCCTGGAGTTTGGCCATCTTGCGGTTGATCTCTCCGACTGTTGTCAGCCAGACTCCTCTCAACCCTCAGACGCTTCCTCTCTTCTCTCCTTCTCTGCTGCACCACTCTGCTGCTCTTCCACTCTGCCACCCTTCTGCTTGTGCAACCTGGGGTTTGAGGTTTATATGGACACAGGAAAGGGGAGTGTGGCAGGCAAAAAGGCACCATTTGGGTGCAAAAACAGGAATGCCTGTTCTCCTTTAGGGTCGCAGGTCCAGGCATGAGGGTGGAGCTCTCACCAGGGACCCCACTCTCCTGCCTCCTGTCCGTATCATCATCCCCCTGGGAAACACTTCTCCTCACTGCTGTCCCCTGCCTCCAGATATAAAGCCCTACTTGACTGATTTCATTTCTAGTTGATCATATCATACTGAATACCGAGTAACTAGAACATTCATTGAATGACAGCTGCCTTGCCAGAAAGCCTAGTCGTTCCCATTGATTCAAACCTCCCTTAAAGCTACTAAGAATAGGTGCATAGGCATTTTCTTAACAAGAAGAGATAGGTGCATATTTTAAACTATATACCAATTTAATCTGAAGTGTTAGTTGCTAAAATACACTGTGAAGTAACATTTTTAAATGAATAAAATTTTAGCCTTTACTCCCAGTTTGTGTTTAGACTTTGATGACTACATTTCTCTAGAAGACAAATTATTTTGGGAACAGTTTGGGAATAGAATTGGCTTCAGTTGAAATTAAAGATTGTCACCATCAGACATTTTGCCTCTACACCCTTTCATCTCCTACTTTTAGCTTCCACGATGTGTTCATTTTCCTATATTTCAAAAGCAAGAGGTGCCAACCTTGACAAAGGTGGAGGGCACAGGGGAAAGGGAAGGAGCTTCCAATCCGAAGGAAATTCATTATCATGTAAACGTTATTTCAAATACTTGGAAAGAAAGTGTTCATTTTTGATTACAGATAAGTTTTTTAAAGATTAAAAATACAGGCCGGGCGCGGTGGCTCAGGCCTGTAATCCCAGCACTTTGGGAGGCCGAGACGGGCGGATCACGAGGTCAGGAGATCGAGACCATCCTGGCTTACACGGTGAAACCCCGTCTCTACTAAAAAATCCAAAAATCTAGCTGGGCGAGGTGGTGGGCGCCTGTAGTCCCAGCTACTCCGGAGGCTGAGGCAGGAGAATGGCGTGAACCCGGGAGGCGGAGCTTGCAGTGAGCTGAGATCCGGCCACTGCACTCCAGCCTGGGCGACTTTTAAAAGATGCAAGACACTCTTATTAAATTAAAATGTTGGGCAAATGCCAAAAAAGTATTGTGGTTTGAGAAGTCTGACATATCTTAAGATTCTGTTTCCTAAATCCATCGAAGTCCCATATCCCAGGAAAACTGAGACAGCTTTTCAGAAAACTAAAATCTCCAAAGCACGACATGCTGTAAGCTTCTGGGCCATCATTGGAATTCAGGGTATTCCAAAGATTGTCCTCCTTCTTCTTGGCCTCCCTCCTTCCTGTTGATTCTAGCAGCTGATATTTAAATATCAGGACAAGAAATAACACTGTTTTCCCCAGCTGTTTTAAAAAAAGAACTATTGAACCCAGACATGATTGTTATTGCACAGCCCCAATGTGTGACTGACACTTTTTAAGAAGTTACTTTTTTCTTTCAAAACACAAGGGTGACAATTCCTACATAAAATTAATCCTCTGTCAACTGGGAAACACAATCACTCTAATGTTTTAGCACACTACTCTTACAAGAAAGAGGCAATTGAAAAGAAAACCAGCTAATGTTGAGCACATTTGTTTAAGGGAACTTTTAGGCTGATTCCAGAGTCCCACAGTTTCCACATGATTGCTTTCTTGTTCCGCATTTGTGGTTTTGGTCAGTGCTGATCAATAGTTATAATACTGACTCTCAGGCACATTAGCCTTCCTTTGACCATCTAAGAAGAGTAAATATTACTTGATGCATTGTCCTTACTAAGGCAGGAAATAATTAGACTGGAATGTTTTAGTAAGACTTTTAATACCGTTCAAACCTTCATTGTAACTAATTCAGGAAGCTAGAATCCATATTCTTTGAGTACTCTAGTTAAACTATTACCTCATTTGTAAAATGAGAGAGTTCTATTAGAAAGTTCATTCATTTACGTTATTAAGTGTCTAATTTGTGCCAAATACTATGTTTGACACTGGAAATATAGGCATGAACAAAACCAAGTCCCTGCACTTATACAACATATAGATTAATCAGATATAAAGTAAATCATTACATAAATAAGTTATAGTGGTAATTGTGGTAGGTGCTACAAAGAGAAAGTATGAGATGTTATGAAAAAATATTATGTGGACAGAGAGCTTAATCTAGGATTCTTAAATCTCAGCAGTGACAGCATGTGCAAAGCCATTGAGGTGGGTTAGAGCCCACACTTTAGAGAAAATGAAAGTAGAAAAACAGAGATAAAGCAATATAAATGAGAAACCAGAGATGAGCCCAGGGACCAAGCAGTTAAATCATCAGAGCCTTGTGGAGCATAACAGTGAGCTCATACTTTATCCAAACAGCAATGGGAAACTGCCTGAGACTCTTCTTCATCCCCCAATAGTGATTCTATCCTTCTTCCTTTGGCAATAGAACCCCTGATTCTAGGAAGGCACACGGCGCCCAAGATGAAAACTACATTTCCTGAACTCCGGTGTGAATGAGTTCTGGCCAATGAAGTGCAAGCAGAAACAGTGGAAGCAACTTCTAGGAAGTATTTTTAAAGAAGAGAGTGTATTCTTCATTTTTTCACCAAGTGAGAATTCTGACAAGATGGCAGGAGTTTCAGCAGCCACCTTAGACCATGAGGTAGAAGCCACTTTCCGAGGATAGCAGTGCTAGAAGGTGAAAGAAACCTGAGTGCCTGTCATCATGGGGCCATATCAGTCCTGGAGATAGACCTCTGGGCTTCCTCAATAGGAGAAAAAATTATACTGAATTACACTTTTGTTCAAGTCACTTATTTTAAGCTTCCTCTCAGTCTCTGCTAAGCTTATTCTTAATTAATATTGAACTCAGTTCTTAAAAATAGAGTTTAAAGAAAGGTCTTTCATGATGGGATTATCTCTTAAACCCACAAATTTCTTTTATGACATGGCTGAATATATTTAATATATGAAACAAAACCTGAGAAAAACCTATTTGCTTGTTCATTTGTTTCTTTTTAAGATTTAATGGATATTTATTTTCAGTGTTCCTTTTTTCAATATTTATGTGCTTATATTCTATTTTGTTTTTTAAATTCTGGGGTACATGTGTAGGATGTGCGGGTTTGTAACATAGGTAAACGTGTGCCATGGTGGTTTGCTGCACCTATCACCCATCACCTAGGTATTAAGCCCAGCATGAATTAGCTCTTTTCCCTAATGCTCTCCTCCCTTCCACTCCCCTCCCCTGACAGGCCCCAGTGTGTGTTGTTCTCCTCCCTGTGTCCATGTGTTGTTAATTCGTTTCTTTATCCACTTATTCATTCAGCACCTATTATATGTAAAGTACTTGTTTTAAGTATTGCAGAGGACAACGCTCACAATTTGAGGCCTGCCCTAAATGGATTCACTATTTAGAAACAAAGAAAGTAGTCATTAGTAAGATGCAAATGGCCAACGAAGATAGTTAAGGCAAAGCTGATGTTAGGAAACTTTATGGAGGTAATAAACCATAATACATAGAGTTTAAGAGAGCATATAAAACCATATAGCCTAAGCCTATATAATGCCTCCAATCCAATTCAGAAACTATCTAAACTAACACTCGAAGGCATGAAGTTTCAGCACAGCAAGAAGCTTTAGAGAGAGCTAACATTTGTCCAATTCAATAATTAATAGGATTCTGCTGACCCGAGCAAACCACTCAGGCAAAGTAAATAGGCAAAGATCATTTCTTTCTTTGAAATCAGGGATTAACGAAGAACACTCATCCAAGCACTGGGCTTCAAACACCTGCTAATGAAATCAGCTTTACCACTGTTGTTGCCAAAGCTAGACCTTAATCATGAGTTTATCATAGTTGTGACGATCTTAAGAATTAATGCTGCAGATTTACATGGGAGGAATTTGATCCTGTGTCTAGAAGTACAGTTGAAGAACCAAATGCCTCAGCAAACAATCCTTTGAGACCATTTAGGAGGACATAACAGCTGAAGAAGGAGGCATGTAGAAGTTTGGGTGCTACAAAATCTTGGGGCAAATAGCAGTCAAGGGAGGAAAGGGCTATTTTTGAGCACCTCTGTGCTAGGGATTGTGTAGGGATATAGAAATGCCTATTTAATATTTATAACATCTCTGCAAGATTCTCATGTATCTCCTATCACAGGTAAAGAAACTGAGGCTAAAGAAGACATGATTTGACCCAATCATGGAATGAAGCCGCAGCTAGACTGTGAAACAGGTTCTGCCTTTTAAGGCAAGCTACCTGAAACTCTGTGGGAGATGGTGTCTTCATCTGTAAATTGGAGGAGAGGTGTTAGCAGATGGTCTCCAAGAGTATTTCCCTCATAAAAGCTAAACTACGGGTCTCTACCTGACAACCAACAAACCCGTTGCTGTGTCTTGGGGGAACCTTCCAGTCCCAGTAATAGTACACTCTTTCCTTTGTACTAAATTTACAAATTTAGTATAATAAACCAACTCTCTCTATAGCTATTCTTCATGTGATGTGAAAACACCTTAAGATATATGGAAACTAGCACTCTCAAACACAATGGTGCACACTATGAAAAAGAAAATGAAACAAATTACAAGATCAACACTTAAAAATTTTGATTCCGTGATTTTATTTGATGATAAGTCATGTCTGTCTTGTTTATAACTGTGGATGTAGGGAGTTAGTGTAGCAGCTCTGCTCCATGAAGCTCTTGAGGGCCTGAGACCCACCCAGGTCAGTGCTCTATCTTCCCTGTGATGTGGCTCTTGTCTTCATAGTCAAAGATAGGGAATAGAACTTCAGAAATAATATCTGCATCCCAGGCATGAGGATGACAGAAAAAGAAGAGGAAAAGAATGTGTACAAGCAGCCACATTGTACTGGTGTTTACATCTCATTGGCCAGAATTTAGTCACAGGGCCATGTGTTCCTGCAACACAGACTATGAAATATATTCCTTATTCTGGGCAGCCATATAATCTGCTATAAGTCTGAGGCTTTATTATAAAGGAAGAAGTAGAGAATAGATACTGGTAATAACCAGCAGTCTCTGCCAGTAAGTAAAAAAGGGACAGTGAAGTTTGTATATTATCATGTCACATGTGAAGAAGAGGATATATACAGACGTGCCTTTTTTATTGCACTGTGCTATATTGCACTTCACAGACACTGCATTTTTTTTAAAAAAATGGGAGGTTTGTGGGAACCCTGTATTCGGCACCATTTTTCTAACAGCATGTGCTTACTTCCTGTCTCTGTCACGTTTTGGTGCTTCCTGCAATATTCCAAGCTTTCATTATTGTTACACCTATTATGATGATCTGTAATCAGTGATCTTTCATGTTACGTTGTAATTGTTTTGGTACACCACAAATCACATCTATACAGGACGGTGAACTTAATCAATAAATGTGTGTGTTCCGACTGCTCCACCTGTGCCTGGACAAAATGGGTCCGGCTGCTTTGTCTCATGGTCTAATTAACGAGATGTGGACAGACTGGGAAAGAAGAGGGTTTACTTCTGTAACTGGCTACAGGGAGAAGGTCAGGGACATTCACCAGACCCCTCAAAATTACGAGTTTTTCTTCAGGCCTTATATACATTCAAGCTATATACCTACATGTGGATGTGCACCTGCCGTTAGGAGTCTTTCACTCAATCTAATCTTTAACAGGGTCTGGGGTCTGGAAAGTTTCTTTAGAGCCTTGGAAAAATTACCTAAGTGGGCCCTTGTACAAGGTATGTGTAAAACTGCCTTCATTATTTTATCAGGGTTTAAGGTCTGAGAAAATCCAGGTGGGGTCTTAATGGGTTTGTCTTCACATTTCAGCCCTTGTATTAAGGCACCAGTTTCTCCAACTACTAATGTTTAATTTACACATTCATCAGAATTATAGTATAGGGTTAGTGGAAACTGACTGTTCTGGTTGCTAATGGAGACCTGGCCTGCCACAGTCCCCACAATTTGTGCATGATTCCTATCATGTCAGTTACTTTTTAAAGCATTGATTCATTAAAGATTAGTACAAAAGTGTAAACTATAACATAGCAGACTAAAGGGAAATGGGCGACGTAGTCTCTCTGGCTACTTCCTGCTGAATAGGGTAGTCGTCAGGGGGTGTTAGAGTGGAAGATGTCTCTTTGGCGCTGGTAATGCTCCTGACTTAGGGGGCTCAAGGGCAGTTCCTGTTGAAAGATAATCGAATGAGTTTGGGGAATGTGTTGGAAAAACATGCGACAAAAATATAATCCGCAACACAGTGCTATGCCTATGCCCCAGAGGGTGGCAAGGACAATGAGGATTTTCTGCCACCAGGAAAGTCTTCCACTAAACTGAGATGCTATCCAGTCATGGAGCGACAGTGCAGAGCTGGAGATGGCTTGGATTTGCCGACGCATATCCTCTAAGGTCAAGGAAATGTTTCCAGAGTTACTGGGAATATACACACAACATTCTGTTTTGATGAGGGCACAGGTTCCTCCTTCAGCTGCAGTTAAAATATCTAGGGCCATTCTGTTTTATAAGACGGCCTCGTGCATATAATACACTTCAGCATTCATGAGAGAAATACTTTGGAGGCTGTCATTTAGGGCCCGTTGGGAAAAATTGGCTAGAGCCTCTATGTGCTGTACTACAGTTCCTAAACCTACTGAGGGCATAAAGATTGTGGGTAGGTGATCATTCCTGTGAACAGTGGCCCTAGTCCATCGGTCAACCATGTGTGGAAGATAAGGATAGACTTCCATGGTTTTTACCCAGCGTCCTTGTGCCCAGGGAATACCTAGAGTGCAGCGTCCTAACCAACCTGAGGGAAGCCAAGGCCATAGGTTTGGGCCACAGAGCCACTGGGTTCCGTTGGGAGCATACCAGTTCAAGCCAGGTTGCCGAGACCAGTCTGTGGCAAACAGGTCCCTTTGCTGTAACACTATAGTGTGTCAGCACTCTCCAGGTGGAATCCATCCCATAACACGAGTTGTGTTTGGCCAGTTATCAAGGGAGTGATTTCTTTGCTCCCAGCATAAGGGAGCTATCTGGCTTAAGTGTCCCTTAGTGGCTGTCAGCCAAATGTACCCATCCCATATCTGGAGAAACCCATTTCTATATCGAGTGTTCTGAGGTCTGAAAGTCTGGACCAACACCCTGGTATCCAACAAGGGGGTGGCAAAGGCTGTTACTTTATCCCTTGTCTCATTTACTGAGAATGGTTTATCATGCCCCAGCTCATTTAAAGTTTTATTTATAGGCCACTCTGAGATGTTTTGTCTAGTTACCCCAGTCATCTGTACCCCTGTCCATTGTTTAAGATTCCCTAAAAAGCTTTGTAAAAAAATCCAGTCTTTCCCTTGTAGTGGGGAGACCCACCAAGGCAGCTCCGTGGTGTTAGCAATGGGTAACGAACCAAAGACCCAGTAAGGGTCTCCTTGTTGTAAGGCATCTGCATAACTGTGTGCCCATTGTAGGAAAACGTTAGAGGTAGAGGCATTAACAACAAAAGGAGCAGAAAGGAAAAATATGATAAGGGAAAATCTTGTCATTTGTTGAACAGAAATCTTAGGCCTTCCAGGGATTCCATCTCCCACTCGGCAGCCTTGGTGTCCTCTGTCGTGGATGGATATTTCTTCTTGCAGGAACTTTTCCACCCATGTGTAGTGGATCCATGGCTTGACATCCACCAGTTTCAGTGCCGAACTGGTGCTTAGCAGCTCGTCGTAGGTCCCTTTGTATTTCTCCTGCAGCTGGGGAGCAGAGTCTCTTTCTATTCTTTTAACAGCACTTGATCACCAGGCTGGAATGTGGGGCACAGCTCTGCAGAGTTCACACCGCTCCTGTCGAAAGCAAATTGATGCAAAACATTAAGAGTTTGTTCCAAGTGAGTAATACAGTTTTTAATAGTTAACGCCCTGTTAAGGGGTGCCTCGGTAACCCGAGATGGAACAGCAGCAAAGGATCTCCCAAATATAATTTTGTAAAGACTTAATCCTGCTTCTGGAGGTTACCCTTAACCAGAGTAGTGCAATGCCCAGTACCTGAGTTCACTTTAACTGGGTTTCCCAGCACAGTTTGGCAATGATTGTTTTCAGTGTTAAATTCATTCTTTCAGTCTGTCCGGAAGATTGAGGTCTCCACACTGAGTGTAGTTTCCATTATATTCCAAATGACTTATTTACTTACTGAGTTATGTCAGATGTGAATGAGGGCCCCTGAATTTTGTCCAGAAGCCCGTACTGAGGTATGATTTCCTTTAAGAAAACTTCGATTACTTCAGTTGCTCATTCTGTGTGCCTCTACCTAGCTGGAGAAGGTGTCTACTAGAACTAAGAGGTATTTGTGTCCTCCACGGGAGGGTGGCATTTGAGGAAAGTCTATTTGCCGATTTTCCAGTGGGGTATTTTCCTCTGTCTTGATGTCTGGGTTGTCCTCAACTGTGATTGTTAGGTTCATTTCTAGCACACAGATAACAGCGCTGGACTGTATTTTCCACATTAGCTTTTAGCCCTTTCCCTCTCTAATGCCGCTGTATGAAGGCTAACGAACAGTCTCGCCCACAGTGTGTGCTGTCATGGATATACTTTAATATTGGATGGACAAGATGAGCCGGTATCCAAATTAGGCCCTTGTTATTTACTTTCCATCCTTCCTTATTTAAAGCGAATCCCTTGCTTTCGGCACTTTTCTCATCCGAGGATTATATTGGGACCTAAAGGCTGTTAAATCTATTTGAGGAATTAGAGGTGTCTGGAATTCAATGCTGGTGCTGGCTAAGTGCCAGGCAGTGTGGTCTGCAAAGGCATTCCCTTTGCTATTTTGGAATCGCTGTGTTGACGGCCAAGAGAATGCATTATGGCAACCACCTGTGGAGCCTTTATTGCTTCTAGTAATTCTGGTACTTGTGTGGCATATTTAATTTCAGTATTGACAGACTTCAGTAGTCTCCTCTTCTCCCAAATGGCCCTATAAGCATGGACTATCATGAATGCATATTTAGAGTTAGCGTAGATGTGGTGTTTCTACCTTGGGACAACTGCAGGGCTCTCGTAAGGGCAATTTGCTCTGCCTTCTGTGTAGAGGTTCCTACGTAAAGTCCTTGCCTCTACTACCTCTCAAGAGGTCGCCACAGCATATACAGCATTCTTTCTTCCATTGGTTACCAGGCTGCTCCAATCTGTGAACAATGTCCAATATACATGCAGTGGGGCTATATTCTTTAAATCAAGGACGGCTGGAAAATACTTGATCAATAACTTCTAAACAATTATGCATAGGTTATTTTGGTTCTTTGGTAGGAGGAAGTAAAGTAGCTGGGTTCAGGGCTCTGGTGGTTTGTAATTTCACTGTGGAGTCATCTAAAAATGGCCTGGCATTTGCCTAACCTACTGCTGTCAGCCAATAGTCTTCCTTTTGTTCCAGTAGCACCAGCACTTGGCGAGGCACATAGACTGTGACAGGCTGTCCCAAAGTTAGCTTCTCAGCTTCCTTTAACAGCAGGCAGGTGGCAGAGCATACCCTTAAACAAGCGGGGGCCAGCCTTTGGCCACAGTCACCAGCTGCTTAGAAAAGTAAGCTACTGGCTGTAATATTTTTCCTAACTTTTGGGTGAGGACCCCGAGTGCCAGACCCAGTCTCTCATGATCGTACAGTTGAAAGAACTAGTGAGGATTTGGAAGCCCCAAGACTGGGACAGAAATTAACTTACATTCAGTTATTTGAATGCGTGCTGGTGTTTTACTTCCCAGTTGAAGGGATCCTTGTCAGCCCCTTTCAACAGTTCATCTAGTGGCTTTGCTTGCAGTCCATAGTTAGGAATCCAAATGTGACAAAACCCTGCCATACCCAGAAATCCTCTCAGCTGTCTTCTGACAGAGGGTGTGGTGATAGCGCACTTCACCTTTCCACCATCAAGGCTCTGGTTCCCTTCTGCAAGAGAAACCCTTAGTACCCCACAGTTTTTCTGCATATTTGAACCTTTTAACTTGAAACTTTGTACCCACAGGTGGCTAAGTGATTTGGCGTTTTAGTGGTATTATTTTGACATCCCCATTCACAGGGGCTAGATATTAGTAAATCATCCAGGAATTGTAACAACACCCCCGTTTTCCAGTTGTAAACTACTTGAGTCTTGAGCCAAGCCTTCTCTGAATATAGTCGGAGAGTTTTTAAACCCATGTGGGAACACAATCCAATAATACTGAAACTGCGTTGTGGCTTCAGGATCTGTCCATTCAAAGACATGCAGCAATTGACTTTCTATGTGTGCAAGTATGCAAAAGAAAGCATCCTTTAAATCTAATACTGTAAACCATTCATGATCTCCAGGAAGAGAAATAAACACAGTACATGAGTTAGCTACAGTGAGATGTACGTCTTCTACAATGTCATTAATTGTACCTAAATCTTATACAAGTCAAAATTTGTGTGAGTGAGGCTTTTTCACCAGCAAAATTGGAGTGTTGTAAGGAGACAGATGGGGTGATATTAGGCCATATTACAAGAACTGGACCAGGACTGGTTGAATGCCTTCTAATGCTTCTCTTTTTAAGGTGTATTGTTTCTTCTGGACTGGCTAGGCTCCTTCTTTAAGTTTAATTTTCGCTGGGTCCACACTGATGTGAAGCCCAAATCTCTGAGCTTACCTTGTCGAGGATTTCCTGTGAAATAGTCCCTGTTTTAGAGTTGGAAGCCTCTGAGTCTGTTAGGAGCGCCTGCAGCTGAAACCCATGTTCTAGAGGCACTTGGGAGACACATCTTGTGTTTGTCGGGATTATGGACAATCTGAGCTTGCAGCTTACATAGCAGGTCTCTGCCAAGTAAAGGGACTGGGAACTCTGGCACATAAGGGAATTTATGAGTATTAATTCATTGCCCACTTTACAAGAGAGGGGACACAGGAACCATTCCGATCTTAGTTCTCTGTTTATCCCAACCACATTAACAGAAGTATTAGAAAGTCCAGTTATTGGGGTGTTAACCGCTGAATAAGGAGTGCCAATGTTGATTAAGAAATTCACTTTTTGTTTCTGTACTGTCAGTTTTACCCCAGGCTCCTGTGGGGAGATTTTAATATCAGATAGGGTTGGAGCTGCTGGGGGCCTTGGGCACTTCAATCTTCCTTGAATTCATTTCCAGGCTTAACTGCCATCAGTGATTTTGGTTCACTCTGGCTTAATTTTGGACAACCTTGTTCCAATGTCCCATTTCCCAGCAGCAAGCACATTGATCCTTTCTATTTTTTCCTCTCCATTTTTGGAGTCCCTTTCCTTTTGGATTTCCTTTTGGATTTCTTCCTGTTATGGCTAGAACCTGTGTTGCCTGTCACAGGTTTTTAAATTCCTGGTTTCTCTGCTATTGTAAACCTTTAAAGCAACATCAATCAATTGGGAGGCATTCATCCTAATGGCCCCTTCCATCTTTTGGAACTTTTTCCTGATATCAGGGGCACTTTGTCCTAGAAAAGTCATATTAACCATATTGATGTTTTCAGGATCTTGTAGGGGTCTGTGTATTTTCTGAACATCTGACAAATATGCTGCATGAACTCAGAGGGATCCTTGTTAGGTTTTTGTTGGAGCTGCTGTACATTGTTTAAGCTCTTAGGTTTAGGCATCCCTGATATCATGCCTTTTGTTTGTTTGTTTGAGACGGAGTTTCACTCTTGTGGCCCAGGCTGGAGTGCGACGGCACGATCTCGGTTCACTGCAACCTCCGCCTTCCAGGTTCAAGTGATTCTCCTGCCTCAGCCTCCTGAATAGCTGGGATTACAGGCATGCACCACCACACCCAGCTAATTTTGTATTTTTAGTAGAGACAAGGTTTCTCCATGTTGGTTAGGCTGATCTCGAAATCCTGACCTCAGGTGATCCACCCGCCTTGGCCTCCCAAAGTGCTGGGATTACAGGCATGAGCCACCATGCCAAGCCGATTTCATGACTTTTATTATGCATCTCCTGTAGTGTTCCAAGTGAACCATGCCAGCCCCATTGGCCTCATTAGAGTCCCAATTTGGGTCCATAGAGAGGATTGCCCTATCAGAATCTGGAGTATCATCTAGGTCCTCATCAGGAAGGTGTTGCACTTCCTCCTTTGCTTTGTCTGAAACTAGCTGGCACTCATCTGTGGTGAGCATAATATTCAGGAGGGCTTGCGCACCTGCCCATGTGATACAGTGAGTAGCAAATAGAGTGGTACATAATTGCGTCATTTTCTGGGGGTCCTCTCTATATGAAGGATTAGATTTTTTCCAATTTAACAAGTTGAATGTGGAAAAAGGATTGTAGGCCCAATAATGTCCGGCCAGAGCTCCTTGCTTGATTAACCCCTACTGGGTATTGTCATAGTGGAAATTGCCCTGCTCCAGGGTCGGTGACTCCCCCAAATTAGTACTTTGCCTAGTTCCAGACGGAGACACTAACTCTGCGGCTTCCCTATATTCTGGGGGCAGTAACTCTTCTTTTACTTGCCCTAGCACTGGGGCAGTAGCTACTATGGGGTTAAGAGCATTTATTAGCTGTTGGGTTTCTGAGTCCTTTCTTCCTCCCCTTGGGAGTCAGAACACACCTTAGCAGTGTATTGTACCATTAGCTGATTCCCTTCTTTCTTAACATCCTAATCATACAGTAATATGAATGCCAGGACATATGGCATTTCCCCTCATTTTCCCGACCTTTGACAGAATAGTTCTAACTGAGAGATGGTGTGAAAGTTCGAGATCCCACAAACTGGCCACCTTTCTTCAGACTCCAAAACATACATTGGCCAAGCTATGTTACAGTAAAAGATTAATTTATTTGTAGTCATGGGTGGATAACCATCTTGTTTCCAATCTGCCAGAATTCTCCCTAGGGGGCCATGGGCAGGAACAGAGACAGTGTTTCCCATCCTGAGTGCTCAAAACTTAACAGATACCAGACACACAAAAACAGATTCTCACAGCCAAATGTAAATATATTTCAAACAAATGCAAAGTAGATGTACAAATTAGCCCTATTGTCTCCTTAACGGTACCAAGTGAATGGCTTTGCAAGCCTTGATAAGGAAGACAATAGACTCCCTGCTTATGATCCAGTTTTACTCACCCCTTCAGGGTCCTAGCCCTTCTTCTACCACAGTAGCAAGGGGATGGGTGGTCCTTGTGCCTGGGGAAAGTCCTCAGAAGTGTCCTCAGGACAAACTGTACCTAGTGGCTGCTGGGAGTCTCCCAAAGACCATCAGGTCACAAGCCTCTAGTTACTGAGGACACTCTGTCCCAGTGGAGCTGCCAGATTTTGTATCTGGATAAAACTGAGATCTGGCTGGTTGGTCTTATGGTCCAATTAATGAGATGCAGATGACCTGGGAAAGAAGAGCATTTATTTCTGTAAGCAGCCACAGGGAGAAGGTCAGGGAAGTTCATCAGATCTACTCAAAGTTAGAAGTTTTTCTTTCAGTGCTTATATACATTCAAGTTATATGTCTATGTGTGGGTTTGCACCTACCAGCAAGAGTGTTTCATTCAATCTAATCTTGAACTATGTTCTAGGGCCTGGAAAGTTTCTTTAGAACCCTGGAAAAATTACTTAATCTTAAGTGGGCCCTGGTACAAGGGGTGTGTAAGAATGCCTTCATCAGCCAGAAGTGGTGGCTCACGCCTGTCATCCCACACTTTGGGAGGCCAAGGCGGGCGGGTCACCTGAGGTCAGGAGTTCGAGACCAGCCTGACCAACATGGAGAAACCCCGTTTCTACTAAAAATACAAAATTAGCTGGGCATGGTAGCACATGCCTGTAATCCAAACTACTCAGGACGCTAAGACTGGAGAATCGCTCGAACCCAGGAGACATAGTTTTCAGTGAGCAGAGATCACACCATTGCACTCCAGCCTGGACAACAAGAGCGAAACTCTATCTCAAAAACAAAAACAAAAGAAGAATGCCTTCATCATTTTGTCAGGCTTTAAGGTCTGAGAAAGCCCAGGTGGGGTCTTGATGGGTTTGTTTTTACATTTCAGCCTTTGTACTAAGACAGCAGTTTCCCTAATTCCTAATGTTTAACTTATACATTCATCAGAATTATAGTAAAGGATTAGTCAAAACTGACTGTTCTGGTTGCTAATGAAGACCTGGCCTGCCACACACCCACGGGCCATTTCCCCTGTGTGTGTCTTGCTCTCTTTCTCCCTCCTTAGGCCTCTCTATTCCCTGAGACACAACATTGAAATTAGTCCAGTTAATAACCCTGCAATGACCTCTAAGTGCTCAAGTGAAAGGAAGAGTCACAAGTCTCTCACTTGAAATAAAAAACTAGAAATGATGAAGCTTAGTGAGGAAGGCATATTAAAAGCTGAGACAGGCCAAAAGCCAGGCCTCTGGTGCCAAACAGTTAGCTAAGTTATGAATGCAAAAGAAAAGTTCTTGAAGTAAATTAAAAGCGCTACTCCAGTGAACACATGAATAAGGCCTTTCTGAAATACCCGTACGGCTGATTTGGAGAAAGTTTGCGTGGTTTATATAGAAGATCAAACCAATCACAACATTCCCTTAAGCCAAAACTTAATCCAAAGCAAGGCCCTAAATTCTCTTAAATTCTATGCAGGCTGAGAGAGGTGGGAAAGCTGCAGAAGAAAAGTTAGAGAAGCTGCAGAAATCAGGTCATGAGGTTTAAGGAAAGTAGCTATCTCCAAAACATTAAAGTGTGAGGTGAAGCAGCAAGTCCTGATGTAGAAGCCGCTGTAAGCTATTCAGAAGATCAAGCTGAAATCACTGATGAAGGTGGCTACACTAAACAACAGATTTTCAGTGTAGATGAAACAACCTTCTTCTGGAAGAAGATGGCATCTAGGAGTTTCATAGCTCAAGAGGAGAAGTCAATGCCAGGCTTCAAAACTTCAAAGGTCAGGCTGACTCTCTTGGTAGTTGCTAAGGCAGCTGGTGATTTTAAGTAGAAGCCAATGCTCATTTGCCATTTTGCAAATCCTATGGCCCTTAAGAATCATGCTAAATATACTCTGCCTGTGCTCTGTAAAGGGACAAAAAAGGCTGGATGACAGCACATATCTTTGCACATGATTGAATATTTTAAGCCCACTATTGAGACCTACAGCTTAGAAAAAAAAGATTCCTTACAAAATATTGTTTACTGACAATGTACCTGGTTACCCAAGAGTTTTAATGGAGATGTACAAGAATATTTATGTTGTTTTCCTGCCTGCTAACACAACATCCATTCTGTAGCCCATTTATCAAGGAGTAATTTTGACTTTTAAATCTTATTATTTAAGAAATACATTTCAAAAGACTATAGCTGCCACAGATAGTGATTTATCTGATGTAACTGAGTAAAATGAATTGCAAACATTCTGGAAAGAATTCATCATTCTAGATGCCATTAAGAACATTCATCTGTGTGAAAAGGTCAAAATATCAACAGTAACGGAAGTTTGGAGGAAGTTGATTCCAACCCTCAAGGATGCTTTGAGGGATTCAAGATGTCAGGGAAAGAAGTAACTGCAGATATGGTTAAAAAAAAAAAAAAAGCAAGAGAACTAGAATTAGAAGTGGAACCTAAAGATGTGATCGAATTGCTGCATTCTCATGATGCAACTTGATGCAACTTGAATGGATGAGGAGTTGCTTCTGATGGATGAGCGAAGAAAGTATTTATTCTACTCCTGGTGAAGATGCTGTAAACATTGTTGATATGACAACAAAGGAATTAGAATATTACATTAACTTAGTTGAAAAAGCAGCAGCATGGTTTGAAAGGATTGGCTTCAATTTTGAAAGAAGATCTACTCTAAGTAGAGTCCTATCAAATAGTGTGTCTGGAATTGGTGGGTTCTTGGTCTTGCTGACTTCAAGAATGAAGCCGCAGACCCTCCCAGTGAGTGTTACGGTTCTTAAAGATGGTGCGTCCACAGTTTGTTCCTTCAGATGTTCGTGGTCTCACTGCCTTCAGGAGTGAAGCTGCAGACCTCCACAGTGAGTGTTACAGCTCTTAAAGGTGGCCTGTCCAGAGTTTTTCATTCCTCCCGGTGGGCTCGTGGTCTTGCTGGCTTCAGGAGTGAAGCTGCAGACCTTCACAGTGAGTGTTACAGCTCATACATGTAGTACAGACCCAAAGAGTGAGCAGCAGCAAGATTTATTGCAAAAAGCAAAACAACAAAGTCTCCACAGCGCAGAAGGTGACCTGAGCAGGTTGACTGCTGCCGCGGGTGGCCTGCTTTTATTCCCTTATCTGGCCCCACCCACATCCTGCTGATTGGTTCATTTTACAGAGAGCTGATTGGTGCGTTTACAAAGCTTTAGCTAGACACAGAGCACTGATTGGTGTGTTTACAATCCTTTAGCTACACTGAAAAGTTCTCCAAGTCTCCTACCCCATTAGCTAGACACAGAGTGCTGATTGGTGCATTTACAAACCTTTAGCTAGACAGAAAAGTTCTCCAGGTCCCCACCCGACCCAGGAGCCCAGCCAGCTTCACCTCTCAATGGCACTCTGCAAGGGACTTTGCAGCATCTAGCCCAGCACTTGGGCAGCCCACAGGGAGCTCATTCCCCCATCAAGCCCAGCAGGCCCACCGAGCCAGCACCCACCCGGAACCCGTGCAGGTCCCGGAGCCCTTGCACGCAGTCCCAGCTCTCCCGCGCCTCTTCCTCCACACCTCCCCGCTTGCAGAGGGAGCCAGATCAGGCCTCGGCCAGCCCCACAGCGGGGCCCCCACAGCGCAGCGGCGGGCTGAAGGGCTCCTCCAGCACTGCCAGAGCAGACGCCGAGGCCGAGGAGGCGCCAAGGGAGCAAGGGCTGCTAGCACGTTGTCACCTCTCAATAGCATCGCATTCTACAGAGAAATTTTTCATGAAAGGAAGAGTCAATCAATGTGGCAAGCTTCATTTTAAGATGTCTTATTTTGTGAAATTGCCACAACCAACCTAACCTTCAGCTTCACCAGCCTGACCAGTCAGCAGCCATCAACATCAAGACAAGATCCTCCACTAGCAAAGAGATTGCAGCAACTAGCTGAAGGCTCAGATAATTATTAGCAGTTTTTGGCAATAAAATATTTTTAAAATTAAGGTAAATACATTTTTTAAGATGTAGTGCTACTGCAGTATAAACATAATTTTTATATTCACTGGAAAAAAATTTTGCGTGAGTCATTTTATTGTGATACTCACTTTACTGCAGTAGTCTGGAACCAAACCCATAATATCACCGAAGTATGCCCTTACATATGCATATAAAATGTCCTCAGACATACTCAAGAAACCGACAGTAGCCACAAAGTCTGGAGAGTAAAACGAAGGAATTTAGTTCCTCAAAATTCTTCAAATTAAATTGTCAACATGAGCACATACTGATTTTATGATTTCAAAATTAAAATTTGAAATTTTATTTTTTTTTTATTATTATTTTTTTTTGAGACGGAGTCTCGCTCTGTCACCCAGGCTGGAGTGCAGTGGCCAGATCTCAGCTCACTACAAGCTCCGCCTCCCAGGTTCAGGCCATTCTCCTGCCTCAGCCTCCCAAGTAGCTGGGACTACAGGCGCCCGCCACCTCACCTGGCTAGTTTTGGTATTTTTTAGTAGAGATGGGGTTTCACCGTGTTAGCCAGGATGGTCTCGATCTCCTGACCTCGTGATCCGCCCGTCTTGGCCTCCCAAAGTGCTGGGATTACAGGCTTGAGCCACCGCGCCCGGCCCTTATATTTTATTTTTAAGAGATTGTCGCACTCTGTGCCCAGGTTGGAGTGCAGTGCCACCATTACAGCTCTCTGCAGCTTCAACCCCCGGGTTCAAGTGATCCTCCTGCCTCAGCTTCGCCTAGCTATTTGTTTGTTTGTTTGTTTTAATTTTTATTTTTTTGTAGAGGCAAGGTCTTGCTCTGTAGCCCAGGCCGGTCTCGACCTTAGTCTTAAGTGATCCGTCCACGTTGGCCTCCCAAAGTTCTGGGATTACAGGCATGAGCCACCATGCCCGGCAAATTTTTCTATTTTTAGTAGAAATGGGGTTTCATAATGTTGCCCAGGCTGGTCTAGAACTCCTGTCCTCAAGTGATCACCTCAACCTCCCAAAGTGCTGCGATTACAGGTGTGTGACCCTGCACCCAGGGAAAAAACTGTTAGTAACATGAAAAAGAGTTTCAAGAGATATGGTAGTTAGGATTATTAGCTGCGTTGCGTCGTGTGTGTGGGACGGGAGCACACCCAGGTGGTGCAGATGAGAACAGGGCAAGGCCGCCTGTAGAGCAGTAACCGGCGTCCGCAGTCGTCTGCTCACACCACAGGCGAGGCCCGATGACAGCGGTCGGTCAGCAAGTACCCTGACCAGCTTCCCCTGAGAGGGGCCCCTTCACTGAGGGTCTGCACAATCGCAGGGTGAGGGACAGGGAATATCTACGTGGTTGTGTCATTCAGGAAGAGCCCTGATGCAGTAGGGGGCCTTGTTGGAAAAAGGTGGAGGGCTCCGTGAAAGGACTTTTTGGAAAGCAGGAGGCGTTCGGAAGCCTAGCTGCGCGTACCTGTCAGTCCGTTTGAATCCTCTCAGACCTGCTGGGCCCGCCCTCTGCTAAGTCCCATACTGGGAAAGGGGCGCCTCTAGGACCATCACCTCTGTCTCTTCTTTTACTGGGAGAGAGCTGAGGGCAGGGCAGCCTCTCCTGCGGGAGGACGACTCCCGCCTGCTTGAAGAATGCGGTAGGAACAGCCCTGGAACCAAGGCCCCGGGAGGACGGACGCCCACTCGTGAAATTGTTAGAAATGATGTTTTTAGGCCATGCAGGGCTCTACCTTGATTCATTCTACCACGCCCGTGACGGTGCCAAAGTGCTTCACAATCACCGCTGGGGTATCTCCCTGCGATGTCCTGCTGCAGGGAAAGCGACGCTCTTCTGTCCATTTTCCAAAACATTTCCAATGCTGTAGGCGATTACTCTCCGAGCAGTAATATTGCTGCTTAATGTTTTGAAAAGACTATGCATAGTAGAAATACAACGTAATTCCAAGCAGTAAAACTGCCTTTTCAACATTTGAAAAAGACATAGTCTGCTGCTGTGTTAACAGATACCACTCAGAATTAGAAGATGAGCAATGACGATCCAGCTACCTACATATACAGAATTGGATGTTATTTCTGCATGTATTCATTTGCCAATGTAATGAATGTGAATATACAACACTGCTAAACTCACTGACTGTGTCCAGGAACAGATGTGGGTTTTTGAATCTCTCTTTGCTTTATTTTCTCATAACTGAATTCTGTATTTTGGTTTTATAGGAAAATACCACCTTGATACAGATTTATATTTTTCAGAATTTCTTTTCTCCATCAATTGTTAAAAAAATTAATCCATGTACAATAAGTGAGTCTGAATTCCAAAATGAAATAAGTGATTTTTTTTCTGGGATTAAAAATTATACGCAGGCCTCGCTTGGAGATATTGTAGGTTTGGTTCCAGACAGCCGCAATAAAAGGAATATTGCTAGAAAATGAGTGGCACAAATGTTTTGACTTTCTAGTGCACACTATCTTGTACTCTATTACACTATATTATTCTATGTCTATGAAAATCACATCTTAATTTTAAAGTAATTTATTGCTAAAAAATGTTAACCATCATCTAAGCTTTCACTGAGTTGTAATCTTTTTGCTGGTGGAGAGTCTTGCTTTGATGTCAATGGCTGCTGACCAATCAGGATGGTGGTTGCTGAAGGCTGGAGTAGCTGTGGCAATAGTTTAAAATAAGATAACAGTGAAGTTTGCTGCAGTGATTGACTAGACACTCTTTCCTCACTAAGCTTAACAATTTCTGGCTTTTGATTTAAAATGAGATACTTGGTCGGGCACAGTGGCTCACGTCTGTAATCCCAGCACTTTGGAAGTCAGAGACAGGTGGATCTCCTGAGGTCAGGAGTTCGAGATCAGCCTGGGCAACATGGTGAAACCCGTCTCTACTAAAAATACAAATTTGCCAGGCATGGTGACACATGCCTGTAATCCCAGCTACTCAAGAGACTGAGGCAGGAGAATCGCTTGAACCTGGGAGGCGGAGGATGCAGTGAGCCGAGATCGTGCCATTGTACTCCAGCCTGGGCAACAAGAGTAAATCTCCCTCTCACCAAAAATAATAATAATAATAATAATAACAATAATAATAATAATGATAAATAAATAAAATAAAATGAGAGACTTGTGGCTTTTCCTTTCCCTTGAAACTTAGAAGCCATTGTAGAATTATTAATTGGCCTAACTTCAATATTGTGTCTCAGGGAATAGGGAGCCCTGAGGGCAGGGAGAGAGACAGAAGATCAGCCAGTCAGTGGAGCGATCAGAACACACAGCGCATCAATTATGTTCACCCTCTTATATGGGCACAGTCATGGTGCCCAAAACGATTTCAATGTTAACATCAAAAATCACCGATCACAGATCCCCATAGTAGATACAACAATAATAAAAACATTTGAAATACCATGAGAGTTGCTGAAATGGGATACAGAGACATGATGTGAGGACATGCTGTTGGAAAAATGGCACCAATAGACTTGCTCAACACAGCGTTGCCAGAAACCTTCGATTTGTAAAAAAGATGCAGTATTTGGGAAGTGCAATAAACTGAAGCACAATAAAACTAGGTGTATCTGTGTTTTCGTCAGGGCTAAAAAATTACCATCATGATTCTTCTAAAATATATTTTAGATATCTGAGTAAATAAGAGATGATGAAAAGGAAAGTAACAATGTACTTCAACATAAATGAGTGTGTAACAGCAATTAAAAGTGTTCTTTGTATTACCAACAATCCAGCAGCCAAAACAGCTGGATGATGTTGGTTAGTTTGGACATTCATTCAATGTATATTTTTGAAAGGCAGACACAAAGATGACAAACAGATCTGTAAGTGATGGTTTCTCATAACTGAGATCAATAGAGGGGAAATTTATAATACTTTAAGTGATTTTGTATACCAAATCTATTCCTAAAAGAGTTATTATGAACTCACGTTGGTTAGTATTTTTTATCATGGCCTTTAAAGTAATTATGTGGAATTCAACATAAGAAATAGATTTGGTTGACTTTATTTTTCTTTGCTGATTTAATCATTATATTTTCTAATTACCAACATGGTCAGAGTCTGGTTATCTGTGCCTCTTCAGCACAGATTAATTCCCTTTGCAGGTAGGGCACCACAAATTTAGATAGCTGTGGTTCAGTTCATGGAAGAATAATACTGCTGTTAGAATTAAACAATCTTTATTCAAGCTTGGTGTTTTACTCTAAGGACGTGTTCATATTATTTTTCTTTAATAGCTATACATAGATTTTTAAGAAGCTACAATATGCAATTTATATGTCCCTTTATCTTAATTTTTCATAAGCTATTATGCTATTGGATTTAGAGGAAAGTAAGGTTTTTGCTATTGATGGTTTGAGGCTATTCTGAGTTTTATTATTATACGAGCTTTTATTTTAACATGATATCCAAGGGCCCTGCCGCACGCAATACACAGAAATGACTTGCAATACTGCATTCAATATCACATGTATTTTATCAGGAAAAAAAGGCATGCGGTTAAGAAAACTTCTATTTCATTCTTGCCCTTTGTTGAATTCTGTAACAAAGACAAGCCATTTTAAATCTTGCTCCTGGGCTGACGCCGCTCTGGAAATTGGAGCCCATCTTGAACTCTCACAGCTACGTTATAAATGCATGTAAATTGGAATTTATAATGAAAGGAACACAATACTTTATTGTAACTGCACAGGCCAGGCTCCACTCAGATAAAATAAAACAAAGTGCACGGCAGACCACCCTCCACTGTACTTTGATTAACTTTAGTTTTCCAACCTCAGAGTGATCATGTCAGTAATGCAGGCATTTCAGTTGACTTCCCTGAAAGCATTTTGCTTTATATTTGCCAGTCACTGAATGTGGCATTTTACTTCATCAACCACTGCTCTTTTGAGAGCCACTCAGATGTGAAAAACACAGGTCTAAGATTTAGGCTCTCAGTAAATATGCAGAGAGATATAACTCTTCTGCATTAGATTGGAAAGCTGAATTTGATGGATCTGGGAAATAAAATAAAAGTCATTTTCTTTTGTGTTCAAGAAGTATAAAGCTTCCCTTTTCTGTATTAGTTAGAAAATGAATGATATTAGGTAAGTTTAGAAACGACTTTCAGCTTCTACTGCGGGGATATTACTAGGAAGACTGACAGCAGAGAATAAGCTGAAGTCACTCAAACGTTAGTCCCATTTGCAATTGCTTATTATTTGATGGGTCAGTTAGACACTCAGAAATCACACCTCTTATATCTTGGGGCTATACTGTCAACACATTTAATTTATTGAGCATCCTCTGCTACTGTCATTGAGTGGATAGTAAAGCATGTTTGAATTGGAATACAGGATAAACCACCAAACAGGAAAAGCACTGCATTTAAGCACAAATAAATCTATGCTGCAATATAAACTTTCAGTTTCAGCTCAGAGATAGGGAGAGCTGGAAAGGCTGTTGCTCCTGTTAAAGATAAGGCCAGACACTAAGTGGCAAAGCTGGATTTCATCAGTCATGTGCTACTGCAGTGGGGAAAACAGCAGCATGAACTGAACACTAGGATTCATTCAGGGGTGATGGGTGTTTAAAGGAAGAATGGGGATAAGATGAGGGGCAAGTGGGGGAAGCGAAACATTACAGAAAGCAAAAGGAAGGGTTGGTCCATGTGAAATTCATCTGGGTTTGTTTCCTGGTGCTTATGAAAATGAGGCCCCCGGCCTCTCACAGAGGCTGGGAGACAGGGGGTCTATCTTTAGGTGTTGTCTGGAGCAAACAGTAAATGCTGTTGGCAGCCTTGAGTTTCTCAGGCAAGCACTTTAAGGGGGCTAGCATCATCCCAGGGATATGGCCTTGAGCTATTAGAAACCAACTTAATGTTTAAAACATTTAGGTCTTTGAAGGCCAAGGCAGAGGCTATTCAAGAATGGGGACTGAGGAGCCTGGCTAGAGTTTGGTCTAGGAGAGAATCTTTGTCACCTCCACCATTACAACAAGCAAAAAGCTGGACACCGAACACTGCAAATCATTCACATTTCTTGGACTTCTCAGAAACCTATGTCACAGAGCAAACAGATAACCTGAAATCTAGAGACACAGAGGCCTGGAGAGAGAAACAGGACCTGAGCATTTGCATACCTGGGCAGACCTCATCAAATACCATATCAGCCAGGGGAAGATTCAGCCGGAAATCTTTAGCAATTTGCTCTGTTTAGTGACAACTAGAAGGAAAGTATGAAGTCCCTGCTGCCCACTGATATAGGGAGGTTCGTTTCTTATTGCAGGATTTTCTCCAAGTGGGTTTGACCGCACCAGATGTTCACAGAGAAGACTGGGGAGAATCCTGGGGAAGCTGTTCCCAGGTGCTACCTGGGAAAGGGTAGAAGCCACCATTGCAAGAATTCCACCCAGACTCATCTCCCCATCCCACCATGGAGAACAAAAGCCATGATATGTAGGAGGAAGGGGAACAAAAATATATGAGAACACTGGCCGAGGACATAGTGGAAACGCACTGTAAAGGAAAGAGAGGACAAGGAGGGGTAGGAATAAGCACTAACCCAACATCACAAAGGAGCAGAAGTACTTATTAAGTCCGGACTTGGACACCCAGGTTGACAATGCCTGCCTGTGACTGAGGCTTAGAGCACCAGGAAATGTTCCCATTCCACCCCAGTGGCCACACGTACTGACACTGAGTAAAACCCACAATAAAATATATCTGGAAGAACAGCAAAAACAGATTCTCTCTGCAGAGCAGCTCAGAGATGACCCAAAGCCCAGCCCAGCATAAACACTGTGAGGACCTGTATGGCAAGTTTTCCCAGACTAGAAATACTTATTATCCCAAGAGAGACTTGAAGCTCTGGCGCCCTGAGGGTAACCATAGCAACAATGAACTTTAAACTCAGCCTAATTCCTGAGTAGATTAGCAAACCCAGAGAGCAAAGGGCCAGCAGAAGGAAATGCATGCTTATCTTAAAATATAACAAGTATTTATTTAAATACTGTAAAATGTGAGTGGCTGTCAACAAAAAAAAAATATGAGGCATAGAAATAAGCAAGAAATAGCAGTGTGCAGAGACAAAACAATCATCAGAACCAGACTGACCAGGGGGAATGTGAAAACTATCAGATAGGGAATTCAGCTGACTGTGATTGATAGGTTCAGGCAGGCCTGCTCCACAGAGGAGAGTCTTTCAGCTCTGCTCTGCCTACAGTCTTTCTGACCTACATTCAGGAAGATCTAGTGAAAGAGCAGTCGGATGCAGGCAGACACCCTTTATGTCAGAGATCCTGCAGCCTCCCTTCATGTCTAGAGATCCTGAACTCTTAGGTCAGTCCATATGCACCTTTAAAAATTAGAACTTGATTCTTTTTATCCACATATATGGCTTATTTCTCTTTTCCTTGTTGCCAAGATTTTAAAATCATTTTCAGTAGCTTCTTTCCTTGAAAGAGCTTATCACCCCTTGGCTTTTAATTCTTGAGATAACCTTGAAGCCTGAGCTCTTTGCTAGGTTCAAAGTATGGTATTTTGTAGAGTATCTCACTTGTTTTATTCTTGTGGGGAAGTAATACTTTCTTGAGGTTCTCCCACTTTCCAACGTGAAAGTCTTTTGCCTTTTATTTAAACTGTGTACATTTAGCCAAATAATGCCACCTTTTAACAAACTCACAAATTTGGTATAATTATGTTACTCAAAAGATAATTAGGTGATCTTAAAATACAGTTCATTTTGCATCGATCCAGTATCTTTTGGTAATGTGATTACTGTTAAAATCAGCCCAACCTTCCTTCTGAAAACTACTACAAAAGTGGCTAAAAAAAAATACACAAAAATTTGAGTTTCACCAACGCAGCAGCATGAGTTTGCTAAAATCCAGAAGAGAAAGAGAATGTATTGAGGTGAATCCAATATCCCATAATTTCCCCCTCACTGTATATATAGTTAGTTAGAAGGAGGTAAAAGGCTTAAAAGACTATCACAAAGCAATATCCAAAAGAGAGAAACACTTAGAATTCACCAGTCTCTTGGGAAACAAAAAATTAAATTCTAGGGATAAACAGAGAGGATAGGTCTGGTAGAAGCTCTAGTTAGACACAGTGTACCCCAAAAGGACCTCACCATAGGAAAAATGAAAACCAAATGTAGATCTATTCTCTTAAAAATTGAACCCATCTTTAGAATAGCTCAGTAACTGACTGATTTTAACTGATCTTGCCATATAACAACTTCCTGCAGGAAGCAACAACGCAACTTTATTAGAGGAAGATAAATAACATCCTGAACTTCCATTATTCAAAAGAAAAATTCTTAGGCTTGCCAAGAAACAAAATTAAGAGAAAAATAGACACCAGTAATAGATCCTCAAGAAATGCAAACATGCAGTATTCATGGGAAATAACAAAGTGACACTATTAGACTTCAAGACTTACAGTAAAGCTACAGTAACCAAAACATTGTGGTAAAGGTGAAAGAATAGACAAACAGACCAGTGGAACCGAATACAGAGTCCAGAAATAGACCCAGATAAATATAATCAACTGGCTTTAATAAAAGAGTGAGGGCAATGCAATAGAGCAAAGATAGTCTTTTCAACAAAGAGTGATGTAACAACTAGACATTCTCATGCAAAAAAAAAAAAAAAAAAAGCATAGACACAGACTTTATGCCCTTCACAAAAATACACTCAAATTGCATCACAGACCTAAATGTAAAATGTAAAACTATGAGACTAGAAAATAGCAAAGGAGACAATGAGGTCAAACTTCTGGTGTGGTGCTAACTTTTTAGATAAAACAACAAAAACATAGTCTATGTTGTTGAAAGGAAGAATTGATAAACTGGACTTCATTAAAATTAAACATTTCTGCTCTGCAAAAGGCATTGAAAAGAGAATGAAACGACAAGTCACAGACTGGGAGAAAATATTGCAAAAGACACATCTAATAAATGACTGTTATCCAAAATACACAAAGAACACTTAAAACTCAACAGAAGAACACTTAAAACCTTGAAGAAAGAAATGGGACAAAGACCTTAACAGAAACCTCACTAAAGAAGATAGACAGGTGGCAAATAAGCATATGAAAATATGCTCCATATCCCGTATCATCAGAAAAATGAACATTAAAACAGTGAGATACCACTACATGCCTATTAGAATGGCCCCAATTGAGAACTCTGACGACACCAAATGCTAATGAGGAAGATACGGAGCAAGCAGAACTCTTAAGTTATTCCTGGTGGGAATGCAAAGTGGTACTATCACTTTGAAAGAAAGTTTGGCAGTTTCTTACAAAACTAAACATCCTCTTACCATAGGATCCAGCATTTCACTCATTATTTCCCCAAAGGAGTTGAAAAGTTATGTACAAATAAAAACCTGCACATGGATGTTTATAGCAGCTTTATGCATAACTGCCAAAACTTGGAAGCAACCAAGTTAAATAAACTGGTACATCCAGACAATGGAATATTATTCAGTGCTAAAAAGAAATGAGCCATCAAGCCATTAAAATACATGGAAGAAATTTAAATGCACATTACTAAGTGAAAGAAGCTGTGTTAGGCCATTCTTGCATTGCCATAAAGAAATACCTGAGACTGGGTAATTTATAAGAAAAGAGATTTAATTGGCTCAGAGTTCTGTAGGCTGTACAGGAAGCATAGCAGCATCTGTTTCTGGGAGGTGTCAGAAAGATTCCCATCTTGGTGGAGGGCAAAGTGGGAGCAAGCACGTCACATGGACAAAGCAGGAGCAAGATAGCGAGAGCTGAGCAGGGAAGATGCCACACACTTTTAAATGACTGGATCTTGAGAGAGCCCACTCACTATCACGAAAACAGGACTAAGACATGAGAGATACGTCCCCATGATCCAAACGCCTGCCACGATGCCCCACCTCCAGCACTGGGGATGACAATTCAACATGAGATTTGGACGGGGACAAATATCCAAACTATTATCAGAAGTCAACCTGAAATGGCTGCCTACTTTACAATTCCAAGCATTCTAGAATAGGCAAAACTATGGGGACACTAAAAAGATCAATGACTGCCAGTCATTAGAGGGAGGAAGGGCAGGATGAATGGGCAGAGCATGAAAATTTTTAGGGCTGTAAAACAATTTTGCAGGATACTATAACAGTGGATACCTGTTATTATAAGTTTGTCTAAACCCATAGAATGAGCAATATCAAGAATGAACCCTAATGTAAACTATAAACACTGGGTAATGATGATGCATCTGTGCAGGTTCATCAGCTGTGACAAGTGTACCACTCTGGTGGGGGATGCTGATAATGAGGAAGGCTGTGCATGTGCGGAGGCAGGGGTTTTATGGGACATTTTTGTACCTTCCTTTCAATTTTGTTGTGAATCTAAAATTCTTTTAAAAAAAATCTTTAATAATAGTAAAAGAAGAAACAAGGAAATTATTGGGGAAGCAAAATAATAACTAACTCAAATAATTTGTCCCCAACTGGGCAAGACAGGAGTTAAAAAGACCCATAGAACATTGGGGATGAAAATTTAAATTCTAATATATCAGTAGTTACATTAAATATAAATGAACTAAATACTTCCCATTAAAAAGCAATCATTGTCACAATATTAATGATGTACTACTTTAAAGAAATCCAGTTAAAATACAGAGACACAGAACAGTTGAAAATAAAAGAGGAAAATGTTACACCACACAAACACAAACAAGTATAAAGTTAAAATAACTATACTAATAAGATGAAGTGAGCTTTAAAAAATGACGTGCATTTCTGGAAATGAGATATTTGATAATAATGGTAGTTTCTATTGAAATACAATAGCTAACATTTTTTATTTTGCCTAATACCTAATAATCTGGCTTCAAAATGTGTGTAACAACAGCAAAGCCATGGATCTCAATGATAAATAATAAAATCCAAATTCATAGTGAAAAAAATATCAAACCTCACTCAGTAACTGATGAAGAGCAATTGCCTGTGTATAGAAATTTTGGCCAAATTGATACATTTGAGCTTACATATTGGAGAAAAGTTGGAAATTAATGAATTAAGTAAGCATCCATGTATCAGATTAACTCCAAATAATGTAAGTATAAAACAATGCAAACATAATACAATAAATTAATGGAATAGAAGCATAAAGTAAAGAAATTAAAGTCAAAAGTGTTTCTCTAGTGTCCTGTATAAAAATTGATATTTAGAAAGGATATTTTAAAACAGAGAAGCTTCTAGATATTAATAAAGTAGATGAAATTGATTATAGTACTGATGCTAAAAAATGCATAATAAGAGATATGTGAATACTTTTATGGCAAGAAATGGAAAATGTATTTATTTATGTGACAAGCCCAAATTTATGGGCAAAAAAATCTACTGGAACATATACAGAAACAAAGGAAACAACCCCCAAAACCACAAACTTTATAGTCCTATATCCATACAAAATTTAATTTTTAATTACAAACTTTTTATAAAGCAAGTTATAGACTCAGAATGCACCACTAGCAAATTCCAGTTATTTAAGGAAAAGACTATGAGAAAGAACAAATTTAAAGAAGAAAAATATAAAGAAATCTTCTACAAAATTTAAATTGGAGAATATTTCCCAACTAATTTTTGAGGTCAGCATAACATTGATACCAAGTCTTGGAAAATACACATAATAAAAGAAAACTATATGGCAATGTTTGTCATGAATAGAAAGGCAACATTTCCTTAGAAAAATATGGGGAAATTGAATATAATAAAATCAAAAGTATTATATAATTCATCTTGGTTTGTTTTTTTTCCCAGAATCTAAGATGTGTATAATATTTATTAAACAACT
>NW_016806392.1:2538326-2550773 GCF_001698545.2 Rhinopithecus bieti | reverse complement strand
ATTATATAATTCATCTTGGTTTCTTTTTTTCCCCAGAATTTAAGATTTGTAAAATATTTTTTAAACAACTCAATTGATTTAATTTTACATATTGTCCAAATTTTTAAAAAAACCTGTAATAAACAATAAATTTAGAAAAATATTTGATGAAATTCAATACTCATTAACAAGTTTAAAAAATACAGAAATAAACAGAACCTTTTAAATACTATATTTCTTCCCCCAAATGCAATGCAATTATACTCAATGATAAAATATTAAAAGCTTTTCTCTGACATTTGTAATTAAAGTATAATTCTAGATAGCATCCTATCTATTCAGCTTTGTTCAAAATGAGACTTTTTGTAATCATGTAAACAAATGACTCTCCAGTCCCTCATCAACCTGTGTTCCTAGGTGATCTCTGAATTTAACAAAAGGCAACTAAGTCATTTTCTCTCTATCACTGTCTCCATCTCTGTCTCTCTTTCTCTGTCTCTCTCTGTTTCCCTATCTCTCTCTCTCTCTGTTTGCCTATCTCTTTCTCTTTTTCTCATACTGACATCAGGAGGTACCTTCATTCCTAATTTAATGTCCTGAGAAAAGTATGGATAAACCCATCAGCCACATTTGTGGGTGGAGACTGGTTGGGGAAGGGAGGGATTTAAAAACGCTTTCTAGGAAGGTGAGAATGATTTGCTTTTCAACCAAAAAAAAATTTTAATTTTTTAGAAAAAAATGTTTTTCTAGAAAATCCAGTTTCCTGGTTATGTTATGCAGTTCACCTTGACCTAGCTCCCTCTCTCTAAAGCGCCATTTGTGATTGATTCCTATGGAAGCATCAATTGCAGGAGGGAAATGTCTCTGAAGGAAAATTAGGAATGGGTGCTCTTGCTTTTGCCTTAGCCAGTTTCATATCATTGGGTAAGTTCCTTTCCATTTCTGGGAGTCTTCTTTGGCACTGTAAAATGATGGGGCTGGGTCACATGACCTCAGAGCTTCCTTTCACTATTGAAATTATATAGAGTTTGTATCTTCAAGTGTTGAAACTTATTTACTGTTCATAAAGGACTGTTGTAAGCACGAAGCTATTAGAGTTGCAGATGAAGTGTTCTGCTACAAAGCTAGCAAGTTAATAAGTGCCTCTAAGGCTTTGCTTCCGGACCTATGCTTTTTCTCTCAACTGAAAGAAACCTTAGTATTTCTATAATGTAAAACGAGGAAAAATAACACTATTAACAATTAAAACCATCCAAGATAAGAGTCACTCTCTCAAGCATTGTGTGTACGCTTTAACCTCCATTAAATTTCCCACTCTGAATGATCCAGATTCTTCAGAACAAACAAGGTGTGGATTCTCTGTGGCAAAAGCTGAGTGCAGCTTTGTCTTTTTTTCTCACAGGTGTATATGGAAGATGTCAATATGGTATGTGGGAAAAGCATGTATTTTTGAAGGCATACTTGGAGTTGAATTATATCAAGCAAGTTTTCTTAACTCAAAGTTAGTCAAATCCCAGAGTCTCACTTTTCTTATTGAAGAAATGGGCAAAATAGAAGCTCCTTCCAGCAGCTCTTTTTTCTAGAACAGAAGATAGTATATGAAAATGTTTCTGGGACCTATTAGGTGCTCACAAGTCACAATTTTATTGCTATTTTTAATCCTGAGGATTTCTTTCTGTCCTTATTTCTTAAAATCTTTCCTTTCCCAGCATTTTGTATACTTTTTTTTATATTAGTTGGGTAGGTTAAAAGGCTGAAATGAAACACATCACAGAATACAGTGGCTCAAATGTAATATACACTTGTTTGTTTCCCATGTAACTATCCAGGTAGGTCGGGGCAAGGCAGATGGGGTTTGGGTTGTACTTCTCCATGCAAGCCATTCAGGAACCCAAAGACAGAGCAGCCCAGCAATCTCCAGCAAAAGATTCCAGAGCCAGTCAGGCGCAGTGGCTCATGTCTATAATCCCAGCACTTTGGGAAGCTGTGGTGGGTGGATCACCTGAGGTCAGGAGTTCGAGACCATCCTGGCCAACATGGTGAAATCCCGTCCCTGCTAAAAATACAAAAATTAGCTGGGTGTGGTGGCAGGTGCCTGTAATCCCAGCTACTCAGGAGGCTGAGGCAGGAGAATCAGTTGAACCTAGGGGGCTGAGGTTACAGTGAGCCGAGATTGCACCACTGCACTCCAGGCTGGGTGGCAGAGTGAGACTCTGTCTCAAAAAAAGAACCCATTTGACTTCACTATTCCAGTGGGGAGAAAAGGAGAAGGAGCAAGGAAGCAAGGAAAAGCACTTATGGAAGGGGAATATTTTCCCCTTTGTTCCTGGGGAGATGTATCTACTCTGAGCAAGGGAGGCTGAGAAATGTAGTCCTGACGTAATCCTATGAAAGAATAAAGGGAGATGGAATTTGGATGGAGAGTAACGAGCTCCTTTCAGGAAATCCACACTGGCTGCTCCTCCCCACACAATAGACAACATGCTTCCTGATGTATTTGTTATGTCCAGACTATGCATGTTACTACACTTTGGAACACACTTCTAAACTAGTGTTTCTAAAAACATTTTGTATCTTTGTTTCCCATCTCTTGACCATCCAAAACGATTATTAGTTTACACGTGAAATCCTAAATGTGGATCCTAGCGTTTGAGTCTCTCTCTGAAATAGTCTCATTGCATGGACTAGTGTTTCATTACCCTCCCCTGCTCTTTCTTTGGGTCTGGATTGAGTTTGCATTCCTACTTATCTGCTATGGTCTGAGTGTTTGTACCTGCCCAAAATTCGTATGTTGAAACCTAATTCTCAATGCAATAATATTAAACGGTGGGGTCTTTAGGATGTAATTAGGTTATGAGGGCTCAGTACTCATGAAGGGGATTTGTACCCTTGTAAAAGAGGCCTGAGAGAGCTTGTTTGCCCTTTGTACTGATGCCGGACAGGTGAACCCCAAAGTCAGGCTTAGCCTGCAAAGTTTCTTGGCTTTGCCCAATAAAGAATTCAAGGGCAAGCCAGAGGTAAACGAAAACAGCTTTATTGAAGCAGCAGTATTACAGCTCTGTGACTGCTTCTGCTGACTAGCGCTACTCTGTAGGCAAAGAGTAGCAGCTCAGGGCCATTGTGTAGTCATATTTATACCAACTTTTAATTGCATGTAGATTAAGGATTGGTTTATGTGGAAATTTCTAGGGAAAGGGTAATAACTTTTGGATCATAAAGCTGTTGTCATGAAAAGGGGTGGTAATTCCTGGGTGTTGCCATGGCAATGGTAGGTAAACTGATGTGGCACACTGATGGGTGTGACTTATGGAAAGCTGCTTCTGCCTCAGCCCTGTTTTAGCTCGTCCTCAGTCTGGTCCAGTGTCTGAGTCCCCACCTCTGGAGTTGAGTCCCCAACCTACCTCATCACCATGTGAGGACACAGCCAGAAGTGCCATACAGCCCAGGAAACAGGCCCTCACCCGACCCTGAATCTGCCCATGCCTCGATCTTGGACTTCAAACCTCCAGAACTGGAATAGATTTCTGCTATTTATAAGCCACCCTGTCCATGGCATTTTGCTCTAGCAGCCTAAAGGGAATAAGATAAAGAATACATGATGGCCGGGCACGGTGGCTCAAGCCTGTAATCCCAGCACTTTGGGAGGCCGAGATGGGTGGATCACAAGGTCAGGAGATCGAGACCATCCTGGCTAACACGGTGAAACCCCGTCTCTACTAAAAAATACCAAAACTAGCCGGGTGAGGTGGCGGGCGCCTGTAGTCCCAGCTACTTGGGAGGCTGAGGCAGGAGAATGGCGTGAACCCGGGAGGCGGAGCTTGCAGTGAGCTGAGATCTGGCCACTGCACTCCAGCCCCGGCGACAGAGTGAGACTCCGTCTCAAAAAAAAAAAAAAAAAGATAAAGAATACATGATTAAATTAATCCTGGTATGAGATGCATGGCTGAAGAATGACTGAATTCCTAGCCATTACAAAGATGTATCTTCCAATCCTGTAAGTACAATTCTTCAATTATGTTGTTTTTCTTTACAGCATTATTTATTTCTGCCTCTTGCTTGAGAGGGCAATAGAGGGTGGACCCCTGAAGTCAAATTGCAGGAAAATAACTGTCTCTGAGGTGACGTTCCATTATCAGGCCAAGCCTTTCACCTTTACACGCTCATTGAAAATCTTACATTTTGCCCAGGCAGGTCCTTGTCACTTAATCCTTGAAGTTACCAGCTCAGCTGCAATCTTCAGGGCTGGGCTCCCAGGCAGCCCTTCCCACTTCCACTGTCACCTGGCCTGGAATGGGACTTACTCTTGCCCTGCGCCACCTTCCCAATCCCACAGGCCAAATAAAATTTAAAAATAAAAATAAATAAAAAAGAAAATCTCATATTTTATTATAAAACATAAATGCATAATGGAGAGTGTAAAATTCACACATATTTTAAAGAATGCTCAAGGAGTAAAAAGGATGTGTTGTTTCTAGCTAGTTGTTTTGAGCCTGACACTCTCTATTCTTCTTTTTTTTTTTTTCTTTTGAGACAATCTCACTCTGCCACCCAGGCTGGAGTTCAGTGGCATGATCTTAGCTCACTGCAACCTCTGCCTCTCAGATTCAAGCAATTCTTCTGCCTCAGCCTCCCGAGTAGCTGGGACTACAGGCATGCGCCACCATGCCCAGCTAATTTTTGTGTTTTTAGTAAAGATGGGGTTTTGCCATATTGGCCAAGCTGGTCTCGAACTCCTGACCTAGTGATCCACCCATCTCAGCCTCCCAAAGTGCTGAGATTAGAGCCGTGAGCCACTGCACCCGGCCAATTACTCTCTTCTAACGCTCCTTAGGAAAAAGGAGGGACGGAAGAGGATGGGAATGTCTGAGATGCAGGTGCAGGTAGACCTGGCTTGGAATTTTGGGTCTGCCCTCATTTTCAGTTAAATCTGTTAATTTCTCTGAAGCTGAATTTCTGTCAATTGATGCTAAGATACAGTGTGCTATAAGGGCATAACATGAGCTCTTGTACATGGAAACAACTCCATAAATATTAGTACTTCTCTTCAAGTTCAAGTAAACTTCCCAACATGTCCCCAAACTTCTAATGTGCAATCCTCAGAAATGTTTCCCATGTTGTATATTTAAATTTTTTTACATGTATTGATTTAATTTTTATATATCTGTGCCATATAATTTGTATATTTCATTGTGTACATTGCATATGGAAATTTTTTCTGCCATCACAGCCTTTACATATACGTAGATTGGTTTTTTTCCTGCATTTGTGCTATAAATTCTCAGTGGGATTTGTGCTGTTGTCTTCTGTTTTACAGGTTTTGCTATTGATTACCAAACAATATAATTCCAAAATATTAATATTTAACATTAACTTTTTGGAATATCATAGGGACATTTATGCCTATAAACTTGGATATACGTGAGTGTTCTCAGAAGAAAATTTTGGATATGAAAGAGGGATGGAAGTATGAAAGCAATAAACTAAAAATCATTAACACTCAAATATAAGATAACACAAATACGTAGTAGGTACTGAAAGAGCTAAAAACCCATGTACACAAATTCTAACTCCTTGAAAATAGGTTCACCTCACTTCTCTGTGTGTGTGTGTGTGTCACTCACACACATGCACACACACACACGCTCCTTTACCTCTCTAAATGTGTAAGTGATTAAGACTCATTAACTGGCCTACATGGGACGAAGCAGCATGTGATCCCAGTAATATGGAAGACCCGGGAAATCAGTTACCTTTCCTAAAAAAATAGCCTCCAATAGCTGCAACTGCAGAACTTAAGTCATCCCTTCACAGTCTGAACCTGACAGCTGTTGCTAAGCATTAGAGAACATTGCAGTGAACATTAGGATCCTTAATATTTAAGTTAATAGATCATGTCCTTGCTCATTGTTAACCTCTCTCTCTTTCCCCTTATTCACTTGTTTAAAAGTAGCTTAATTCTTTCTTTATGAACATTATGTTTTTACAGTATTAACCAACTGTCCGGAGCCATGAGGCCCGGAAATTGCCGCGGCCTCTGTTGCTTAAGCTCTGCATTGCAGAGACAAGATGGTGCACCTCCTGGTTCTTCATCATCAACTTTTCCCACATGCGCGAACTTTACCTGCGCCCGCGTAGATAACTTCCCGCACCCGGGAAAGACTAAATCTACCCAGCATGCGCCTGGTGACCTCTCTCATTATTCTCCTCCCCGCCTGCTCTGCCGCACTTCCTCTTTCTTACCAGCCTATATAAGCTGTATCAACGCCTTCAATAAACGAGACTTGATCAGGATACTGTCTTGTCTCCATTTCTTGTGTCTCTTGTCTCTCTAAATTCCCACCCCCTCCTCCAAGGTCTGTGTTAATGATCCCGCTGGACAGGACAAACTACTGTAATTTTTTGCATTTTTTGGCCTGACTTCTACTCTCACCCCAATTTCTGCAGAGGCATCCATTTGTCCCTGAAAAGAGAGATTCTATGATGGTCTTTTGATGTTTCAGTGTGACCAGGCTACAGTCACCAGTTATTTAATCAGTCAGTAATGCAGGTTTTGTCTTGAAGACATTTTATAGATGTGATTGAAGTTATAGTCCATAATCAGTTGACTTACAGTAAGGGAGGCTAGATAACATGGTGAGCCTGATTCATTAAGTTGAGAACCTTAAAAGCAGGGCTGATGCTTTTCTGAGAGAAGGAATTCTGTCTGTGGACAGCAGCTTTAGCCTACTCTTACTGACAGTCTGCTCTAAAGATTTTGAAGCTGCTTCACCAGTTTCTTGTAATAAATCGCTTAATATATATCTCCTTCTGATTCTGTTTTTCTGGTCAAACCCTGATGGATGCAGATCTCATAGGAGAAATGCAAAGAGAGGCATCGTTCCTCAAGTTCTGATACTCTGATTTTTTTTCGATCTGCAGTAAGACAATAAATTCAGAGAGGTTCTTTAAAGACGAAAGAGTTGAAAAATTGGTCTCAGTAATGACAATAACCAAGTTTGGAGATAATTCAGGATATAACTTTGGGCAATATTTCTCAATTCTAAGTTGTCTATACTCTTGGCCTTTTTAGAATTTACTTCCTGATTAGTAGCTCTAGATTTTGTGTCAAGATTCTACATTCCTTACTAATGTGCCTGTGGTTTGGAAATTGCTGCCCCCCTGACCACACTTCCAATAGCAAGGACATAAAGGAAATTGTGTGGTCAAAGAAAGTATTCTAGACTGTCTTCCTTGGGTTCAAGTCTTCAGTGGTGGTAATGCGTTAATTAGGCTGACAGAAAAGATGAAGGCAGGCAGTTGTGTCCAGTTCACACACGGAATCCCTGAAAAAGTCTTGCATTATTGCAATGCAATAGAACATCCTTGGCAAAGAGGAGGCTGGGAGCTAAGCTAGATGCAGGAACCTGGATTGAAAGCATTCTTAGATTGCATCACAGTTCATCCAAGAGTACTAGGTTCTCTGAGAACCTTTCTGAAAGGTTACAGAGATACTGAAAGCTTAGATAAACTTACTGACTTCTGGAAGCAAGGTCCAGAAGCTTTGGCACTGTGGTAGATGTCAGGAACCTCAGACTCCAGTGATAAATGAAAGCACATCACTTTGTCTAGAGAGACAGGAGCAATAACATCTCAGTGATCATCCATCAGGATGAGATTCAACCTGCACCCAATACGAGTAGATACGAGACATTCCCTACAAGCTTACACAGATAAGGGAGGCCTCACCCAACATGCCATCCTGAAGAACAGCCAGGGAATAGGAAGAAAATATAAATCTATGAATATTTCCATAATCATTAAGATTTCTCCCTATCACAAAAACTTATGACATAATTCTACATGGGTAAGAAAAAGAGGTGAATTTAAATGATTAATGGGAGTGTTATTGGTTTTATAGCTCGGGGTATTATGGGTTAAATCTTCTGTAGGCATTGGCTCATAATTCTAATCAGTATTTATTACTTTATTTCATGGAGAAGTATAAACTAATGATAAAAAGTGAAATGTTGGAACTCAGCCTAATAATAAATTAGACATTGAATTAGCAGCATTACTCAACCTAGAGCTTTAAGTTGATTCAAACTAGAGTTCTGCTTCTGTCAATGGAAAACTTGATTATTTTGTAAGACCCCTTGTGTTGAAAACAAATAGCAAATTTGGATAAAATGGCATACAAGAAAATGCGTTTGGAGTTTCTAAGACAGTGAGGAACAAAAAGCTCAGGATCTAGGGGAGATGGGAAGACCATAGTTATGCCTGCTATTGGTAGTCTCTTGTCTCTTTGAAGCAGCTGTCTACTCTGAATGTGCTGTCTGAGAGGCTCAGAAACTTAGTGGAATTTTACAGAGATTCACTTAGCAGGGAAAACAAAGACTCAAGTTTGTTGCTGTTAAAAGAAAAACCTTAGCCAAATTAAATTTTACAGAGTTTAATTGAGCAAAGAATGATTGGTGAATCGGGCAAGCCTCCAGTGTAGGCTCAGAGAGGCTCCAGCACAGCCACGTGGTAGAAGATTTGTGGACAGAAATAGGAAAATGATGTACAGAAAAAAATGGAAGTGAGGTACAGCAACAACCAGATTGGTTACAGCTCAACGTTTGCCCTATTCAAACATGGTTTGAACAGTTGGCACCCTTTGGCCAAATTCAGTAATTGGCACAAGAGTAGGTTACAGTCTGTTTACACCTCCATTTAGGATATGGTTTACTATGTACAGAGAAACCTTTAGGCTAAACGTAAAACATGTAAGGAGACAGCTTTAAGCTAAATTTGATTTAACAGAGCCGATCCAGGAAAAGAAGTCCTGGTAAATACCCAGGGTTTGATTCTAAGTTGCCAAGTGATCAGGAAATACACCAATAGGCCTAATATAACCAACACTATATTACAATTCTAAATCTTTAGGTACATAATAATGTGGTCTCAAATTAAATAAAACAAAACAACAGAATAAAAAGGAAAATATGTAATATAATTTTTCCAAGGGTTTTAATATCTGATAACTAACAGAACAGTAACCGATAGAACAACCAGATAAAGCGATCAATAACCATATAGAAAAGTTGGACAAAATAAAGAACTGCCCTAATAGACCTAAATGGAACACTTATATCCAAAACTTCCGGATATGATTTCTAAGTACATCTGGCATGGTTACTGAAGTCGACTATGTACTGTGCCATAAAACAAATATAAGATTAATTTGGTCTATCCCTTCTGGAAAGTAATCTATTCACCTCTTTTAAGAACTTTAATGTATTCTCATTTTTTAATAGTAAGTTATTTTTGCTAAGACTATAATAAGAGATGAATAATTTTTTTTCCCATATTTGTTTTAGGACATGACATAGCATTTTTATTAGGCTTAATGTTCCATACTGGGCGTGGTGGCTCATGCCTGTAATCCCAGCACTTTGGGAAGCCGAGGCAGGTGGATAACCTGAGGTCAGGAGGTTTAGACCAGCCTGGCCAACAAGGTGAAATCCCGTCTCTACTAAAAATTAGCCAGGTGTGGTGGTGCACGCCTGTAGTCTCAGCTACTTGGGAGGCTGAGGCAGGAGAATTACTTGAACCCAGGAGGTGGAGGTTGCAGTGAGGTAAGATCACACCACTGCACTCCAGCCTGGGCTAGAGGGAAAAACTCCGTCTCAAAACAAAACAAAATAAAACAAAACAATGTTCCAAACGTGAAAAATAACTTTTACATATATCTATTTAGTTAACATTATGCTGTCATTAACATCATGTTTTTAAATAAATGTAAGAATATTGGAATATGTTCTCAGTCAAATTTTGAATAAAATAATATGAAATACCCAAATTCCAATTATGCAGAGTAATTTAAATGCTACTTCCCAGCATCTATCCAGTGACTGACAAATACTAGGTGTTCAATCTTGCACAGGCACTCCCAGACTGAAGTAGTTTTTCTCTTTTCTCTCTAAATTTCCACTGAGCATTGTGCTATTTTTTTCCTTGAATTACATTTATTCATGAGGATAAGATTCTCCATATTGACATACTAAGAAGCATGGTACTAAATTTAAATTGAAATTCCACAGAGGTTCTAAAAATCTTACAAAGTCTTTCCACACAGTAGAAGTGAGAACACTACTTATTCACTTTCTTCTGATCTTTTAAAAAAGTATTGTGATCTATATTTTAATATGCTCACAAAATATGAAGGCCATGATTGAGTAGCTACATTTATCATGAACTAGCTTAAAAATACATGATAAGTAGAAGTGAATTAAAAACACAAGCTGTTTAACAAAGGGGACGTGTTTTGAGCCGAGGTGTCAGGTCATTTTGTTGTTGTGTTAAGGGAGGAGACCACCCCTCATATTGTCTTATGCCCAATTTCTGCCTCCAAAGAAAGAAGTAAAAACTAAAGGCAGAAATGAAATCAACGGGCAGAGAGCCTGGCGCCACACCCTGAGCTGGGCCTGGTAGTTAAATATCGATCCCTGACCTAATCGGTTATGTTATCTATAGATTACAGGCATTGTATACAAAAGCACTGTGAAAATCCCTGTCCTATTCTGTTCGGTTCTAATTACCAGTGCATGCAGCCCTCGTCACGTACCCTCTGCTTGCTCAGTTGATCACGCAGACCCCCTTAGAGTTGTGAGCCCTTAAAAGGGACAGGAATTGGTCACTCGGGAGCTCAGTTTTTGAGACGTGAGTCTTGCTGATGATCCTGGCCAAATAAAGCCCTTCCTTCTTTAACTCGGTGTCTGAGGGGTTTTCTGTGGCTCATCCTGCTACAGTGTGGACATCATAGAATGCACTTACACAAACCTACACGGTACAGCCTACCACACACCTAAACTAGATGGTACAGCCTATTGCTCCTCGCCTGCAAATCTGCACAGCAGGTTACTGTACTGAAGACTGTAGGCAACTGTAAAACAATGGCAAATATTTGTGTCTCTAAAAATCCTATAAGCAACTGTAAAACAATGGCAAATATTTGTGTCTGTAAACATACCTAAATATAGAAAGGTACAGTAAAAATACAGTATTATAATCTTAAGGGACCACTGTCATATACCTGGTCTGTCGTTGACAGAAACGTCATTATGCTGTGCATGACTGCAATTCATTCCAAATGTGTAGTATTTTTGACTCTCTAGCAATTTCTTGATTCATTCATCTTAGAATATGAGGCATATGCTTTTTGCAGTGTTTCTGGGAGCAGATCAAGTCACTGAACTTTCTCTCTCCACGACTTCCTTTTATTTTCTCACTCTTCCCAGAATTGTGTATTAACTCAGAAGGGAAACAGAACTGTTATTTCAAACTCTAGATAACTCCACTGAGGCATTACCTATCGTGCTTTTTGCTTCGTAAAGTGTTAGAGTGCAGCACGTTTCTTGGATATTCCTTTTGTGACAAAGACTTCCTCCAATTGAAGAGATTTATCATCATGAAACATAATTTCCTAACATTTTATAAAACATCTGCAGGGAAAAAGTACACATTATGCCACCAGAAAATCTCCTCTCAAACAAAAAAGGTAACAAACCCAAAAAAGGGTGTCTTGAATGATGAACACAAACCATAAGGTAAAATTGATGAACAAAATCCTGTAAACAAGAAATACTCTTATTTTGTCAATTTCTAGTTTACATATTCAATTTTTCACCTTTCTTAAATGAAACAAGACAAACAAGTGTGTCGCATTCACATTTCTATTCCTCTATTCTTATGTAAAGCATGTAAATACTGCTCTATAATTGTCACTTAAATTAACATATCAATCAGCATAAAGAGGACAAACAACACGGGAGTGAAAGGCTCTCTGCATGTAACAGCATGGATATTGTGGGGTAGGAAATAAGAGGTGGAGGGACCTCTGAGAATAAAGTGAAATAATTTTTAACTCTTTATATGAAAGCTATCTTTTCTTAAAGGCTGAAAAAACTGTCCTTAAGCAAAGTTGAATTAAATTATAAACATCAACCACTGAATTAGATTACAACACTAGCCAGTGCCTCACAGTGTGCTCCTCATATCTCCGAGGGACACAAAACAGTCAGGATCCCATCCAGTGGACTGCAGTGCTTTACAACAAAAAACTGAAAACCAAACTTTCAAATTATTTGTGTTCCCGCATACTGGCATTGTTTCTGTTGTGCTGGTGGAGGTTGGCGTGGTTGTTTCCGTTGTCTGGAATAACCAATTGCAAGTTAAGTGCTGCAATTGTGAGCTGCCTGCTGACACTTCCAAAATGACATTTCCATTCTTCAGGATTCGGAAGTTAAACAATACAGAGAATAATTTATTTTAAAATGGAAATATTAATCCATTTCACATGCCACCCTTGAAGTTGTGTGGTTCTGAAACTTGCACAAAGAAATTGATGAAAACAGATTAAAAAGCAAAGTAAGAAAAATAGAAAGCAGTTGCTGCAGGTAATTTGCGCACGCACGCGCACACACACACACACACACACACACACACACA
>NW_016806392.1:2520270-2536249 GCF_001698545.2 Rhinopithecus bieti | reverse complement strand
GCATCTTTTAGGTCTAGAACAGTATACCATTGATTTTCAGGGCTCAAAGTGCTCAGGAGGGTGTATGGGTTTGGCACCGTCGGGTGTATGTCCATTACCCTTTTATTGACTTCTCTTAAGTCTTGTACTAGCCTGTATTCTTTACTGTTGGGTTTTTGTATTGGTAGCAGCGCCCTTTGACCAAACCACAAACGGCCGCTTGCCCTGCTAGGGACTTTCCAGATAACCTTGTTGTTTTTAGCATTAAGGGGAGTTTCCTGACTTTTCTGACCTCTGATATTCCTGACTTTTCTGACCTCTGATATTCAGTATTTTTCCACTCCTCAGGCTACGAAGCACCAGATTCCTCCCAACTCTTTTTTTTCAAGCCTTCTTTTCCTCAGTGGTTCTGGTTTTAGTTAATACCACAGTGATCCACATGTCTGCCTTCATTGGTAACCTGGCAGCATAGATTTCTTCCTCAGCTTAGTGATCCTCAAGCTTCTTTATCTCAGGACTATATTAAAATTATTTTGGAACCAAAAGAGTTTTTGTTGATGTGAGTTGCATATATCAACATTTACCAAATTAGCACTAATATATTTTAAAACTCTTATTAATCAATTCCTTTAAAATATTAATAAGCCATTTTAAGTTAATATAATTAACATTTTCATAAAAAAGTTTCAAAAACAGAGAAATAAATGATAAGAATCGTATTGCTTAATGATAAAACAAAGAAATTAGTGAGAAGCGTGTGTTGAACAAGCATTATAGAAGACCATAGTTTTGGACTAAGCCCCAATGGACCAGATTAAAAATAAAAATAAAAATGGAGTCACCCATGCCAAAGCTGCATGTCACCAGACCAAAACTGAGTTATTATCTGACCTACAGAGAAATCAGAAAAGCGACATAAAGGCGTAATTAACCACACAGACCAGTTTCAGTGAGCATGATAAGGAAGGTCCCTCTGTTTAAACCTGAAGTAACCTGATGTGCACTAATCGGTTATTTCTCTATTGTCCAGTCTCCCGGTTCCTGCCTCACAGGGGAAGTAACTTTAAAATGACCAATCCACTTTTTGTTCTTTGCTTCTGCTTTCTTCAGCATTTTCTGTCTATAAAACCAACCTTCTCTACTCTATTTATTGGAAGTTTTATTCTATTTGATGGAATAAAAGTACTGCCAACACTAGAATCACAGTGAAGCCAATTGAGATTTTTAAATTTTGGTAATTTTGCCTTTGATAAGTGGTATTGCTTAATATCTTTAGTGCCTGCCTTATATTCAGGTAGCTGGAGTCTCATCTCTGCTTCTGAATTCAATCTGCTATGATCTAAGACATTATAGTCTTTAGAAACCTCTACTGTATTCTCGTGAGAGAATAAAGGTGAAAAGGGCAAATAATGTCTTAATGTTGTCATGAAAACAGCTTTGACTTTGAGAATGGTCTGAAAGAGTCTCACAGGGGGTCTGCATTACTCCCTAAATCGAATTGATCACAAAGCACTGACTCCTGTGCCTATGTCAGGCAGGACAAAGTTCTTTACAACATTAACCATAAAATCCACCAACCCAAAATTTTATGGGGTCTGAGATGAGGTTTTGATGGCACACGGCATATATTTTTTTTTAATGAAAAACAAAGAACAAAGTAGAAAAAATCCTATTAAACACTTCTCATGTTCTCACTGATCTCCTTAGATGCTCACAAGCAGGGTCTTCTCCCTGGCCACTCTACCCTCACTCAGCCCGCAAATGTCTGCTAGCTCCAGTCCTTATTATCCTTCAGTTTCACCCTTGGTTCGTAGAAGAACTTAGCTCTCTTGTGTGTTTACTCATTCAGTTTTACAAAAAGAAAAAGGGTTATCATCATCAAGACATAGTGGGCATTTGATGGTTTCAACACTATCATAAAAAATTTTATAACCTTACAATGTGGGGAAATTTTACATAATGAGACTTGCTTGAAAATAATCTCCTAACTGTTGTATTGCAAAACTGACATATTTGAAAATAAAACTTGCAAACTAAGCTTATTCTTTGCAAATTAAATATCTGCCGAAGTTGCTATTGCTAGTCCATGGGGAAAGTGGAGGATATATATTTGGACCCTTGGCGATCCTTTGTACTCTCTTGCCCAATTTTCATGGTACTCAGACGACTGCAGCAACCTCAGCATGAGAAGAGTGTGGTAGTCAGTACCCCTGTAAACCCAAAATAAAATTCTAAGCCCCCAACCATCTGAAGGCATCCCTTCTCTCTGCCAAGGGTATTCCAAAATTAACCTGAAAAAATTGTTAAGGCCATGATGAAAGGGGACCTTGGACATGCCTCATTATGGTATCCTCCTTTTCAGAGTTCAGGAATAGCTGACCAGCATTAACATCAATATGGGCCGTAAGTCTGATGAGAAACATTTACAATCTGTCCTGTCTGAAGCCTGCTACCTGGAGGTTTCGTATCCATGATAAAACTTTGGTCTCCACAGCCCCTTATTGTAACCCAGACAGTCCTTTCTACTGATTCCAGGTCTTTAGATAATGATGTAACTCCTTCAACCAATTGGCAACCACAAAATCTTTAAACCTATGAACTTAAATTTATGACCTGGAAACACCCATTTCAAGTCATCCTGCCTTTCCAGATTTAATCAATGTACATTTTACATGTAGTGATTGATGTATTATGTCTCCCTAAAATGTACAAAAGCCCACTGTACCCTGACCTTTTTGGGCACATGTCATTAGGATCTCCTGAGGCTGTTTCATGGGTGCATCCTTAACTTTGGCAAAATAAACTTTCAAAATTAATTGAGACTTGTCTCAGATACCTTAGGGTTCACAACCCTCTGCTGATATGATATGTTATTGTCCCACAAGTCCTTGAGGTTCTATTCATTTTTAACAGTATATTTCTGTCTGTAACGCACACTTGATCATTTTTATTGATCTACCTTTACTTTCACTGACTCTTGCTGCCTCTATTCTGGCATTGTGCCATCCAGTTAGAAGTCTTTCTCTCCTGCCTCTCTCTCTCCCTTTCCTCTTTGCCCACTCCTCCTCCTCCTCCTCCTTTCTGCCCTTCTTCTCTTCTTCTTGCTTATTACAATTTTCAATTCTGAATTTTCCATCTGGTTTATCTTTATATATTTCTTTGGTTTTTTGCCCAGGCTAATCTTGAACTCCTGGGCTCAAGTGATCCTCCCACCTCTGCCTCCCAAGAAACTGGGACTACCGTCTCACACCACTAAGCCTTGAGCCACATCTTTATATCTTTTATGTTTTTTGCTGAGGGCTTTTTTTATCCCCCAATTGTTTCAAAATTATTTCCAATGACGACTTTGAGTCATTCTTATCATAGTTGCTTTCAGTCTTTGTGATATAATTCAAACATCTGTGTCATCTTATCTTTGACATTTATTGAATTTCTTTGCCTATGTAAGTTGATATAATCCTTTTCTTTGTGTAAGTTTTTATTGTATCTTAGTTTAATACTATGTTATGCATCTTGTTTAAATCCTACGGAAAATATAGATTTTTTTTTTTTTCCTAGCAGGTAGTCAACAGAATTAGTTTCAGTTTGCAAGTTCCAACATGCATTCTGTGGTCTCTGGGTTCAATGTAATTTCAACTTTCCAATTTCTGTAAGTGTAATTTTGAACTGTCTCATGTGCATGCCACTCTGTATCCAGTGTGGCCCTCAGGTACTGTCTCATTCTCTAGTATGCTGAAAAGGATTATATCTAAACACAAATAGCTTACAGGGAAGCCCAGGAGTTCATAGGCAACTTTAGGGGTTTACTTTCCTGAGTTCTTCTTTCTCCGTAATCTCCCCAGTGTTTCCCAGTTCCCAGTGTTTCCCCTTTTAGTTCCCCATTAAGAGAGCTGGGGCTTTTATTTGTGCTGTGCATTGCTGTGACTGTGCCTGCAACCAGAAACCAGTGCCTGAAGGACAGAGAGAGAGAAAAAAAATCAGTGTGAGTTTTCCCTCCAGCTTGGGACCATAGCTCTTCTGATGTGAGAAGAAGCTTCAGGTCCCTAAGAATTTTGAGCCTCGTGATTTCCCATTACTTCTACTGTTGCAGAATTGTTTAAGGACAATGGCCCAAGAAGAAAGTATTAAGAAAAAATAGCAGGGGGAGGGGTGGTGGTGGTGGTGTGTTTTTCCCTTTCTCTAAGCATGAGGGCTTCACTTTCCTTCTCTGAGACAAACCGTTAGGGCTTCTCTGCCAACTTCCAGTATTTTGGGCTGTGTTGAGACTAGGCCAGGGATAGCAAAAGAGAAAAAAATGTTAATCTCATGATCATTTAGGTGGCACTTTAAATTCTGGTCTTTTCCTTTAATTAACCTCATACTATTTACTTTTGAATCCTAAAACACCTTGCCCTAGCATTGCTTCTCGGTGTTATTCATGCGTTCTTTGAGAGACACTGTGTGCTTGTTCCATTGTATCTTGAAATAAAACTCTAGCATTTTATCCTTGTATATGAACACATTTTAAAGAATGGTTATGGCGCCATAGCCATTTTAAAAAAAATGATTTTATTATTTCATGCATCTTGATGCTATTATAAATAGAAATGTTATCGTTGTTTAAAGCCAAAGTCCTACACACAATGTTCAAAACCTCAGTGCATAACTGATCCTCCATTGCTCTTGCCGTCAGCCTGAGCACCAGAGAAAACACCTCCAGGAGGAAGTTTTTGGCAAGGAGAAAAAAAGATGTTATCTTGGATTTACAAAATTTTCGTCATCATATTGTTAAGTAAAACATATTTAGTTACTGTCCTTCAAAAGTTTTCCTGTGTCCTTTTTTGTTGTTGTTGATGTTCTCAGTAAATAAAAACAGACGTTTGAATATTCAAAAGTTAAATATCCCAGGCAGAGCAATACCTTTGCTCAGAGCACAGTTTATTCAGTAGTGACTCTTACCCAATCAACTTTGGCAATCATATTCAATCTCCATAAATGAATAAGCAAAAATACCATGATCCAGAGGCTGTAATGAATCATTTGTAGGCGTCTATCTATAACATCCTTCTTTATCTCTCAGAGACCTCTTTGTATGTGTTGTATCTCACTTAGGTATAAAGCAGACTTTTCACCAACCCTCTTAAAAAGTCTTTCTAAATCACTGAAATGCATGGCTTTTTCACTGTCTCCCACCATTGTAACCATGCATTTCCTATAGCCCTCCTTGTCTTTTCCCAACACAGCTGCTGCTAACCCTTGTGGAATCCGCGTATGAATTAGGAAGAGACACCCATTCTCTGCTGTGTGCAGCCCTATGCTGAGACACAGGATAAAGAGTAGAACTTGAAGTATTATTATTATTATTTATTTTACTTATTTCTTTTTTTTTTGAGGCAAATCTCACTCTGTCTCCCAGGCTGGAGTACAGTGGCACAACCCTGGCTCACTGCAACCTTCACCTCCTGGGTTCAAGCAATTCTTGTGCCTCAGCCTCATGAGTAGCTGGATCTACAGGTGTGTGCCACCATGCCCTGCTAAGTTTTGTTTTTTTTTTTTTTTAGCAGAGATGGGGTTTTGCTATGTTGGCCAGGATGGTCTCGAATTCCTGACCTCAAGTGATCGGCCCTCCTAAAGTGCTGGGATTACAGACGTGAGCCAATAATTTAAATTAGACTTCAGCAACTTTACCTCCTGACCTGACTTTTGGCAAAACCTCTATATCCACTTCAACTTTGTCTTTCCAACTTACGTGTTAGCAGTTTACAAAGTTTCTTCCTTGGACATCTTCCTTTTTAAAATAAACACCATTTCTGGGCAATTGCTCATACTCCCAGACCTTCAGCTGTCATCTAAATGCTGAATTTCTTAAATATGTTATTCTAGTCCTAACTTTCCTCAGTAACCCAGATTGTTATTTCCTATGGACAAACATTCCAGCCGAGTCTAAACTTTCCTTCGAGTGCCATACAAAAGAAATGTGTTTTTGTTGTTGTTGTTGTTTTGTTTTTTGTTACTGGGTTTCACTCTTGTTGCCTAGGCTGGAGTGCGATGGCACAATCTCAGCTCACTACAACCTCTGCCTCCCGGGTTCAAGCGATTGTCCTGCCTCAGCCTCCCGAGTAGCTGGGATTACAGTCATGTACCACATACCCGGCTAATTTTCTATTTTTAGTAGAGACAGGGTTTCTCCATGTTGGTCAGGCTGACCTTGAACTCCCGACCGCAGGTGATCTGCCCACCTCGGCCTTCCAAAGTGCTGGGATTACAGGCATGAGCCACCACGCCCAGCTTCTAAATGAACTATTTATTGCAACAACAGCAACAATAACAAGTGCAGCAAAAAAATATTCTCTGTCTTTCCTACCTCTTAAAAAAGGTACTGTTCTTCAATAGTGGCAACAATTCAATTTCCTCTTTTTTTCTTTAATTGAGGACAATGTATCTGGATGAATCATTAAGACAAGTAATTACTTCTGCAGAAAAATCTTACTCAACAAATACATATATTTTTTCTTTTAAATATCAAATATAGTGACAAATATGAGTCAAAGAGGAAAGTAAAATCATAGTTAAGAAGAGTCTGCAATATCTGTGATATGTTTTCTTAATATCTGTTAATAGCAAATCTTTGTGACTTTGAAATAGCTGTACCGTCTTTTCATTACTATTATTTTATTTAAAGGGAACATACTTTGGTTGAAAATGTCTTATTGCCCTTTTCTGCACAACATAAATATAAGGCATTTTAAACCACAGCAAGACATCCCAGTGTCTTAATGCTTCAAGTCACAAGCATGGTGGAATAAAATACAACCATTACATGCAGAAGCACATTATCTGAGGGCACAGCTGAAATATCACACATTAATGTAAACCAGGTCTTACCAAATTTGGGATACAGAGGTTCCTCAGTTGTTGAGCTAAATGGAAGCTCATTTAGCTTCCATATTTGTTTGTTTAAATATCAATATACATTTCTTTCTACCTGAATCTACCGGAAGTGTATAATGGGTAACATTTACACAAAACTTTTCCATTAGATGGAGTGCTTTCATGCAGTTAGTTTGCAGTGCTCACAAAAACTTGTGAACTTGATACAATGAACATCATCCTCATTTTATCAGCGAATGAAATGATATTAGAGATAGCTGAAAGTACATACAATTAGTGAGAGAAAGGGAGAAGCTATGTCATCTTTTATGTGTGGTCATCCTTCCACTGTATAATTTTGCCTGTATAATTATGATATTTTTACAACAGGTTTGGAATTAAAATAAATCATTAGATAGTTGGTCACTAATAATACTTTACTTCTGTGAATGTTGTAAATAGCATACTATTTTTAAGGAAGAAATAAAAATGTAAACCCATTTAATGGTAATTTAGCAAACTTATTCTATTTGAGTCCTAAAATCAGTTTTGGAAGAAAAAAATTGTGGACAGCATTGAGGATGTCAGGTAACGCATCAAAAAGCTACTATCACCAAGGGTACTGGAGGAGAAGTGATAGACATTAGGTCTTTAAAATGCAAATTCGGTACAAGTAAAAGAATGCTATATTTAACATATGAAACTGATTTTGAAGTCTCCATAGCATCTATGAAAATGTTAAGCATAAATTATGTGATTAAAGTTATCAAAGATAGCTTTCTTTCAGCCTAAGCAATTTCAGACCAGATGATGAATCTGGGGTTCTTTTTCAGAAAGTCCTACCAAGTACACCTCTGGAAGATAATTAGAAGAGCTTTTGTCCATGATAGGCTATGCTGATTAATAATTTTAGAAATGAAATATATTGCTTTAATATAAGTGGAATCCAGGAGTAATCTCTTCATTAGAGAAGATGTGCTTGTATTAGTTTGGTGGCTTGCATTAGTTTGATAGTATAAGATAATCTTTCACTGGCGAAAAGTAGAAACAAAACTTCTTATTTTTCTATACCATTTCAGTGATGATAAACATGGTGTAAATTATTTTATTCTTTATATTAATTTGTGTGATATGAATGTGTGTGTGTATGACTGTGTTACATAGATTTGTCTTGAGCAATTACATATCAATTGTTTTGAAGGGTAGCAGAATATACTATCCCAAAATAAGCCACTTTAGCATGAGAATGTCTTTGAGCTGAAGGCAGTTGAGAAGAAGTAGATATAAGACAAGCTCTCTGTCTTTCCCCTATTTGCCTAAATGCATGGCATAAATTTGCAAAAGTAAAGGTGTCCCTTCTCCCCTTTCTACCAGGAAGGACAAAGGTTTATCAACAGAGATGACTTTAGAGCATACGGGCCTGGAGACCACACCAGATGAATTTATTAACAAACCTTACTAGCTGACCTTAATCTAACTTATGTTTGCTTTTCCACAATTTGCCACCCCTAGAGAATCAAGGTCCTTTTCTTTGTCTTATCACGTATCTAAATATTTATTTTTTTGTTGTTGTTGAGGATGTCACATGAAAGCTCGGATTCTGAGCCACCTCTTGAAGAGTTACTCACTTTTTTGGTATCTCTCATGCATATATGAGACTTACGTGTTTGTAAGTCTCTGTCGTCCAGGCTGGAGTGCAGTGGCGCGATCTCAGCTCACTGCAAGCTCCACCTCCCGGGTCCACGCCATTCTCCTGCCTCAGCCTCCCGAGTAGCTGGGACTACAGGCACCCATCACCACGCCGGGCTAATTTTTTGTATTTTTAGTAGAGACAGGATTTCACCATGTTCGCCAGGATGATCTGGATCTCCTGACCTTGTGATCCGTCCGTCTCGGCCTCCCAAAGTGCTGGGATTACAGGTGTGAACCACTGTGCCCAGCCTGAGACTTACATGTTAATACACTTTTGTTTGTTTTCCTCTTGTTAATCTGTCTTTTAATACTGAGTTTCTAGCTAAGAACTTGTGAGGGTGGAGAGAAAATTATTTTTTCCTCCCCTACAGTTTGTTGTTAGTGTCAAATAAAATATATTATATTCTAAATAATAAAATTATAGGTTCTTCATGGAATTCTGGAGTATTGTTTTGTAAAACATGTAAAAGTTGATTTATTAAACATCCAACTATACAATTGCGAAACATTTAATACATAATTCCATCCAATTTTCTTCAGCCATGTATGAACTCACCATAACTATTTCAGGCATCATTTTTGTGTTTCTGTACTTGAGTCTCATTCAGCTCTGAGATATCTAGATGAATCAGAAAAGTTGACTCTGGCAGTGTAAAAAAAAATTCTGCCGAGGCAAATAAAATTAGATGGCAAAGAATGTTAAATTTGGGTCCAGAAATCAGCTATATAAAAATAAGCCAAACAATGAGAAAAACATGCCTTAGGTTCTTGCGTATTCCCTATGTATCAATAGTTTGAAAGAATGTTAAAAACAAATCAACAAATAGACGGCCACAGAGAACAATTGGATACAAAGACAGAATGAAAATAATGTGGTTTATAAGGCAAAGAGAGAAAGCTTTCCGTCCATCCTTTGAAGGTTTGCTAAAATAGGCAGATTCACAAGAGAAAAAGGTATGCAAATTTATTTAATATGCGCAGGGGGAAAATCACAAGACAGTGATTATCCAATAATTCAATGATGTCCAGATGCCTATATATCCTTTCTCATAGAGGAAGAAGAGATGGGAAAAAGTGATGATTTGATGGATAGTAAATGATTTTTAGGGGGACTGAATGGGCCTAATGTTCAATGCTTAGTAAATGATGCTCTTTGGGAATTTAATTGGACCATAGAACAGACAATGGTTTGGGACAACCATTGTCATTTGGGCTTCATGTGTGGTGTTTAATTTTCAGTGTCTTTTGCCGTGATATGAGTTCTTATCTTTTTTGATTAACAAAATTTCAGGGAGGGAATTAAAGACAATTGTGTTCCTCTTTGGCAGATCTGTTCTTTGGACGGATAAAGGAATATCAGAGTAAAGCCTCTTCCAGCATCTAGTAGCCTCCAGTGGCCTTTAACTTCAAATAATGAGCATACCAGGGTGTTACATTTGGGGGTGACAGTCCCTGGACTCCTTTAGGTGACTTGTAAAAAAAAAGGATGAAAAGAAGCTCAAATATGTCCAGCAGATAATGTCCTTTCTTCACTCTTTTTCCATAGCACACCTCTGGAGGAAGATTAACATGCTTGAGAGTGACCAATCACCTCTTGATTTTTGGTTACCACTTTTCCTTTCCAAATCTGTGCTAAATTATTCTGTTAAAATTAACATTAATTTTCAGTAAGCTAGCTGAATGATGCTTTCTCAAGTGACTCTTCAGCTATTGTTTTATCTGTCACTGTTTTTTCATCGCTACCTTCAGTTTTCAGGCTGGAACAGGGTCTTCCTTTCTCAAGACCTGCTGTCTTTTTTTGTTGTTTTAATAGCTTTGCCCCTTCTTTCTTCTTCGTTTTTGGAGAGTACCTTGGTTGTCTTCAAGATTACAGAATCACATTTCCACAGTGTCAGTTTTGCTTTTATTCTGTGTCTGTTATTGATTTTGAACTTCTTTTCATTCTGTCAACCTCACACTCATCCCTAATTTCATTTTACCCATTTTCTGCTTGTTGTTCCCTAATTCTTCCATATAAATGACACCCTTTCTTGAGATTTGATTCCTTGCATCTTGATGTTGGAATCAGATAGCAGGAAAGAGTCAGTATCTTTTTTTAAAAAAAATCTATATTATGGCTTCACATATTCTGAGTATTGAGATTTGCAGTCAATGGCTTTTAATCCTAGCATGCTTTCTGAAATCTCTCCCAACTGATGTACATTTTATTTGAACATTTTTCTCTGTACTGTGACACATCATCCTCATCCCTTTCATTTCTAATACAACTGCCAATTTTTATCTTTGATTGAGAGTTTAAAAGATTTTTATTTGTGTATACCTGACCTTTTACCTGAAAGTTTATCACCATTTCAAAAGCCTTTTTTCCATTTTTTGATGTGCAGTTATCAAAACTGAATACTATAAAAATAAAAATCAGTACTTTTAATTAGGTTCTCACTATTTTCCAGATATTTTAATAGACTTTTATGTAAAGTAACTCACAATGGCCCTGTAAAATAGGTAAAACCATTACTCAAATTGTAGAGATGAGACAACTGAGGTACAGATTGTTGGAAAACGTATTTGTACAGTGAGTCATTGGTAGAATAACGTATAAGCTCAAGAAATTTGATTCCAAACCCAGGCCTGAAGACTCTGCCAAGTTGTTTTTTCCATTTTAAGTTCATATATGTCATAACTTTCTGATACCTTAACGTGTAACGTGGCCTGACGTTCCAGCCACTTACTCCATAACCATTCATGTTTAAACTCGTTTACATCATAACAGATTCTGGAATCTATCTGTACTTTGATGAGTCCTGATGGTCATTGGTCATAGATATGCTGAGTAATCCTATAAAATTAGGGGTACAGGGAAGCCCATTTCTGCATTATAATTCCCTACACAGTCTTCATCTCATCTTCAATGTTTGACAGATCCTAATGTTCTGCATCTGAGCATTGCAATACAACTCCATTTAACACAATTTAAATGGACAATTCTGTCAGTCTCCACTATCTAGAAAGTGTGGCTATGACCATAGCACATAGGGGTGCTGGCAACCCATCAGCCCTTTAACTTTTTTTTAACTAACATACACAAACTACCAATGACCTGTGTCATATTCCTTGAAATGTCAATTCAGAAAATTTTTTAAAAGGGAAGAAAGAAAAACACATTTGCTTACAAACACCACATATGTGAAACATGAATATTAAGACTAAAGACTTGTTTGGAGGCAAAGACAAATGTAAACAATTTTGCAAACATAAAAAATACCCATATTATATGTTAAAAATACACTTGAAGATGATCTTCATGTAAATTGTGAATTTATGGCATGAGTTTTCGAAAGGAAATTGGCAATTGATAAACAAAGAGAATATAAATTAAGGCCCAAAGTGTGACCATTTGGCAAACACAGGTTTATTGTAGGGAGGATGGTTGGGGAAAACTATCATATTTAAGGAAACAGAATAACTTTTTAAATAAATTTAAACAAATGAAAAATAAAGAACAAGACATTTCAGTAATAGACTTGCACAGGCGAGCACTTTGGCTATCACCTTGTTTTCTCATTTGGAGGGTGATTGCTAGTTATGCAGCTGCACTCTAGCATTAGAGTGAGAATCTGACTATCAGGTTTCACCTAAATTCTTAGCATTTGTCTATTCAATTTTCTAGGATCCTGGCCAATTCTAAGTTTTAAAATCAATCAGACTAAGGTCAGAAAGGCTCTGAAATCACCCATGAATATTGTAGCCTCCAGTCACCTTGATAATTAGTCTGAACAAAAGGATGTTTTATGCATAAATCTGTCATAAATCCTATGTTTATAGCAAATGAGTAGTTTCCATGAGACTGTAACTAGTTCTTAGAAGAAATAATGATATCTTTTTTTTTTTTTTTTTTTTGAGATGGAGTCTTGCTGTGTCGCCCAGGCTGGAGTGCAGTGGCGCGATCTCGGCTCACTGCAAGCTCCGCCTCCCGGGTTCACGCCATTCTCCCGCCTCAGCCTCCTAGTAGCTGGGACTACAGGCGCTCGCCACCACGCCCGGCTAGTTTTTTGTATTTTTAGTAGAGAAGTGGTTTCACCATGTTAGCCAGGATGGTCTTGATCTCCTGACCTCGTGATCCACCCGCCTCGGCCTCCCAAAGTGCTGGGATTACAGGCTTGAGCCACCGCGCCCAGCCAAAATAATGATATCTTTAAAGTGTTGGTTGGCCTTGGTGACAAAGGCCTGCATAGAAGTGGTATAAAAGAATGGCTCAGGTGGGAAGAAAGTGTACCCTGAGAATGAAAATGTTGAGATACTCCTCAGTGTGAACACAAAACATTACCAGCAAAAGATGTTTGGACTCAATTCTATGAGAAATGTTATCCTTTACAGTGAGGTGTTTTGAAAGTGCATAAGAAAAGTAAAACTATAAAAATAACATTAAACAATTTTTGGTAAAGGGATCTGGATAATGGTAACTTTTATTGTATAAAGCTTATGCTTAAAGTAGATGAAATGAGATGTCTGTAAAATGTTTTCATGGCCAATCCCCTTATGGCCAAAATATTTTTACAAGAGCACATTATCCAGTCATGCAGGATGAGAAATGTTTTTGCATAGTGTATGGCAGGGGAATGTTGCAATGAATTCAAGCACCTGACTCAAGGATATCCCATCCAGAAGAGAGAGGAAAGATTTCTCTGTTCAAAGGCATTTAAAATGAACCAAGTAAATCAGATTGGTTCTTACTGAAATCTAAATGGTAGAATACAGAATGGTTGGCCAATGTATAGAGACTGAGGATGAGAAAGAGGGAAGAGAGAATGGGCTATGCCATGAAAATGAGACCATGCTTATTGTAAAAAAGAGCGGGAGCCTGTAGTCCCAGCTACTTGGGAGGCTGAGGCAGGCGAGTGGCCTGAATCCGGGAGGTGGAGCTTGCAGTGAGCCGAGATCGCGCCACTGCACTCCAGCCTGGGCGACAGAGCGAGACTCTGCCGGAAAAAAAAAAAAAAAAAAAAAAAATGGCTGTGTCTAAAATCTGCCTCATTTCCTGAATGACTTGCTACCCATGGCTCAACGATATCCTAAAGTAATCTCTTATCTATCATGAAAAGAATCAATTCTAAGGACTGATGGCATTTTAGGCTATCACATTCAAAATGGAAACACAGCCTCTCTTTGATGGATGATGGCTCTATTAAAGGGTGAAGGGCAGGGTGCGATGGCTCACGTCTATAATCCCAGCACTTTGGGAGGCCGAGGCGGGCAGATCACCTGAAGTCAGGAGTCCGACAGCAGCCTGGCCAACATGGAGAAAGCCCGTCTCTATTAAAAATTAGCCGGGCATGGTGGCAGGTGCCTGTAATCCCAGTTAGTCAGGAGGCTGAGGCAGGAGAATCGCTTGAGCCCGGGAGGCGGAAGTTGCAGCGAGCGGAGATCGCGCCACTGCACTACAACCTGGGTGACGAGAGTGAAACTCCATCTCAAAAATAAAAAAGAAAAAAAGAAAAAAAAAAGAAAAGTTACTCATTGTGTGTCAATCTTTATATTCTCAATTAAAGCAAAAAAGGAGATGCCTCTCTTGTCCTGCATGTGGAAGGAATCAAGGGCATATTAATATTTGCTTTTCAGTGGTAGTTCGTTCATTCACTTAGTAAATACCAGTAAGTGTTTATCATATGCAAGGTACCCTGTGAAGTGGTAGGTTGGACTCAACCTATGATAGCAAATGAGGTGGAAGGACAATAGTCAAGTTCCGTTCAAGGTTGTCCCTTATTATTGAGATCATTGAGAATAAGAAATTGGATTTCCTTTAGGGCAGATGCAGAATAGCTACAGCCAGCAATCGCTTGCTATAAGTTAATTTCATAGAAATAATAAACTCTTAAGTAATCATCACTCTGTAGCATCCGATTTTGATACACATGTTTATCAGCGCATTAGTCGTTGTGCCAGATTTGGCAAGTAGAAATGGAAAATGCAATCCTGACTTTGTTAAAATTATAGGCAGTGATGGTAATGAAAAATAAATGGTTAAGCCAAAGATTGAAAGATGATTCCATTTTGCCTTCTTTTAATTCAATTTTCCATTATAGTCATTCATTTTGCATATTTAAGTGATTTCACTCTTTCTGATAACAGTTTTATTGATATAATTCACACTCCATAAAATTTACCCAGTTAAAATGTGAAATTAAACTTTTTTTTTAGTTCACACAGTTGTGAACTTTAAAAAACCCAATAATTTATTAGTTGTGAAATATACAAAAAATTAATTTTAGAATTTTCATTATCTCAAAAGAAATCTGTATATATTATCACTTCCCAAATTTCCCCATTTTCCTAGTCTTAAGTAACTACTAATCTGCATCCTGTCTTTATAGATTTCCCTGTTCTGAACATTTTATGTGAATGGAACCATATAAAATCTATATTTTATAGCTTTTACATAGTACACTTTTTTTTTAAAGCTTATTCGTGTTATAACATGGATCAGTATTTCATTACTTTATATAACTGAATAATATTCTATTGTATGGTTATATCACATTTTGTTTATCCATTATTTAGTTTATATACCTGTGGGTTATTCTTACTTTTTTGGTTATTATGAATAATGCTGCTATAAATATCTATGTGTAAGTTTTTTTTTTTGTGGACATGCGTCTTCTTTTCTCTTGGACACACGCATAAGAATGGAATTGCTGGATTGCAATGTAACTCTATGCTTGACCATTCATGGAGCTGTCAAACATTTTTCCAAAATGGCTACAATATTTTACATTCCTATCAGAAATTCATGAGGCTTACAACGTCTCTACATATTAGTCAACACTTACAGGTATCTAACTTTATGATCCTAGCCATCCTAGTGGGTATGATATGGTATTTCACTGTGGTTTTACATTTTCTTGGTGACTAATAATATCAAGCATCTTTTCTGTGTTTTTGGTCATTTAGATACATTCTTTTGGAGAAGCATCTATTCAGACCCTTTGCCCATTTTCTTTTTAATTGCCTATTTGCCTTTTCACTATTGAGTTGAAAGAGTTTAAATACATATATGTATGTCTGTGTTCATAAAATACATATATTTTGTGTATATGTATTACATATATACAAGTCTCTTATCAGATATATGACTTACAAATATTTTCTTCCATTCTGTGCGTTGACTTTTTTTATTTTCTTGATTCTGTTCTTGAGGCACAGAGGTTTTTCATTTTAATGAACTCTAATTTATTTACTTACTTATTGTTTGATTATGCTTTTGGTATATCTAAGATTGCATCACCAAATCCAAGTACACAAAGATTTATCCCTAAGTATTCATCTAAAATTCTCATACTTTGAGCTTTTGCATTTAGACCATCAATCCATTTTGAGATTATTTTTGTATATTGTAGGAGGCAAGGTTCTGATTTCATACAGTTTTCCAATTGTCTCAGCATCATTTGTGGAAAGCACTATTCCC
>NW_016806392.1:2514017-2518419 GCF_001698545.2 Rhinopithecus bieti | reverse complement strand
TTTTTTTTTTTGGTTTTCTTGTCTATTTTCTGTGATGTTTGTATAGCCACTCCAGCTTTCTTATGGTTGTTGGTGTGATGTATTTTCTTCCATTCTTTTCTCTCAATCTCTTTGTATCTTTGAATCTGAAGTAATGTCTTCTGGACAAAATATATAGTTGGATTTTGTTATTTTGCAGTTTGATTTTGTTTTCCTTTTATTCAGTCTGACAGACTTTGTCTTTGGAATGGGTTGCTTTGCTCATTTTCATTTTCTATTGTTATATAAATTGTTAAATTTATGTCTGCCATTTTACTTTTTGTTTGCTATGTGCCTCATGATACTTTCATTTCTCTCTTCTTCAGTTACTGCATGCTCTTGCATTAAGTGTATTTTTCTAATGTCTGATTTTAATTATTGTTTTTAACTGCATATAGCTGTTTATTTCTTTAGTGGTTTCTCTAGAGGTTAGCATATACACTTTAACTTTTCAGTATCTGCTTCAAATTGATAATATCTTAATTTCAACTTATGTGGATATGTTATTCCTATACAACTATATTCACCTTTTCTTTTTTGCATGTGGGATGATTGTGATACATATTACAACTATATATGTCACAAACCCAACAATACATTTTAATAATTATTAGTTTATATAATTATATATCTTTTGGGGAAGCTGGGAAAAGAAGGGAGAGCAAGTATGTGCTTACAGATGTTGTTATATTAACTTTATTAATTAACATTTTTGTTTCTTTTCAAAAGTTAGTTTTTTGAGAGGTGCTATGCTTTCTGGTCTATTTTCCCCTTGTGCAAAATATAAACTCAGGCTCTAGGCCTGGGAATAGGGACAAAGTCATTGCCTATCCCAAAGTAGAACCTTTGATTTATAAGCTGGGGTGTGGGTGATCAAGGCCCCAGTATTCTCAGTACACTCACTCTTTTCCATGCCTCTTATCATGAGTGGGTATGGTCCAGCCTCTTTTCCATGGGTGGGTGTGGATTGAAGAAGGAATTCCCATCTCTCACTCAGCCCCAACCACATCCACTACTTAGTCTCTGCAACAGAGAAGTGAAAAATGGATGAGATATGCTGATGGACTGCCCTCCTGGGAAGGTAGTGTAACCTGCTTATGGGAGTGCTCTTGGATGCTCCCATCTGGAGTGAAATTTTAGACATGCTACACTGGGAGGAGAAAGTAGAAGTGCAGGTCATGCATAAAATGAAACAGACTTTAACTGTTTTAATTATATTTTCTTAAATAAGTGTTTTCTTTATTTGCTATGTGTCCTTAGGACTATTTCCAGAGACTCTAATTATTCGTTACTGTTATATATATATATATATTTGTAATTTTCGGCCATTCTACTGGGCAGTGGGCCTATAAATCATCTCATGTTGCCAGGCTGGATGTGAAACTCTTTAGAAGTTTCTGCCAGGCGGGGTGGCTCAAGCCTGTAATCCCAGCACTTTGGGAGGCCGAGACAGGCGGATCACGAGGTCAGGAGATCGAGACCATCCTGGCTAATGCGGTGAAACCCTGTCTCTACTAAAAAATACAAAAAAACTAGCGGGGCGAGGTGGCGGGCGCCTGTAGTCCCAGCTGCTCCGGAGGCTGAGGCTGGAGAATGGCCTAAACCCGGGAGGCGGAGCTTGCAGTGAGCTGAGATCCGGCCACTGCACTCCAGCCCGGGCAACAGAGCAAGACTCTGTCTCAAAAAAAAAAAAAAAAAAAAAAAAAAAAAGTTTCTATTTTAATTTTCAGTGTTTTATGTGTGTCATCCTCCCCAAATCTCCACTGCAAGAGTAGTGAAGAGTAACATATTGACCTGGCCTAGAGTGGAGCTGTGAAGGCCTGATCAGAGCCAGAAAAGAGAGCTGTAGGACAGGGAAAAGCTTCAATCCAAGGCCAAGTAAAATTATGGCTAAAGCAAAATAAATTGCAAACTATAGATGGTCCAGAAGGAAGGGGTCTGATACAATGAACTAGGTTATCCAAAACATTTAGCAGTCTGAGCTTACAAAGTGTCTTGAGGTGACAGTGGACATTGGGAGAAAGACTCTTTTATAGTGGTAACTCGCAAATGAGAAGGCTCTGACATTGTGTCAATTCACAAAGATCTACTAGGGTAATTTCTTGACCCAAATGAAAACCAGAATTTGTATGTACTCTATCACTTTTTGTACACTCTCATTTTTTCTTGATTAGATAATATTTCAATTGGATGAGGAATAGAAATGTGTATTTATTATTTCTTTTAATTTTTTAATACTTTTGATATTTCTCATACTATTTTACTAATAAGTACATATATATGTGTGTGTATATATATACTATTAGAAGATCTTTTGGCTTCCTGGTAGTTATCGACTTTATTACTTGAACTATTATCTATATCCTGTTATATTTAGTAATGTGATTATCAGGAGCATTTTTCTCCTTCTATAGTGTGGAATACAATTTTGGAATGTCATATGAAATAGTAATTACACATGTGATCACCTGAAAGGTTCTTCCTGCCCACTGCACAGACAAAATCAATTCACTGAGACCGTGGTATTGAGAAAGAGTTTAATTGTCCCACAGCAGCCAGGTGGGAGGACTGAAATTATTGTTCAAATCAGTTACCAGGAAAATGTGAAGGCTAGGGGTTTTTTTTGAGGATAATTTTGAGGGCAGGAGGCTAAGGACTGGGTGCTGCTGGCTGGTTGGGGATGAAATCTTAGGGGGATGGAAAATAATTTTCATGCATTGAGCCTCCGGATTGGGGCCACAGGGCCAGTTTAATCATGAGTCCCAAGTATCGGTGAAGTTAGGCCATCATCAGAATGCTAAAGTTTGGAAAACATCTCAAAAGATGAATCTGAAGTTCTACAATAGTATTGTTATCAACCATAGGAATTAGAGGATGCACAGGTCTTGTGACCTCCAGAACAGTGACTAAACTATGCCTACATTTTAGCAGAATTCAGGCCCCTCCCATAAGGTCTCTCATGGCCTTTCATTAGCAAAGAGGGGGTCAGGTTTAGGGAGGGTCTATTATTACCTTTGCTTTAAAGTTAAACTACAAACTGAATTCATCCCCTGGTAAGCTTGACCTGTGCCCAGGAATAAGCGAGGACCGCCAGCCTGTGAGTTTAGAGGCAAGATGGAGTCAGCCATGCTAGACTTCTCTTACAATCATCATTTTTGCAAAGGTGGTTTCTCATACACTCAGACATAGACAGAGATACACACACATAAAATGACTAGAATTAGAAATAGTTCACACATCCATTGTTGAAAAAAATTGTTGAGTAATTTTCTATGCTTACATAGGCTGAGCTATTTTAGAACATATACAAATAATATTTTCAAAGAAATTTCACATATCAGCAATTCTTACCTTTTCTTAATTGTGAAATATACATGTGGTGTGTTTCTTGTCGTTTAACTCCTAATATCCTTGAAATCTCCAAAGTGAAGTGACCTTTTGTATGCTAATGATTTGGCTGATGGGTAGGGGCTCCTGGGTAGCCTCAGTTCAGCAGCTGGTTGCCAGGGGAATCAACAATGAGATTTGAGGGTTGGACCTTTCATTCCTGCCCCCAATCTCCAGGGAGGGTAGGGAAGGTAAAGGTTAAGTTGATCCTCAATGGCTACTGATATCATCAGTCATGCCTGTGTAATGAAGCTTCTATAAAAACCAAAAAGGCGCAGAGTTCAAGGACTCTGCAGGTAGATGAACATGAAGGGGTTTTCAGGAAGGTGGTTAAGAGCACATGAACATACCAAGAAGGAGGTGCACCCCAACTCCACAGAGGGAGATATTCCTGTACTTCGGACTGTTCCAGACCTCGCCATATCTATCTCTTCATCTGGTTGTTTATTTTTATCCTTTAATACATCATTTGTAATAAATCTTTAAAGTTAAGTGTTTCCCTAAGTCCTGTGAGCCACTATAGCAAATTAATTGAACCCAAGGAGTGGGTTATGGGAATCTATAGCAAGCTGGTCCAAAGCACAGGCAAAATAACTTGAGGCTTTTGACTGGCAGCAGAAATGGGGCTATCTTGTGGGACTGAGTCTTCAGTCTGTGCAATCTGATTCTATCTCTAGGTAGATAGTGTCAGAATCTAACTGAATTAGAGGGCACCAAGCTGATGTCTGCTGTAGAATTGATTGCCTTCTTGCTAGTGGGGAGAGATTCTACCATATCTGGTGTCAGAAGTGTATTGTGACAGTAGAGTGAGAGAAATTGAGTTTGTTATTTTCCACTCAAAGATGAAAACAAAACAAAATAAAACCAAAAATAAGTGAGATGCAACTTTATGTATAGAAGGATAAAATGATGTAAGCTGCTCAATCCCCCAAGAAGAGGAAGGAGAGGAAGAAGAAGAAGAAGAAGAAGAAGAAGAAGAAGAAGAAGAAGAAGAAGA
>NW_016806392.1:2493400-2513253 GCF_001698545.2 Rhinopithecus bieti | reverse complement strand
AGAAGAAGAAGGAGTAGGAGGAGAAAGAGGAGGAGGAAGAGGAAGAGGAGGAAGAAGGAGGAGGTGGAGGGACAAGGATGAGGAGGGAGGAGGAGGAGGGAGGAGGAGGAAGTAGAAGAAGAAGGAGGAGGAGGAGAAGAAGGAGAAGAAGAAAAATAACTAAATCAATATCAATCTAGGTAAAATTAATTTTCAGAAAGCAGTATCTCAAAATATTAATGAATATCTTCTTTCAGTGCTTAAAATATAATAGTATTTTCCTTCTTTGTACTTTTTGGCTTTCTTTTACATGCTTTGTGATGTGCTTGAGTGATTGTATAGCAAAAAAGCATAATGGGGTAACAAAATTTAGGCAGTAGTGTGGTCAATGTCACATTTAGACTACTATACAATTGCTTCTCCCTGCTCTTCCTTTGACTCACGGGAGTAATCTATGCAGTGTACTGCTTTTCTGTGAATGCTCAAAACTTCATGTTCTGAGAAGCAACCATTTGCACAGGGCAAAATATGCAGTCTCTACTTGCTGTCTCTTTTTCCTGTCTCTGTAACTCACATTCAGATGGTTGAAGTATCACATGATAATCACCTGACCCACCTTTGAAACATCGTCAAATTAATTTTATTTATATCTCATTTGAGTAGCTAATTTGGATTTCAAAATAAATTTAATTTAAATAATAGTTTGCCAAATTGCTTTCTGAAATTTGAGGGTGTTTTACTGTATAAGTTCATTCTCATGCTGCTATGAAGAAATACCCAAAATTGGGTAATTTATAAAGGAAATAGTTTTAATTGACTCACAGTTCTGTATGGCTGGGGAGGCCTCAGAAAAACTACAGACAAGGAAGAAGGCATGTCTTCACAGGGTGGCAGGAGAGAGAATGAGTGCCAGCAAGGGAAATGCCAGACACTTATACAACCATCACATCTTGTGAGACTTACTCATGATCACAAGAACAGCATGGGGGAAACTACTCACATGATTCAATTATCACCCATATGTCCCTCCCATGACACATGGGGATTATGGAAACTATAATTCAAGATGAGATTTGGGTGGGGACACAGAGCCAAACCATATCATTATGCCTTTGGCCCCTCCAAAATCTCATGTCCTCACATTTCAAAACACAATCATGCCCTTCCAACAGCCCCCCCAAAGTCTTAACGCATTCCAGAATTTAACCAAAAAGTAGAAGTCTGAAGTCTTATCTAAGATAAGGTAAGTCCCTTCTGCCTAGGAGCCTGTAAAATCAAAAGCAAGTTAGTTACTTCCTGATACAGGCATTGTGTAAATACAGCCATTCCAAATGGGAGAAATTGGCTAAAAGAAAGAGGCTACAGGCACCATGCAGAGCTGAAATCCAACTGGGCAGTCATTCATTAAACCTTAAAGTTCCAAAATGATCTCTTTTGACTCCATGTCTCACATCCAGGTCACACTGATGCAAGAGGTGTGCTCCCATGGCCATGGGCAGCTCCACTCGATGGCTTTGCAGGGTACAGTCCCTTTCCCAGCTGCTTTCATGAGCTGGCATTGAGTGCCTGTGGCTTTTCCAGGTACATGGTACAAGCTATCAGTGGATCTACCATTCTGGGGTCTGGAGGATGTTGGCTCCCTTTTCATGGCTCCACTAGGCAGTGCCCCACTGGGGACTCTGTGTGGGGCCTCCAACCCCACATTTCCCTTCTGCACTGCCCTACCAGAGGTTCTCCATGAGGACTCCATTCCTGCAGCAAACTTTAGCCTAGACATCCAAGTGTTTCCATATATCCTCTAAAATCTGGGAGGAGGCTCCCAAACCTTGATTCTTGACTTTTGTGCACCTGCAGGCTCAACAGCAAGTGGTAGCTGCCAAGACTTGGGGCTTGCACCCTCTGAAACCACGGCCCAAGCTCTACCTTGGTCCCTTTTAGCCATGGCTGGAGTGGCTGGATTGCAGGGCGCCAGGTCCCTGGGCAGAACATAACAGGTGGGCCCTGGGCCCAGCTCAGGAAACCATTGTTTCCTTCTAGGCCTCCAGGCCTGTGATGACAGGGGCTTCCATGAAGGTCTCTGACATGGCCTGGAGACATTTTCCCCATTGTCTTGGTGATTAACATTCAGCTTATGCAAATTTCTGCAGCAGGCTTAAATTTCCCTCCAGAAAATAGGGGAGACAATGGGTTTTTCTTTACTATTTCATTATTGGTCTGAATATTTTCCAAACTTTTATGCTCTTCTTTCTCTTGTACACTTTGCCAGTTAGAAATTGCTTCCACTAGATACCCTAAATCATCTCTCTCAAGTCCAAAATTCCACAGATCTCTAAGACAGGGCAAAATGCCACTGGTCTCTTTGCTAAAACATAACAAGAGTCACCTTTGCTCTAGTTCCCAAGAAGTTTCTCACCTCCATCTGAGACCACCTCAGCCTGGACTTTATTGTCCATATCACTATGAGCATTTTGGTCAAAGCCATTCAACAAGTCTCTCGGAAGTTCCAAACATTCCCACATTTTCCTGTCCTTTTCTGAGACCTCCAAATGGTTCCAACCTGTGCCTGTTACCCAGTTCCAAAGTTGCTTCCACATTTTCAAGTATCTTTATAGCAGCACAGCAATACTTCTGGTGTCAATTTACTGTATTAGTCCATTTTCGTGCTGGTATGGAGAAATACCAAATACTAGGTAATTTATAAGGAAATACCCAAGACTAGGTAATTTAATTGATTCATAGTTAATTAAACATAGCTGGAGAGTTCTCAGGAGACTTGCAATCATGGCTGAAGGCACCTCTTCACAGGGCAGCAGGAGAAAGAATGAGTGCCAGGAGGGAAAATGCCAGACACTTAAAACCATCAAATCTCATGAGACTCACTCATTATCATGAGAACAGCATGAGGGAAACTGCCCCATGATTCAATTACCTCCCACCAGGTCACTCCCACAACATGTGGGGATTATAAAAACTACAATTCAAGGTGAGATTTGGATGGGGACACAGAGCCAAACCATACTAATTTCTAAACTATAAATGATATTAATAAATTATTCCGTATACTCAACAGTGACATAAAACAGTAAGATTTTCTTGAGATTCTGTAAATTTTAGAAGATTAATTAAATTTGTTTATCATTTATGGAACTATAATTTATTAAGTCTTCTAGTGCTGTGTATACATATTGAGTTAGGTAAGAGAAGTATAGAGTATAAAAAGGTGGGATAGATACATATGCCAAAAAAGTTAACTTTAATCGTTTATAAATGTGGCACAACGAAATGGGAAATGGATCAGTATGGGAAACACATATGCAATACAAACAAGCTCAAGGTAACTGAAATTTGAAATTGGTGTATCAGCTTCTGCTGCCTCCCCACTTCATCAATAAGACCTGTGAACTGAGAAACAGGCTCTTAAAAGCTACTTGTACTATTTCATTTTTCCCCCATCTTCAAGTCAGTCTTTACCTTGGAGAAGAGTGATGATTAAAGATAAAATTCAGTCTCCTTTTTGCTTAGAATAACCTAAAAGACACATGATTTGCACCCTGCCTCCCCTCTGACCTCTTCCACCACTAGTCCTATTTTATACTCATCTCAACTACTCCATCTTCTTTCTGTTGTAAAATCTGATTTACTAAACGGCACCACTCTGGGTCAGAGCTCTAAAACAGAGTGGGAAACCCTTCTAAAGAGGACTCCCTGCACAACCTGCAACCTGGCAAAAGAGGAACTTGCCTTGAACCTTTGAACAGGGCAAAATTACCACACCCGCAATATCCTAGAAAACAGCTAAATCTTTCCAGGTCTGCAGCTCCTCAACAGCAACAATCAATGAGCTGTGAACTCAAGTACTAACTTAGCCACCTCCATCAATGATGAGTCTTTCAAACAACTTGTGTAATTACCCTCAGCATCCTTCTAAAAATCCCTATACCCCTTCTTCTTTTTGAAACACAATTTGGCTTCTAGTCACATCTGTGTCTACTAAATTGCAATTCCCAAGACCCCAATAGACACCTCATCTTACTGCTTTGCAGTCTGGTCTTCGACCTCTTCGTGGCTGTCACTATTGTGTTACAGTTTCTGCTAAATGCTCTTCCCACAGCACACCGACTCCTTCTTACTAGCTCTCCTTAGACACCTTCCTAGCCATCCTAGTTTCTACAGACTCTTAACTTTATCCCCAGGCATTCTCTAGTTATGCCACAATGTTGCATCCCTTATAGCAGTTTTCAATACCTAAACTTATTTTGCTCATTTACCTGTTTAATTGCACATTGTCCACCGTCCTATCTGGAACTTAGGCTCTACATACGCAGGGAACTTGTTGTTCTCATCTCTTCAGTTTCCACGATAAACAGAGCTTTGCCAGACACATAACTAACATTAAATAAGAAGTGATTGTGTGAACAAAGGAACTTATTTTAATTACAAAATATTATTTCTCTGATTTCCCTTCTTCCTAAAGTCTTTAGTGAGTTCACCAGTGAATTATTGAAAAATAACTTAACATTTCACATTTCCAAAGTAAATGAAACTATTTTTATTCCTACCCTTGGCTTTATGATAATAAAAATGGAACTAGAAAGGCCAGGAGTGGTGGAAGTGTTGTGTCTGGTCCTTCTGACACCTTTTGTAATGTCTAAGTGTTGAGGAGCTTATGTTGTGCCAGTGCAATCTTGGTCTCTTCAAAACAAATGAAAAGCAATCATACTTCTCCTCTATGTAGCCTACAGTAATCCTGTGACAATGCACAGTGGTACACAGTCTTTGGTCTTTGGTGTGCACCAGAATCACAGATGGAGTTTAATCAACAGGAATCAACCTGGTCATCTAGCCATGAAAAGACATGCAGGAACCTTAAGTTCACATTATAAAGCGAAAGAAACTAATCTGAAAAGGTTGCATATTGAATGGTTCCGATTGCATGACATTCTGCAAAATAAAAACTGTGCAGACAGTAAAAGCATTGTACAGCATCCTTTTGTGGATTATCAGGGAGGCAGAGAAGGAGACGAAGAACACAGAGGACTTTCAGGGCAATGGAACCACTCTGTATCATGCCACCTTGGTGGATATGTGTCATGACACTTTTGCCCAAACCCATACAATGTACGGCACCAACAGTGAATCCTGATGAAACCTATGGACTCTGGTGATGATGCAGTGTCACTGTGGGTTCCCTGACTGTAACAAATGTACCATTCTGGTGGGGATGTTGATAAGGGAGGGGGCTGTGCATGTGTGGGGCCCAGGAGTATCCAAGAAATCTCTATACCTACCTCTCAATGTTGCTGTGAACCTAACACTACTTTTAAAAAGTAGAATGTCTTAAATAAATAAAATTATCAGGAACAAAACACAACAAAAAAGAAATTGCCCCAGTCTCCTCTCCTGGGTATTCAGTCAATTTAGGGGGATTCAGCCCCTCTGCAAATTAACTGCGTTGCACAGATGAATTGATTTACACAAGAGGTTGAGAACCACCTCCTAAGAGATCACAGTTTCTTCTCAAGGGGGTTATTGGTAACCACAAATTCCCTGCTCAGCTTGCCATTGTCAGAGATGCTATTAGCTGAATTCAAAGGAAGTTGAGCCTTTGGACCACGTGATCTTTAGTGACAATTTCAACTTTGAGGTTTTAGAAGTATATGAACAAAAGTCTGAAAGGTTTAAATGTGACTTAAATATAATTTAGTGATAGTACTATTAGGCATTATAAATCCCAGGGGTTACTGTAGAAGTGTTTTCCTTTCAAAAACAAAATTTCATTTTTGAGAAATGAGGGTCCACCAAAACTTAGTTTGCTTAAGTCCCCGCAGCCACTCAGCCACTCTGCTATAGAATTTCTCCCAGATACTTTCATTAATATTTTTAAAGGCTATGTCAGTTTCCTGTCTCTTGAAAAGACTAGACTTATTCACCAAGCAGCTCTGTGAAATAAAACTATGAATCTAGGTAATGCACTGAATTTCAAAGTGTTTAACTTTACTATTGGTAGAGAGTTTATGTTATCTGGGATTAGAAGTCATAGTGCTATCCATGAGATTTGTTGTTGGAAAAGAATTCCATCGCTCATTTCTGAGCTTAACCCTTGCCTCCAGAGCTTCCCCACAAGAGCAACGTGCTGCCAGGCTGTGGTGTAGCTGCAGGGCCTGGCTGCGTCTGCTCCCTCTGTGCCTCGTATACCTGTAGATCCTTCACAGTTACTGTCTCACTGCTCTGTCACTTTAAAGCACAAATCTATATACATGTATTCTGCTTTTTCATATTCTTATTCCTAAACATTCTTAGTAGGCTGCTTAGCAACCAGAAAATTTACGGTTTTGAATTTTTTTTCTGAAATAAGTGTAATCTCCATTTTCTGAGAGAGGTTGAACCTGATGCAACTTCTTTCTTTATTCTCTGAGAGGCGTACAACATCAGTTATAATTTCTCTTTTTAGGGAATGAGGGAGGAAAGATAGGAATCTTTGTTTCTTACATGATTTTTTTTTTAATTATAAAAACATTATATTAAAACATTGGGTCTGAACTGACACTATTCTAGGTGATACAAAACATCATGTGGCCCTCCAGTCACAGTCGGGGCTTACAGAGATCAGGTGACCAACAGATTATTAGCTAGGGTCCAACTCACAGTGAGCCCAGGGTGCCCCCAAACCCACACTCTGGTTATTTCTGAAGTTCCAGAATGCATAATTAGAAGAGACATACGTAACAGTAAGCAGAATCTCCACGTTGCTCTGCGATCTTTGAAATGGGGACTATTATGGTGTAAATAGCCAAGTGGAAGTCATTAAAACCACTTCTAATCTGAAATATAGCAAACCAAAACCATCAAACTGAAAGCAGTGCCTTCTTGTAGGGACTGCAGAGATTAATGCCACCATCAAGGACTTGAAAGAGCTGGGGATAATGATTTCCACCTTATCCCCATTCCCCTCTCCTCTTTAGCCTGTGCAGAAGACAGATGGATCTTGGAAAATGGTTCTGGACTATCATAAGCTGAACAAAAAGTTGAACTTTAATTGTAGCAGCCGTATTTTATTATTTAAACAAATTAACACGTACCCTGTGATTTTATTTTTTAAAAAACTTAACACCTACCCTGGCATCTTACATGCAGGTATTGAGCTAGAAAAAGCCCTTTTCTCCATTCCTGCTTCTAAGACTCATGAGAAGCAGTTTGCTTTCATTTGGCATGGACAGCAATATACCTCACTGTCCTACCTCGGGGTATATCAGCTTTACAGCACTCTGTCATAGTCTAGTTTGCAGAGATCTTGATTGCCTTTCTCTTTCAGACGATAGAATACTAGTCGTTTACATTGATGACATTAAGTTGATTAGACCAACTGAGCAAGAAATGACAGATACCCTAGATTTATTTGTAAGACATTTGCATGTCAGTGGATGGGAAATAAATCTGATTAAATTTCAAGGGACTTCTACTCCAGTGAAATTTCTAGGAGTCTGTCAGTGTGTAGTATGTCAAGATAGCTCCAGTAAGGTAAAGAATGATTTATGGCATCTAGTTTCTCCTACAACCAAGAAAAAGGCACGAAGACCCGCTGAGGAGCTTGCTGAAGGCACAGGGAACAAGCAATGGGTACTGGAAGATGGTAGTTACAGACAACAGCTTTGACCATGTAACCAGTTACAGAAATGAAGACTGCGATTATCATGAGTCCTCCTCACTTCGTTGTAAATATATCTGTGTGTGTATTAATCTATCTATCAACATTTTGTCTTTTCCCCTCTTTTATCCCTCTATTATGTATCATAAGAGGTACTGACTTTATACCATAATGGTGAAGCATTGTTAACTTTATGTCATAATATCCATTACAGGATACCAAGGAGAAGACTGAGCATCACCCACCCAAAGGCTTGGCATACTCTCTGGGTTGTATGCAGGAAGGCTGTATCACCTTAGGTGCAGGTATGACATGGTTACTGTTTTCATTCGGAGATAAAGGAAGGTTTTTTTTTTGTTTGTTTTTGTTTTTGAGACGGAGTCTCGCTATCACCCAGGCTGGAGTGCGGTGGCCGGATCTCAGCTCACTGCAAGCTCCACCTCCCAGGTTCACGCCTTTCTCCTGCCTCAGCCTCCGGAGTAGCTGGGACTACAGGCGCCCGCCACGTCGCCCGGCTAGTTTTTTGTATTTTTTAGTAGAGACGGAGTTTCACCGTGTTAGCCAGGATGGTCTTGATCTCCTGACCTCGTGATCCACCCGTTTCAGCCTCCCAAAGTGCTGGGATTACAGGCTTGAGCCACTGCGCTCGGCCTCCATAAAGTATGGTTTAAGGAGATGCATCTGGGTGCCACATTGCCAACGGGTGGATTTGTGAGGTTAATTTTATGTGTCAATTTGGAAAGTGTTTTTGGATAAGATTAACATTTAAATCAGTAAACTCTGGGTTAAAGCAGATTGCCCTCTATAATGTGGGAGGCCCTCATCCAATTAGTTGAGGACCTAAATAGAACAGAAAGACCAGTTTCCTGAGCAAGAGGGAATTCTCTAGCAGATAGCCTTCAGGCGTCAACCATATCATGGGCTGCCCTGGGTCATTGACTGTCAGTCTTCATGCTAGAACTGCAACAGCTTGCAGATTTGAGACTTTTCAGCCTCTGTATTCACACAAGCCAATTGCTTAAAATAAATCTCTTTCTTTGGATATACATATCCTATTGGTTTTGGTTCTCTAGAGAACCTTGACTAATCTATTACCCCACACCAACAGCATCTCTTAGAGTGCCGTCCAATGAGGATTCTTTTAACTCTTTTTTCAAACTCCTGTGATGATTGTAAGACAAAAGCTCACATGGGTTAAATAAAACTAAGGCCAGGTTTTTGTGAACTAGAGCAGTGTTGCCATAAATAGCAAGTGTTTGAAATCTATGGTTGCATATGTTTTCTGTGTGTGAGCATGCGTGTGCACTTGACTATGATGAAAGCCACTTCAGCGTTAGCTAGGGATGAGACTGAAACTTCACAATTTAAATTCCTCAAATTTGAAATGTGTCAAAACAATCTCTAGTTTAATTACATTTTATCCAGTAACAGTACTTTTGTTCTTAGAGGTTTATATGTAATGTCAGGAAATGGAAATTTATTTTTGATCAATAATTGATTAAAGAGAGAATATTAACTAAAGAATATATTCTTAAATATTAGACTCTTGTTTTAATTAATAAAGCTGTAGGTTAAATAGCTTAGGATTCATTTCCACTTACTCATTTCCACAAATTGTCTTGCTTGTGACCATAAGAATCCTACAACATGACTTAAGTATTAAAAGAGTCATTATCTTTAAAATGTTGCATTTACTTCACAATTAAAAAATAAAATAGGATCCCTTTTTTCCTGTTCAGTTGTAAAGAAGATTTGAGCATCAAAGTATGGTAACATTTTCTTACTTCTAATTAAAATTTCAGTAGAAGCTATTACTGGAGTATGTTAGGTATCAAGTCAATGAAGATTGATTAAATCCATGGCTCTGTATAGATTTTGGGTAAAATTTAATAGTAACAGGGTTTAATCCTAGACTGAAAACAATAGAGTTCTTTAAATATTATAAACATTTTAAAGTCAGGGAAAGAGTCTCCTTAAGTCTTACAGTGTTCCACTACAGTGGATAGGTTTCAGGCATGTGAAGTATAATGATTGCACATTAGACATTTTGCAGGCCTTATAGTTTATCATGGCCACCTTGGGAAATTAGCCAAAGACCCTGAAAGGAAACTAAATCTGGAATTTCAAAGTACTGGATTTTTCACAGGATGTTGATGCCAGGAGGAAATCTTCTTGAGAAAAACAGTAAACAGTAAATTTTAAAAGTAAATAGGGTTTCAGGAAATTGTAGAATAAAAAATGTGGCTGCCTTTTAGTTTGCAAGTGAACACCGATTGCAAGATGTATTACTAATGCAAGTTGAATCCAGCATACAGCCTAATAGAACAAAAGCAATTTGCTTTATCTGACTAATTGGGGCATAAATAATTATAATGATCAGCCTTGTAGAAAATAAAAAAGACTCATTAAAGGCAGGGTGTGAACAGGAATGCAATGTTAATTTGGTTAACATTCCTAAACCCATATTGATTTTAAATTGCCATTCTTGAATGTCCAAAGTTCAAGAATCTAGAAAAACTTGGTAAGTCCTCAGAGTTTACATTCCACAATTAACAAGCTTGATTCTTTTAAGCAAATTAGACTTCAACGAATGTTAAGTGAACTTCAGAGGTTAAAATTAGTGAGGAGCAAGGTATTTATAATATCTGTAGGCAAAGATCTTTGAAGGGAATATGAACACTTGGGAAGCAAAGTACACCAGTTAGGATGTACGGTGACCTGACTTGGGGTGTATTCAAATGTCTAAAAAGACCTCAACTTGATTTGACTACTAGAATTCCACCAGGGAAAAATAGTCCTTATCTTAAAGTTTTTAAGTTGGCTTAAGTGCAAATCACTCCTATCAGTGATGCCAGAACCACTGCACCTTGGCAGGCTGAATTTCATGCTTTCTTTGAGCTAGTTTGATAAGAAGCAAACATTTGATGGGTGTGTGCCTAAGGACAGGCAAGCAAGGAAGAGAAGGAGGAAAAACTCAGTATAAAAATAATTTCCCTACTTCCTATTTTCCTACTTTGCCTTGGGCTGACGATGTTAAAATTGTAACATAGAAATCAGAACTATCTGTTGACAGGATAAGTTAGCGAAATGGACAGAATTCATCAACAGAAATAATGAATTTTAGAACCTGTCTTAAATCATGGAAAAAAAATATATGTAGGATGCCTACTTTTCTTGACAGAGAGATGACATATTGTATTTTAATGCTTGGGTATTTCCTGATATTTTATTTTCCTTGAACATATTTTTCATTAGTGCTACCATATTGTATATTCAGATTTTTGAAGACTAATTTACAAAGAAAGATGCTCTAAAGAGTTTAATGATATACAATAATGCTTATCAAAAGATGACCTGATACTTTGCAGTGGCACGATCTTGGCTCACTACAACCTCCACCTCCCGGGTTCAAGCAATTCTCCTGCCTCAGCCTGCTGAGTAGCTGGGATTACAGAAGCCCGCTACCACGCCCAGCTAATTTTTGCATTTTTAGAAGAGATGGGGTTTCGCCATGTTGGCCAGGCTGGTCTTGAACTGCTGATCTCATGATCCACTTGCCTTGGCCTCCCAAAGTGCTGGGATTACAGGCGTGAGCCACCGCGCCTGGCCAATGGTCTGATACTTTCTATTAGAAAAAACTTCTCATTAACTGATTATTCAGTGTGATTCTGGAAATGTGGAAAAGTAAAACTTGAGCTTCTGGCTGAGGAAAAAAAAGGTAATTATTTTACTTTGTGGAGTTCATTTTCAGTCCTTATTTGTTTACCAATTCTTCTGGTGTACACATCCACCTATACATTGTTAAACTACTTGGACAAGAGCTAAGAGCAGAATGACACTAGTTATTACTATAGAAGTTGAAACTTGTAAACCAAAAATAAAATTCTAAGCACTTGATTTGACAAGTAGAATTCCACCAGGGAGAAACAGTCCTTATCTTAAACTGGTCCCCAACTGAATGGGCCTCTTCTGCCAAAGACAATCCAAAGTTAACCTGTAAATCAAGCTCAGGCCATAATAGTTAGGGGGAGCAGGACATGTATTATGCCCTCCTCTCTTTAGAATTCAGGCACAACTGACCAACATTAATGTTACAGCCGAGATCTTAAGACTGACAAACAGCGTCTTCATGGCGATAAGATACCAACATGACAGAGAGCAGGTCCTGAAAGAAATCAAAGCATTTTAACCCCAAATATATTTTTTGACATATTTTGAAATGACTCTGCAAGGTTTTCTCTTGTGGGGAAAATCTGCATTCTGTGGAGATCCACCTTTCCCTTCCGGGGCCTTTCCCTGATCCAGGAGAGAATGAATTAAGAGCTTGGCACCTTTTTAAGTCTGATAAGAAACATTAATAATCTATTCTCCCTGAAGCCTGCCACCTGGAGGCCTCATCTGCACGATAAAAACCTTGGTCTTCACTACCCTTTATCATAACCCAGACATTCTTTTCTACTGATCCCAGGTCTTTAGATAATAATTTAACTATTTCAATCAATTGCCAATCAGAAAATCTTTGAATCCACCTATGACCTGGAAGGCCCCACTTTGAGTTGTCCCTCCTTTCCAGACTGAACCAGTGTACACCTTAAATGTGTTGATTAATGTCTTATGTCTCTCTAAAACTTATGAAACCAAGTTGTAGCCCAACAACCTTGGGCACATGTTCTCAGGACCCCCTGAAGCTGTGTCATGTCTCATAGTCCTCACACTTGACCCAGAATAATTCTCAAATGTTTTACAGAGTTTTACCCTTTTTGTTGACAAACTCTTGTTGAGAACTTCCATCTGGACCAAGATCATCTATAAAACAAACGTCTTAGTATTGACATGGAAACAGAAGAGCAATAAAATACTTAGAACAAAGCCTGGCGTATAACATACACTTTGCAATGTCTGTAATCATTGGCTTCTAGTGTACCTGTTACCAGAAAGGGGACGTGATCCAGACCCCGAGAGGGTTCTTGGATCTCTCTCAAAAAATAATTCAGGGCAAGTCCACAGTGCAATGTGAAAGTAAGTTTATTAAAAAAGTAAAGGAATAAAAGAATGGCTACTCCATAGACAGAGCAGCCCCGAGGGCTGCTGATTGCCCATTTTTATGGTTATTTCTTGATGATATATTAAACAAGTGGTGGATTATTCATGCCTCCCCTTTTAAGACCAGATAGAGTAACTTTCTGATGTTGCCATGGCGTTTGTAAACCGTCATGGCACTGATGGGAGTGTAGCAGTGACGACGGCCAGAGATCACTCTCGTGGCATTTTGGTTTTGGTGGGTTTTGGCTGGGTCTTTTACTGCAACCTGTTTTATCAGCAAGGTCTTTATATGCTGACCTCCTATCTCATCCTGTGACTTAGAATGCCTTAACCATCTGGGAATGCAGCCCAGTAGGTTTCAGCCTCATTTTCCTCAGCTCCTGTTTAAGATGGAATTGCTCTGGTTCATATGCCCTTGACATACCCATCACCCGAGTATTAAATGGTGTACACAATAGATAATTTTTTAACCCTCACCCTTCTCTCTCTTCCTTCCCTTTCCCCTTTTGAAGTCCCTAGAGTCTGTTCTCTCCATCCTTACATCCCCATGTACCCTTTGTGGGCATTTATTGGAAACAGTTGTTTTGTCTTTTTTTGTGCTGATCTCAGATGAGACCACTAATGAGTAGGCAGACAAGGCTCTGCCCACAGGCTCTCTGGGTTTCAAATGTCTGAATGTCAGTTGGATATTTGTTTCTAGGCATGATCAGACCATTGTCAACTAGCTAAAAGCATTTAAAAGTTTGTTTTGTCCAGAGTTTATTATGGTCTTTATGGTGGGTAACCGTGTTCCACCCGAACATATGTCTTGTCCGTTTTCTAGAGCAAGCCATTCTGAACATTCTGCAAGCCAGGGGCATATGTGCAGAGGTAAAATTCCCTACTCTCTGCGATTACTGCCTTAAGCTGCATCCTAGCATCCATGAAATAAGAGACACAAACAATACTACTTGAACTTTAATGTGCACACAGATCACCTGGAAAGCATGTTAAAATGCAGATCCTAACCTCGTAAAACATGTGTGGATCCCACATTCTTCATTTCTGATAATTCCCCAGGTGATGCTGATGACACTGGCCTATGGGCATGGCAGGTAGCCGGTAGGCAAAGTCAGAGTAGCAAGGGCATATTCTTTTTTCCAGCATTAGGTCATTCATTTATTCTATAAATTTGTGTTTTCCACCCATTACATGCCAGGCACTGCTAGGCACCTGTAAGATATGCATTAATAAGAAAGACAAAAATCCTTATCTTCATGAAACTTGCATTTTAGCAGGGGAATAAATGATAAAAAATAATTATAATAGATACATCAACTATACAGTACTATGGAAGACCATAAATGCTCAGATAAAATATAGTAGTGGCTAAAGAGATTTTGTAGTACAGGGTAGTGCACAGGTTTCAATTTGAGTAGGATAGCTAGGACCTTTTGAACAGTGGGAGTGACAGATATTTGGATTCTGGATATAGACTCCAGAGAGAGTTCATCTGGATGTGTCAAGCATTGGCAAACAAGAGAGGCAATCTCTTTCTTATGAGTTTGTGCAAATATTGAAAACACTAAGTCCCACAGAAAGACCTCTGCATCACCCACTCGGCAGTTCTTGCAACTTTTCCATGATATTTTGAGTTCAGATTCTCTTTTTTGTTGTTTTATAGTTATTTTATCAGCCCATGTGAACAGTTGCCATTTTAAAAATAAGATTTTTCCAGCTTGAATATAAAGTTCACTATTTTCTCACTTTAAACATTTGAGGATTATCACATTTGCCAACTCTGAGAATCAATTTCTGTTAAATTATACTTTAAAACCTGTGATATATTCAAATAAATTAATACAAGGTAATTCATATATTAAATGTTCCCTTGCAATTAGTCTCTGGAACTTAGAGGTCTCATGACAATCTGACTAATAACAAGTCAGGTGCTGAGTGAAGCATGCTATAAAGATTATAATTCAGTACACTCAAAGTGAGTGTTAATCAATTCTGTGACAAAATTAGAAGTTACAGACCATGATCATCTATTCAGAGACTTAAGAGTTCATGGAGGCAAAATTGTTTAGCAAACACACTCTTACCTCCTAGTTCCCTTGGCAGCTGTAAGTCATCAGGGGTGAACTTACTGCTTCCTCTCCAGTTTTATAATATGGATTCAGTGCCCCTGGGATAGATGTCCAGACAGGTACACCCACAGCCTACTAGGAAGCATCTGTGACTTCTTGTGCAAAACAGCCCAATAAAACAATTAAATAGAGAAATTATAAAACCTTCATTTTGTTTTCTTTTTCATTTTGGACAAATGCACACCATTACTCAGCTTATGTCCAGCTAAGTGGAAATCAGAGACAAACAATAAATTGCTAGGTGATAGGGAAGTTTGATAATAATGTGGATATTTTAATGGAAGACAGTATTCATTAATGACTAGGCAGAGAGCTGCATTTGCCAAAGATGTTGAAGGTAGGACATTGTGTCAATGAAGAATTAAGCTCCAAACTGATGTTCTGAGGGCTGAACTCACTACCCTATCCTATCTACCCCACATTGCTCCTGGGATCTCCTCTACCACCTACCTGGGACTGCATCCTCATTGTTAAAGACTCTGCTGTAAAAGTGTGTCTACACAACAGTAATTCCTTGCTGGGATTTTTATTATTCCTGGCTTAGTATTGTTCCCAAAGTATCATAAAGAACCATACTGATGCAATAGTAATTTTGTGGTGCCCCAAATGGTTTTGGATGCCTGGTATTTACTACGGAATTTGAAGGTATATATATTGCTCCAGGGCACAAAGATAGAAAAAAGAACTTATATTTCTTCAATCCTCAGATGCCTTCCTGAATTATGAAAATGCACAGTATTGCACTGCATAAAAGAAAATTGAGTTAAGAACAAGGTTTAAAAACTTTATAATTGAATAGCAATCCATGCCCATCAAGAGTGAGTTAGGAAAGAAAATGTAAAGTCCAGTGTCCCTGCTTGAAGACCTTCACCTTGTCTAATCACTGATGCTTTCTTCAAAGAAAATTATTATATTCCCCAGTAAATGTCAATACCGTACCAATAAGGATCTTCTTCTCTGGGCAGTCTGAGCACAAGGTGCTTGATTGGTACCCATGGTCATACAATGCTCAGGAACATCCTCACAGACCTTGCTAACTTCCTGCCATGAGATTTCCCCTCAGCATTCCAATTCATCTATCAACCACTCACACTCTGTTTGTTCAGCAAGTGTACTTTCAATTTATTTTATTTTATTTTTAGTATTTTTTTTTGAGATGGAGTCTCGCTCTGTTGCCCAGGCTAGATTGCAGTGGCGTGATCTCTGCTCACTGCAAACTCCGCCTCCTGGGTTCACACCATTTGCCTGCCTCCTGCCTCAGTCTCCCCATCATGCCCAGCTAATTGTTTTATATTTTTAGTAGAGACGGAGTTTCACTGTGTTAGCCAGGATGGTCTCGGTCTCCTGACCTTGTGATCCACCCAGCTCGGCCTCCCACAGTGCTGAGATTACAGGTGTGAGCCACTGCGCCCGTGCTGTACTTTCAATTTCAATACTTCCCTCTGCCTATGCCTGTCACCGTTTAAGTGCCATTAAAATAAGCAGCAGGCAGAATCCAACACTGTCTATTCCTGTACTTATCACAATTCAGCGCGTAAAGCCTCCTTTACTACATACCAAGGGAAATTCTTCAGATAGGCAGGCGGGCCTGGATATCATTAAGCAATGTTTTTCTAAAGAAGAGACACGATACAGCAGTTGGTCAGGAGTCAACCTCAGAAATCAAGCTGCCTAGCTACAAAGCTACGCTCCATAACACACTAGTTTGGGCAAGTTATGGACCTCCTCTCTATTCCCTTGACCGAAAGCTGGTGATAAAGTAGTACTCATGTCATATTCCTGTTGTGGGAATTAAATGTTAGTAACTTATAGAATGTTGAAAACTGGGCTTGGCACAAAATATGCACACGGTAAATACTACTTACTGTATAACCTATTTCCCATGATATTGCAAAATCCACAGGATAAAGGAACTTTTCTATTTTGCCCACTGCTATTTCACCAGAACAGAGTGCCTGCCTTATATCAGATGTTCAGAAAATACTTATGGAATGAGCAAATATAGTTTTATTATTGACAAGGGTTGATATTTTCACTTATGCAAAACTTTGTTCTAAACAATTTTGGGATTCAAATATGCAATGTTCATAATCCCTGTTTCCAGAAAGTTAAGGAGGTATATGGTACTAACAATGCAATCCTCCTTTTAAAAACATAACACTCACTAAATATAACTTTATTACGTTATTTTCTAAATGTGTGTAAGGGAATAATTTGTTAACAGTTTGATAGAATAATATTTATAAATGAAAAACACATTATGCAAAATCATATGAAGCAATACATTTATCCCATGGATATTATCTTTGAAAGTTAGTACAATGTTCTGTTTTAAATGAGAAGTTAAAAAAATGGGTTTTGACAGGGATAGGGTCCCTCTACGTAGAAAAGTTGTTTTGTTGGAATCAAGATCTAATAAGTTTCTGTCAACACATACTGCCAAAAATTTTAAAAACAGAAAGTAATCTGGAAATTATGTCAAAGGGAAAGAAATATAGTTGTTTCTGCGACGAGTGTCAGGGATTGTTCATCCTGTTACATGATGCGTTGTAATCTGAACAAACCAAAGTTCTTTAAGGTGTGATCATCAAACCTTAAAGCACTCACTGATTACCCTGCAGCCACAAGTATTATTAGGCAGTGGATGCTACAGAAACCCTGGAATCTAAGATGGTAGAGTCACCACCTTTTCAATCTTCACGGCCTGACAAATTATGCCAAAGAATAAAATGTTTCTCTAGAGAGTACATTTTTAAAAAACTATGTAATCTTCACTTTCAATGCATGGCACCTACTATGTTTTCCATTAAACTTTAAAAACTATTATTTTACCGTGCTAAGAAGGGGATCAGGACTGTATCTTTGCCATATAGTCATTGGTTCTGGGGGAGAAGATGAAGGCTACATCTTAGAAGAGTTGCTACCTCTTACCTAGTCACCTTAGATATTTGCAAGAACAATTTCCTTGACATATATGCTTTGTTACTTTTTTACTGTTTTGGGAGGCAAGGTGTATTTCATCAACTACCTGAATATATCTATTCTCTCTGTGTCAACATTGCTGACTGCTTCGTGGTTGATACTTCCAAGCACTGCGCTGGTCACCCTGTTGCCCTCCTGCTGGTCTATACTATGAACTACATTCTGCGAACTCATGGTTTGCTTTCAATCCACTGAGGAATGGGTTCGTTTCTGATCCACTAACAGAGAAGACAACTGCACATATGTCTACATGCAACAGGGAATACACTAGATACTATTAAGAAGATATTTGCTAAATTAATTTCTTATTTACAAATGGCAGTAAGTTCACATTGAGCATGAGCATAAATTCTGTTACAATTTAGAAAAAAAGCATGATTATACAAGAGGCTCAAATTATTATTTCCAGTTTTTAGGCATTTGAATGGTGTATTAGAACAAATAACAACTACTCAGGCTTTCCATACTTAACATACAATCAAAGGGTGGTAGGTGTAAATTATGGGAAACATAGGTATTAGATATAATCTATAAGGTCTTTAAAAATATTTTGTAAAACACCACCTTCCTTAATCAACTAGTTTACCACATTTTTCTTCAAATGCAACATCATAAGTTTTGTGTCAGGAGTTATTAGTGTTGGTATACTTATTTTATAAGGAGTATTTTGATATAGCAAAGATTGGGTAATTGATTAAATGCTTTAAAAAATGGTGTGCTCCCATGAAATTGATGTATTTATGTAGACAAAAGAAAATACCAGAGAGAAAATAGTATGTCTGGGGATTGGTACTGGAAATCTCTATAGCCAGTAATCAGTAATCAGGTTATTGCCAAAAACAAGCTAGATAAATTAACTTGGATTAATGTTGTAAACTATGATTTTTTTAAATACTCTTTCAGGGCGCACTGCTGATTCTGTAAATAGAATCTTGAAATGTGACAAAACACATGATTTATAAGTGGCAATGATTTGCCTGGGAGACCTCAGCATTTCCAAGTGCTTCCCAGGTACAGTCTAAAGTTATGAACAAGGAATGGCTTAATGTCTTAATTGATGAGTCTTCTAGTCAATTAACAAAGTAATGAAATAAAACTTGTTTATGTGCAGCCAATTTCAGAGGCAATGTATTATAAACTATAAATACCAAGTAATGAGAATTTTTAACACGAACACCTTAGGGCACATACATCCAATGGCATGATATTTTCTTCAAGAGTTGTGCTGGGAAGTAAAAGATGAACAACTGTAGATGGTCTAAGGTCTCTTCCAGGGATGTCAACAATGTCCATGTTATAGCCTCTGTTCTGGTGTGCACCCTGGGGTCAGAATGCTGTGGAGCAGGTATGCTCAGCCTTGAGCATCCTGTGGACGCTGCCGCACCACTGAACTTTGCACTGGCTAAGTCCATAATGGATGCATGTTCCTGGGCAGGTGAGGGGTTCTAGCATGTATCTGGACAATGGGCCATGATGGTCAGCTCCAACCCTACACAGAAAGGACTGGGCCTGGAGAGGACAGTTACGCTATTGTCATCCATATTGTGCTCCTGCTGGTGAAAGATTTTGAGCCAGGAAGCTTTTCGCTTTCCTGTGATAATGTTACTAATCTCTCTGCTTGTTCTGACTTTGTAGTTTCTTTAGCAAAAAGAGTTTTTACGGATTTACCCATTAGCTGTGTATGCCATGTTTCCATCTACTAACATAATACTTAGTAGAAGGAAATATTTTTGAAGTATTTGTGTTATTTTCACTTTTTTTCCCCAACTAATGAAGAAAAGGTAGTGTGAATGGAATAATTAAGAATTGGTTCTGCAGCTCTACATTTGTCAATATAAAAAAATTTAAGGGGCTGAATTATTCAAAAGCAAATTTAGCATGGAGTTTAGAATCTGAATATGTATTTGTTGAGTAAACTCATGGAAAACATTTATATTATCTATTGAATCAGAAAGGGATGTATAATCTACAGGAACTTCTGAGGTATATAATCATAATAATGCACCCACTAACTTCATAATATAATAAGTCTTTCTTTTTTCTTTCTTTCTTTCTTTTCTTTTCTGAGACAGAGT
>NW_016806392.1:2456413-2492986 GCF_001698545.2 Rhinopithecus bieti | reverse complement strand
CTCCTCTCCTCTCTCTCTCTCTCTTTTCTTCTTTTCTCTTTCTCTCTCTCTTTCTCTCTCTCCTCCCTCCCTCCTTCCTTTTCTTTCTTTCTTTCTCTTCCTTCCTTCTTCTTTCTTTCTTTCTTTCTTTCTTTCTTTCTTTCTTTCTTTCTTTCTTTCTTTCTTTCTTTCTTTCTTTCTTTCTTTCTTTCTTTCTTTCTTTTTCTTTCTTTCCTTTTCTTTCTTTCTTTTTTTTCCCTGAGACAGAGTCTTGCTCTGTCGCTCAGAGTGGAATGTAGTAGTGCTATCATGGCTCACTGCAGCCTCGAATTCTTGGGTTCAATTGATCCTCCCACCTCAGCCTCTCACATAACTGGGACTGGGATCATAGGCAGACACCACCAGGCCTAGTTATTTTTCTGCATTTTTGGTAGAGATGGGGTTTTGCCATCTTGCCTAGGGTGGGCAAGCAATCCACTCACCTTGTCCTCCTAAAGTGCTAGAATTATAGGCATGAGCCATGGTGCCTGGCAAGATTTTTTTCTAAAAGTACATGATAAACACTTGTGTTTTCTTTATTGCTATAGCAGATGAGTTTTTGGAAGTGGAGAAGTTTAGTATTGAATTACTCAAAATGTACCTACTGAAGAGAACATAGACCAACACACAAAAAAATGACAGTATATAAAAAGATAAATCTATAAAAGAATAAAACTTATCTAAAAACACATGAAGAACTATACAAATACTAGCATACTTGGGGTTAATCCCCCACATGAAATCTGGGGCTTAGACTCCAATTTCTATTTTAACTGCTTCTGTTGATTTTGGCTGTCTGGAGAACACCCACTCTGCCAATATTTTGAGCTCAGACTTTCAGCCTCTAGAATCATGAGAAATAAATTTCTGTTGTTTAAGCCATCCAACTTACAGTATTTTTTTAAGTGCAGCCTTAGCCAACTAATACAACTGCCCAACACAATGTTCTTTTAGAACATGTTACCATGTTTTGAAATCAAGCAAGTCTAGACTAATAGGAAGACAACAATGACAAAACATTGGTGAAACTAATAATCAAAGTTCAAAACATGTTTTAACTTTTTCTAGTTCTCAATACCCCATTCAAATCTCATATACATAGCTGGCATTTCAAGGTGAATTTTCTAATTTGGTGACCACCTTCTGTGTCATAAACTCAAACCCAGAGAAACATCTGTTTGTTAAACCTTTGTTTGTTAGAGTTTCTGGAAATGACCTTCTCTTCCTAGTCCTTCACGCTTAGAGATGTGAGTAATGCCAGCAGAGTGTCCTGACCTCTTTAGTGGTCAACCCCAAACTCTCATAAAAGGGCATCCCTTCTTATATCTGACTGTCATATTAAAAGTTTGTCTTCTGCTTGAAGTATTGGAAAAAGAGTAGAATCAGGAGGAGATATTTCAGAACAAAAAAAGAAATGTAAATGACTCAGAGGAATATGAAAAGTATTAGGAATCAGTGAAGTGCAAATAAAATCATTCAGTTCTTATAGTTTATCAAATTGACAAAACATTTAAAAAATAAACACTTCCTGGTTCATGTATGTGTTTCACTCCTCCCCAGTGACAGCTTTGCACATGTCCGTCCCTCTCCCAGGAAGACTCTGCACCCTGTTCTGCCGTCTCTTCTAGGCTAATGCCCTGTCAACCTTGAAGTCTTACCTTAAGGGAACATTTGCACCTTGCCCATTTCTAGGTATGCTTCACACAACCCTTTATATGTTTTCCTATCTCACTTCTCAGACTAGGAGTAAAACACATAATGGTATAATTACCTTTCTGGCTTTTATTTCTCTGAATATATTTTTAGGTATTTTGTTAGCGATGGGTCTACATTCACTTTCTCTTTTCCTATGAAGTTAAGTAATTGTGACAGTCTAATGCTTGTGACCTGTTTCTGATTGAATGGAGAAGTAATTGTCACATCATTACTGAAGTGGTCCATCCTGTTCCCACTGATTTGCAAAGCCTTCTCTGTTATAGTTCATGTTTTCATACAAGAATGAGGCTATTTTTGAATACTGTTTCAAGGGTCTGTCTACCTATTGCTGCAACTACTCCAAGTTTCAAATATATAAATTTTAACATATTTAATATCTGCAAAGGTGATTCTTTCCATATTTACTTCTAGAAAAAGTTTAGTCATTATCTCTTTATCCCCTACCTTCAATGTCTGTGTCCCTTTTTGCAGGAGACCTGGTAAGTCAGATGTTATATTTTTGTATTCTGCCTTCTGTTTCATCTCCTGTCTCTCTATATTACATCCGGGATATTTTTCCTCAATGGATGTATATTCCTGCCCACTGATTTTTCTTATGTGTGCGTATTCTGCTGTTTAACACGTCCACTGAGAATACAATGTCAATTGTCACATTTTCCATTTCTATACATTTTATTTGGTGATTTTTTTAATTATTCCTGGGCATCTTTTATTATCTCTTACTTAAGGTTTTCATTTTCTTTTTTATTTACAAAAATATATTTATATGTGAATATACAAATACATATAATATATATTTTATTCTATATTTTATAATTCCAAAATCAGTGGGCACTAGAAAAGCTGGATTTTGCTGTTTATGATGACTCTCAATACTTGATTTATAATTTCTGTGATTTTAATTGTGAACTCATAAACTGTATCATTGGTATGTAGGAAATGTTTAAGAAGTGGGTTAAGGGCCGGGCGCAGTGGCTCACGCCTGTAATCCCAGCCCTTTGGGAGGCCAGTGCAGGCAGATCATGGGGTCAGGAGATAGAGACCATCCTGGCCAAGACAGTGAAACCCGTTCTCTACTAAAAAACACAAAAAAGTTAGCAGGGCGTGTTCACAGGCACCTCTAGTGCCAGCTACTCTGGAGGCTGAGGCAGGAGAATGGCGTGAACCAGGGGAGAGGCGGAGCCCGCAGGGAGGCGAGATGGCACTCCGGCCTTGGCAACGCAGTCAGACTCCGTCTCAAAAAACAACAAACAAACAAACAAGCAAAAGAAATGGACTAAGAAAATTTCTTTTTGTCAGCTACATTTGGAAAATAATAATTAGGAACTGTTTTCACATTAAATTGTTTATTTGTTTTGCTTATATTTTGTTTGTTTGCTTGTTGAGATCATGCAAGTGTTGTGAATTCCGGCTCCAATCTTGCATAAGGCTGTGGTGTGGCTTCCCAGTCGAGATTGCTTCCCCTCCTCCACCCAGGGCCAAGGCTGAGATGGGCAGGTTTCCCTGATCCCTCTCTTTGCGGGATTATTACTACTACTATTATTATCATTACTTGTATTTCAGTTCTTATCAAAATGGCATCTTTATGTGGGGTCCCAGATACAATATCTGCTCATGTTCATTAAAACTAGAGTGACTCTATATCATGGTTTTCCTTTGATATTGCAGGTTCTATTCAGATTAGCATTTGTTGTAAATTTTAAAAAAATAAAATACTGTGTTTTGTTGTTGTTGTCGAATTCAAGTAAGTTGTTATAGGCTGTTTACCAAGTGGCTGGGGGAGGTAGCCGTGTGCAGTTAGGTGCCAGCCATTCCCTCTGCGTATGCCTAAACACCCTTAGGTGTATGCGAAAGGCCCCAGCATGTTCTTCTTATAAGAGACATGTTTGCTGGGGCCTGTGCAGTATTCTTCTACATTAATGTTGCTGTTATTGTCTAGGCTCCACTACTATAAAAAAGTCAGAGTTAAGTGATAACTTTTATACTAGTGTCATCAGTTCTTCAAATAGAGAGTCCACTAACTAATAATGTTTCCATTTTTTTCTCAGGTGATTCAAGAAAGCTTTTTGGTGTTTATTCTGTCTAAAGTGAAATAATTAATATTATTGTGAATGGTATTGCAATTATAAATTCAGATAAAAGTTCAATACATATATATATTTAAAAACAAATATTTCTTGGTTATCCAAATCATCCTAAAATAAATGTTTTTCTTATTATATTAAAAAATCTCTGGAGCAGAAACTCACTTGAATTGGTTGTTATAAAGATATAATTCATTCTGTGTCCAAACCAACTACACAATTCTACCAATACAAATCAAACCCACAGTTGATATAAATATGTTACACACATACATTTATTATAGCTCAACTATACAACTACCAAATGCATAATGAAAATTACATTAAGTCATACAGGTGAATAGATAGATAGATAGATAGATAGATAGATAGATAGATAGATATGACCTATTATTCATGTATAGGTGTCTACAATGGCATTGGACAGTATTTAATGAGAGTCTTCCAAAATTTGGTTTCATACTATTTAAATTCTGTGGGAAAATTGTAGTAACATTATTAAATAACTAAAAGCCCACATACTTTCAGCCTTAGAAAGGTATAATTATTGAAAACAAATTCTAGAAAGAGGAAACACTAAAATTTATCTGAAATAAAAAAGCAGCAGAAGGCTATGTGCTGTGGTCCACACCTGTAATCTCAGCACTTTGGGAGGCTGAGGACAGTGGATCACTTGAGTCCAGGAGTTCCCTACCAAAGGAAAAAAAAAAAAAAATTAGTCAGGCATGGTAATATGTGACTGTAGTCCCAGATACTTGTGAGGCTGAAGTGGGAGGATCACCTGAGCCTAGGAGGTTGAGGCTGCAGTGAGTCCGTTATCACAGCTCTGCACCCCAGTCTGGGTGACAGAGCAAAACCCTGTCTCAAAAAAAAAAAAAAAAAAGGCACTGAAGGAACTGAACAAATTAAATCGTATAGCACAAGTGATAGAAAAGTATTACTTTTTTTTTAAAGAACACTTTGGAATCTGTAGGGAAAATCTTCTGATAGAGTGCTCATAAACATTTGTGTTTTGTGGCTAAATATAATTAATTTGAGAGGTCTGTAATTTTACAAAATCTAAACATTTGCTGAATCAGCAAACAGAAAACAAATAGATAACATTTCTGGTAAATTTTATTGTGAAATAGGAGAATATGTGAAAAATAGGTTTTCTGGAAGGGAATAATCAAATATATCTGTAAAAACATTTGAGCTGAAATATTTAGGCATTTCAATAAGAAAAGCATTTGAATTGACAATGCACTCCATTTAGTAGCTTTTATTTCTTGAGCTCATGAGTTGTCTCAGCCTTCATAAAGAAAACACTTTTCTTGTGGCCTCAGAGGTGAGTCAGTAAAGCTGTCAACATTTTCAATTTTGATATATTTTGACATTGTGTCACCATTTAACATAAATTGTAACTTTGAAGAGGATTACAGATATTTTTCCAAAAACTGATTAAAAATAGTGAGAACATGTTTTAAACCTTACAATCTTCAGAACTATATCAGTGGGCTAGTATCAGAGACACATTTAGTTGAGAAACGAATCATCATGTATGTTTGCTGAACTAGTTGACAAAATTCACCTCTGCCATCAAAGAAAGTCAAGCAAAAATAAATAATATGGAAGAAAATCATAAGACGTGTTAAATATAGGCAGTAAATGGAAAATTATATAATAATCCATGAGATGTGTATGTAAGTTAAGTGGAACGTCAGCGTGTGGAACATAGGAAGGGATGGGAGGACGAAGAGGAAGTGTATTCTTAAGACACTGAATGTTGATGAGGCCTTGGTGATCACAAGGTCTTAAACTGAACAGTCGTTGGTGATGCGACTCTGGGCCAGTGAATACAGATGAGATCCAAACCTGCTCAGCAGGTTAAGCAGAGAGCCACAACTGTGGCCAGCTATATTTGTCCTGCTTCTGCAAAAGAACAAGCCTGTGATGCTCTGGCCACCTTCCGGCTGATCAGCCCTCAACTCTGGTTCTTATAGCCACAACAGCAAAGGGAATGACAGACCCTGCAGCCATGGTACCAGCACCTCTGAGAACACGTGTGTGGTCCCGCACAGAGGCTGTGTGAGCTCTGCACCCTTTGCTCTGTAACAGTGAGCCTCCCTAGAATGCACCAGGAAACAAGGCCAAAAGGAGAAAAAGAGAAAGAAGAAAATCAGGAAAAATTGACTGTTTAGTCAACAGGCAAATTAACCTGCACAAGACTAATATTTAATTTGGAAATGACCAAGTTAGCTTGAAGAAAATTAGCTAGTTTCACTGTTGAGAAGTCATAGGAGCTCATAAGAAAGTTGAACATAATTACAAAATTATGTATATTTCTGCACATTGAGGTTCTGACTGTGAGTTCCAGTCCTACTCTGTTTGTGTGTATGTGTGGGTAATCATAACAAAATTACTAACACTTTTGTCTGGTGGTGAGATTTCAGGTAAATTTTACTTTGTATTGATATCTTCATCCACATATAAATTAACCACAAGGTAAATGTATAGAATGTGTAGCTTCACTTAGTATACTCTTTGTAACATTTAGCTTTTTAAAGAAATTCAATTGTTAAATATAAAAGTTAGACAAAACTCTGTCCCAATGTGGTGTATTAAAGTCAACAGAAGTAGCACGTTTGATCAGTTTTGCTGGAACATGAAAGAGTTTCTTAATCAAATCTATTAAGTCATAATTTGATCTGTTTCTGGATGACTTCTGTTGCTTTACTTTGTGGTTTCCTGGCTTTTCTTCTACTTGCTTGTCTTTTCAATTTGGTGACCTATTCAATGGAGAGTCCTATCGAAAAGCTCTGAATGAAATTCTCAATCATATATAGGATGTGTCTGGCAGGTGCCAGAGGCAGCTACCAATACACAGAGACAAGCCAGATTTAGAAATCATCAGACAAATGAAGACGGCCCCATCAAGGCAGAGGTCAAGGTTGAACGTGCCTGGCCAGCAGCCATCCCTCCCGTCCTGCACTTCCTCGGATGCTTCTTTGAAGGGGTGTGGTGGCCACTTCAAAATTCTTTCAAAGTTGGTTTTTTTTTCCCCCTAGAATTGTCTTTGTAAAAAAAAATTGTTACCTTTTTATTAATTATTATTTCTTTTATAGTTATTCTTGCTGAGCTACAATGACGTTCATCTCAAATCCATTCTGTGTAATGGAGAGGGAAATCACTGCCCAGTAATTGGTCAGTGGCTTTTGTGCTTTTCATGTTTGTATCTTAACATTTGCTGGATCCAGATGAATAGATGGCTTTAGTCTTCTCAAAAGAAATAACAATGTCAACCTCACACTTGTTTTATGATGGAAAATCTTTGCCATCATAGTTTTCACATGAAAGATATATTTGCCACTTCCCAAATGTCAAATCTAATAGAAAGAGGACATAAATGATATATTTCCTTATAGCCATCAACCCTTTAAGGTTATGACATAATGTGACATACCTATTTGTCATGATAAAGTAAGCACTTTTACTGATGTCTTGAATTCTTTAGTGTTTTCAAGTACTGTACATAGTCTGAGTTTATTCTGAAGTGTACAAATTTCTATAGCATGTATCATGTCAGGCCTCATTTATAGTTACCAGGGATGCATTAAATATATTAACTATCTTGCTATCACTATTATTAAATACTTATGAATTAAATATTCCTGAATTAGGCAAGATTTATCTGATCTTTATATTTTAAGGAAAATAAAATAGAATTTCAAAATATCAAAAGGCATAAGATATAATCTAATAGAGGGCCTACAATGGCAATGACATTAAAGCAAATATAGTTACCAAAAAATTCGTTTTTATATAATAACTCAATTGCATATAAGACACAGTGCCTATTATAGAAATAAGCAAAAGTATAAATTAATTGAGCAATAAATGTTAACAAAATTAAAATACCAAATATGCAAATTTCATGACAGTGTCAGTGGTTTGTTATGAAATGAATATTTGATAGAAATTCAAGTTATGATACCCTCTGTTTACTTTTTCTTTTTTTTCTCTATATTATTTTCTTCATCCATAAAATAAACTAATATGTGCGCATGGTGGTATGCACCTGTGGTCCCAGCTACCTAGAAGGCTGAGGCAAAAGGATCACTTAGGCCCAGAAGTTCCAGTCCAGCCTGGGCAATGTAGTAAGACCCTGTCTCTAATAAAATTATTTTTTAAAATCCTAAAAATTGAAATAAATTATCATTAATCACTATTAGCTCACTTCTTATTTCTCTAAGTAGTTCTATTTTGTTAAAATAATAATCATTTGTCTTTATGATACGAAGACATAACCAGCAGAATGAGAATATTTATATTTTAGCTTTTCTGCATTTGACACCTAAAGGAATTTAAATTTGTTTTGAAATCGTCCCAAATGTACACACGTTAAAAGCATAAAGCAGATACTCTTTTGGATATCACTTTACCAATACTTCTTTTTTTTTTTTTGAGATAGAGTCTCGCTCTGTTGCCCAGGCTGGAGCGCAGTGGCATGATCTCAGCTCACTGCAACCTCCACCTCCCAGGATCAAGCCATTCTCCTGCCTCAGCCTCCCGAGTAGCTGGGATTACAGGCGCCCACCACCATGCCTGGCTAATTTTTTTTTGTTTTTTTTTTGTATTTTTAGTAGAGACAGGATTTCACCATGTTGGCCAGGCTGATCTCGAACTCCTAACCTCATGATCCACCCGCCTCGGCCTCCCAAGGTGTTGGGATTACAGGTGTGAGCCACCATGCCCGGCCACTTTACCAGTACTTCTAATGTATCTTCATTTAAAATGCACTAAGAAGGAATCATGTTTTCTCCATTCACCCTGCAACCCAGCGCTGCTGGTACTCACCCCCATTCTGTCCTGACCATCTCCTGATGCCTACCGTCAAGCACATGGAATCTATTTCCTGTTGAAACCTCTGCAGTGTAAAATGTCATTATCCTCCTACAATTAACTTCGTAAGATAGTGAGAACATCCATTGAAAATTAGCAAATCTTTCTTCTTCAGCAGCAGCCCAAGAGCTCTATACAGTATTTCCATATTAGCAGAAAGTCCCACTCTCCTGCAGTTTTCCCTTAGGAATGTCCAACCAATAGCTGTTTCCTGTGGAGAAGGGGCATTAGGAAGCTTACAAGACTATTAAGACTGTAATTTTGGTTTAGCGAAGTGCTCCAAGAACATACATCTATATTATATATATTATATTTATAACAAATATCATTTATATATAAAGGAGATAAAACCAAATTATACTGTGCTACTGTGGTTCAAACTAAAATAAGAATCCTTGAAAGGCGAAATAGCTGGAATATTGTATTTGTAGTTTCTGAGTCATGGAATCAACTGCTATTTCTGTATGTGAATGGTTTTATTAATGAGATTGAGACTGCTAGAGTAAATTACCTTCTTTAGGTCATGATCAATTGGATGAACTCTTGTATTGGATCTGCTTTTCCTTTTTTATGTTTTTGAGACAAAGTCTCGCTCTGTTGCCCAGGCTGGAGTACAGTGGCGCGATCTCAGCTCACTGCAACCTCCGCCTCCCGGGTTCAAGTTATTCTCCTGCCTTAGTCTCCTGAGTAGCTGGGATTACAGGCGCATGCCACCACACCTGGCTAATTTTTGTATTTTTAGTACAGATGGGATTTCACCATGTTGATCAGGCTGGTCTTGAACTCTTGACCTCGTGATCCTCCCGAGTTGGCCTCCCAAAGTGCTGGGATTGCAGGTGTGAGTCACCACTCCCAGCCCTGTTTTTCCTTTTTATCCTCAATATCGTAATGTGTCTTGTTTTGAGACAAATTCGGTGTTCCAGTTCAGTGGTGTTCACACAACCTAGCAAGTGCCCTCAGTAAACATCTGGGAAAGAGTGAAAGAGCCATTCATAGGTAATGAGAACTACCAAACAAGAAAAAATGATGACTAGATTTTTAATAAAAAGTCCTTTGTTAAATTGCTTGAGACATTTTATGTCAATTGCAAGTACAAAACACCACATTTCCACAAAAATAAAAACAGTTTTAAGCATATGCTACCAGGAGCCAGGTATTATGACAATTATTTTATATACATTACATTATCCTATCTGTGCCCCAACCTCCAGCGAGGGGCACTATTATCTCCTATACATAAATAAGGATACAAGAGGATGTACAGCTTGCTCAATGTTGAAAGCTAGTAAGTGTCAGAGCCACGATTTGCAGTGAGTACTCAGGCTCTAGCACATGTGCCTAAACAATTATATGATGCTCCCACTGACATGGCTGCATGTCTAGTAGTATTTCATAATTACTACAGGTGGTCAGCAAAGTGGCCATTATAAAGACCACTAACTGGGAACTCCTTTCAGCTTCCTTCAATGATTTTATTTTCTTTCTTACCTTTGTAGAAATTTTAATTTTTGTTCTGGCATAATCGGTTTTATCTCCCCAATGAATTTCGCTTGTAATGTGCTGTAATTGTGCTAATTTTCTTTACTTTTTAATTTTTTTTTAAATTTTCAGACCGAGTCTTACTCTGTTGCCCAGGCTGGAGTGCAGTGGCGCGATCTTGGCTCACTGCAACCCCCATCTCCTGGGTTCACGAGATTCTCCCACCTCAGCCTCCTGAGTAGCTGGGATTACAGGCGTATGACACTACGCCTAGCTAATTTTTGTAGTTTCAGTAGAGATGGCGTTTCACTGTATTGTCCAGGCTAGTCTCAAGCTCCTGATCTCAAGTGATCTGCCTTCCTTGGCCTCCCAAAATGCTGGGGTTACAGGCGTGAGCCACCGCGTCCAGCCTAATTTTCTTTTGATGTAATAGTTTACTTGTTAGGTTAATAGTTAAGTTGTTCCTGATATTTATATTTGGAAAATTGTGAACCTTCTGTCAAACATAAGATTTTAACAGGATTATAACATTCAATTATGCCTTTTAAAATATATTTTGAAATTTATTTTTGCTTTTTCACATCTCTAACCTAATAGGATAGTAAGTATAGAAATATTTACAACTACTTGCTATATATTCTACCTTTCAGTACACAGTAACAGGAAAAAGCGACAATATCTCACAAACTGCTTCCTCTCAAGGAACATTCAAACTCACTGGTTATGCAAGAGAAACAGGAAAGGATACAGACTTTATCTGCATAGATCTAGCTGCTCCTAGCTGGTGTTAATAGTAGATTTATATGTGTAAATAGAGTCTCTGGCAAAAGTTGGCCATCCTGAAAACGTTATGTTGTTTTCCTATCCATAAATATTCTTTAGTAACGGCTTATTTGTATTATAATTTTCAGAGCAAGCACTACGGCAGATGTTAGAACATTTTTTTTCTTTGAATTGTCATGTGAAATATTACACAGTTATACCTTGCTCTGTGCAAGAATTTAGATCCTGAAACCAAGTATTAATTTAAATTTAGAAATCTAATAAATATTTTAAATTCATAGCACTGTTTAAAGTTATACATCCATGAATATTTTAAAACTAAAATGAAGACTTCTTCATTTATATGATTAAAAATTGTACTGTTACTGTCCACAGTTGCTTCAACTTACATGACTGAAAATTGTACTGTTACTGTACACTGTTGCTTAAACTTCCTTTGGCTTTTAATAAAAAGCAATTTCAGCTCACAGGTTTACCTCACTTTCTTTAGCACTTTCATTGAAATAACTGAAATATGTGTGTAAGTGTGTATGTGTGTGTGTGTGTAATTATATGGGTGTTTTGGAAATCACAGGCATTGTCATCAGTAACCTGAATCTTTGAGCCATTCTTGGATTATTAGAAAAGGATATGGTTTCATTCATGAGAGAAGGCAACCAGAAGAAACAGTTTGAGATTGAACACAGCCAAAGGATATTTTTGCTTTGGAAATAAGTGTGTGGGTTTCTGGACACCCAGGAGATCACAGAAAATCAATAGGGTGCTAAGAACAGATCTAGTGTCCCCTCAGGAAGGAACAGAGAACAGCACCCTCACCCAAGCTTCCTAAAGAGCATTCTTGCTTATTGCCTTTAGGATCTTCCATCAGAGGACAGAGACACAGAGGAAGTGGAGCTGCACCTCAACTCACTTTAAACACAAGCTGCCACTGCCAACACTAGTGTGCTGCGAAGAAAACATATTCAAACCCACAAATGCCTCCCAAGGAGGAAGGATCCTGTTGAAGTAGCCAGTTAGAGGTAACTTTGAGTTTCTGCTATTCTTTGTGTTCCTGAAATAATGAATAAAAGGTGTTTTGGTTCTGCTGAGCTTATTCGAGTGATTTAGAGATGAAAGCATGATCTTAAAGGTGCTAGCTAGCTTTTGCTGCATAATAGAACACGAAAAATTTAGAAGAGTTGGTGGGGACCCATGGGAGGTTGTGGGTAGAGAGGGAGAAAGAAAATCAAAGAAAAGAGGAGCAGGCATGGGAAGCCAGCTCCATATTAAGAGACTGGGGAGGTTACCCGTTAGCTGACATGACAGTAAAATATCCTGGGTCTTGGGTGTTAAAAGGACTGTAAAGGCAAAGGATGTCTGATACTTAAGTTGTTTTTCTTGCTGTTGTATAAATTCACTCCAAGTCCCACCACCTTCAACAAAAATGGCTCATCTCCAGAATGCTTAGTTTGTATGTGCTTGTGATGCTTCTTATTGCTTCTTTATTTTTTCCTTGTATGAAATCAGGGAAAGAGGTTTCACTCCCCACCTGAGCTCTGCTTGTATGAAGCAAGAATGAATGTGCTGAATGCCAAAATGATCCAACCCTCAATTCAGTAGAAGCAGGAGCTCAGTGACAAGCCTCCTGGAATGTGAGGATATCTTTGAGTTTTAACATCTCATAAAATATGGATCAAGCCAATATTTTCCAGATAGTAAGTGACAGGACATCACTGTGACATTTGGGTTACCCAGAATTGGGGAAATTGACTCAGTATAATAATCAAATCCAGAAAAGACACACTCTGCCTTTCCAGTTATCCTTTTCTTATATCCCACTAGCAGCTACTCATCTTAAAAGAAGCTTACCAACCCCAAAGATTATTGGAAAACTTAGGTCATGAATATATAGGTAATATTGGAATGACCCAGGGGATACAGGCACACCATTAGAGTCAGAAGGTATACACACAGAGGTCTTGCTTCTCCATCAGTCCAGGCCTCATGTAGTGCAGGCTTGGAGCCTTGGGGCCTATGCCCCAAATTTGAACATAGGCAAAGGTCTTCCTGTGTTGTCTTTCTGTTCTCGGATCATGTAGTCAAGTTTTCTTGGGAGCCATGTCCACCATCTTGCAGCATCTGGGTGAAGCCACTCCCTTTTGGGGTTGGGGCATTCTCATTTAATTGTTTATTTAGATGCTGAGAATGGTTCCTTTGAGTCCTATTCAACTTTATCTGCTACTGGCTCCTGCAGGCTCCTGTAAGAAGGCCTGGTGAGATATGTGGGTAATAATCCAAAGGCATTAAAAAATGCAACATATCTGCTGATTTCCTCTTTCTTTCCTCCTCTACTTTCTGCCAAAATATTTAGTCAATAGTTTGCCCTTGAACTGGGCTTGCCTTACAGGTAATCAAGTGGTAGAAGTTTGTGCATTGATTAATGGAAACCATTCACTAAATTATAACATATCTGTTATACAGAGTGATATGAGAATAAATATGTAGGAGAAAATATTTACAAAACACCTACCTAGTATAGGGTTTGTGTCCAACATATGCACAGATCTCATAAGCCTCAACAGTTAAGAAACAAAATGACACAATTATTATGTGAGCAATAGATCTGAACAGATACCTCACCAAAGAAGATGTACAGATAAATAAGGACATGAAAGTACACCTGAGATCATATGCCATTAGAAAATCCAAATTAAACGGCACTGATTTACCACTACACATTTATTGGAATGGCCAAATGAGGTGGGTAGGGATTTCTAAAATACCAAATAATAGCAAGGATGGGAAGCAACACAAACTCTCATTTGTTGCTCATCTGACTGCAAAATGGTATAGCCACTTTGGAAGAAAGTTTGATGGCCTTCCACAAAGCTACATACAGTCTTACCACACAATTCAGCAGTTGTGTTCCTAGGTACTTACCTAATTGATTTGAAAATGTATATCCCCACGAAAACCTATATGTGAATGTTTCTAGCAGCTTTATTCATAATCTCCAAAAACTGGAAATAGCTAGGATGTGAATGGATAAACAAGTTGTGATACATCAATGTAGTGAGCTATTCCTCTGTGACAAAGGTGGGATGAGTTATCAAGCTACATAAAGATATGGATGAACTGTAAGAGCATATTGCTAAGTAAAATACATCATTCTGAAAAAGGCAATTTACTATATTATTCCATTTATATGAAGTTCTGGAAAAGGCAAAATAGATGGTAAACAGATCAGTGGTTTTCAGAAGTCTAGAGCAGGGAGGTAGTTAAATAAACAGCTGAAGCACACAGCCAGAAATTTTTATGTAAGAGAAAATATTCTCTATCATATTATAATGATGGCTATATGAGACATGAATTTGTCAAACTCCATTGAACTTTACAGCAGTATCTATACCTCCTTCTATGTATCTGTATCTATACAAAAAAAACAAACCCCACAATGACGGGGCGTGTTAAATGGACATGGGATCCAGTAGAAAGAACTCCCAATGGCCAAAGCTGAAACAATCAGAGCAAAAAAAAAAAAAAAAAAAAAAAAAAATTCATGATGAGTTTAATACAATGTATTAAAATTGAGTACGTACTTAAATAAATAAAAGATTGTGGCCGGGTACAGTGGCTCATGCCTGTAATCTCAGCACTTTGGGAGGCTGAGGCAGGCGGATCAGGAGGTCAGGAGATTGAGACCATCCTGGCTAACACAGTGAAACCCCGTCTGTACTAAAAATACAAAAAATTAGCCAGGCGTGGTGACAGGTGCCTGTAGTCTCAGCTACTAGGGAGGCTGAGGCAGGAGAATGGTGTGAACCCGGGAGGCAGAGCTTGCAGTGAGCCGAGATTGTGCAACTGCACTCCAGCCTGGGCAACAGAGTGAGACTCCATCTCAAAAAAAAAAAAAAAAAAAAAAAAATTGCATCAAGAAATAAATGGGCATGAGCCAGAATAGATAAAGTTCCTGCACAGAAGTCCAAACAATGTGTGTAGATACTTTACCCACAAGCAGAGGAGCACATTACCACTCCTTAGGTGTGGGCTGTGTATAGTGATGTCTTTGCAGAGAGTGCAGAATGGAAAGGCAGAAGCAAAGAGTAACTTTACAGTGGAGAATCCTGAGGAACTCTGCTGCAGCCGGGTGATAAAGGGTGAAATCACAGTCACACAGAGAGCTGATAGTACATAACTTTGATGCAATGTAATGGAAATGGCATTTAACCTCAGCTGTCTTTTCACCAGAATCTATAACCACATTCTAATCATGAGAAAAACACCAGACAAATTCCAATAGAGGAGCATCCTACAAGATGCCTGACTAGTCCTCAAAAGTGTCCAGGCCATCAAAACAAGGCAAGCCTGAAAAATTGTCACAGCTAAGAGAAGCGTAAGGAAAAATCACATGAATGTGATGTGGGATCCTGGATGGGGTTCTGAAACTGAAAAAGGATCTCAGAAAAAAGCAAGAGAAGTCTGAATAAAGTGTAGACTTTTGTTAATAATAACGTGTTAATAGCTGTTCCCTACTTGTGACAAATGAACCATACCAAAGTGAGATGTTAATAAGGGGAAATGGATCCAGGGTACATGGGAAATTTCTGTACTATATTTGTAATATTTCTGTAAGCCTTAAGAGTTCTAAAATAAAAGTTTACTAAAATATACAAAACACATATTATTTGATATGTAAATATAATATCTTATCACTAAACATTTCTGTGTTTTCTTATACTGGCAACTGATAATTTTACTGCAAAAAAGAATATATTAAAACAAATTCCTAAAAGCAATAAAGTTAACCCACGAACAAATAAACTTTTCACGAAAACATCCTCACAGCAGTCCTCTTTTAGGCACTGTCTCCTAGAGCCTCCCACACTCCAGATTCATTTTCCCACCTCTGGATTTAATTATTGTTCCCATTGCTCATCTTGCATTTTTACTTCATTACTTCAGAAATAACTTGTGTTTCCAAATAACAATGTGTTTCTGCCATGTTGAGGGGTCCTGAGATTCTTTGGTATACATTCAGTACCTAGCTCAATAGCAGGCACATAGTAAGCAAGCCAGTGGATACTTACTTAAATATTCAAATATTCCTTTAGCTGCTCAGAGTTTTTCTTTTACTTCTTCTGAAATCTGCAAGTTTGTTTTCCAAGAGCTTCGGCATACGGTGGTGGCAGTAGATTCTCCCTGCAGTGCACAACGAGAAAGTGCATATTGAGAAGCTATTTGAATAGGTTTGCTAAGCCTTTATCATGTCTGTTGTCGTTTTTTTTAGCAAGCCTGGGTAATACTGGTTTATAATTTCTCTTTATGGGTAACCTCCTTTTTTTCTTTGACCATCAACCCAAAGTCATGACCTTCAAGTGAGTGACATGCACTAGGGCAGGCACACCCCTCTCTTATCCAGCCAGTTGGAAATAGCTTTCCCCCTCTCTCCTTATGAAATCCAGCACTGAGTTCTAAATGTGATGGTAACATCCCCCTAGAATTGTCCCTTGACATTTTTGCAGGTGCACTGGAGCCAATCTGGCATTTCTGCACAAGTGGTGGCTGCAGCCAACCTTTGCAGCATGGTAATCCTGCTTTCTGAAGCAGTCTATTTTAATGCCTGTTTTTTCTTATCACACTTGCAGCTTCCAGAATGCTGCTTCTTATAGGTTTTCTGTCAGAGTTTTAAAATATCTATTACTGCTCAACTCAAATTTACCAGTTTAAAGAGCAAGTCATACAGGCCACACTAGAAATTTCTAAATATCACAATTCAGGTCATGTAAAAAGGAGACCTTTAAAAATATATTTTATCATTTGAAAATGCTGCATTTACGAAGGCATATTATAACTTTACTTAACTGTATCCCTGTATTAGCTTCTATTAGACTAGCAAAAAAGACTGTGTACAGTTCTGGAACATGTTTTAACTAGGCTGTTTATTACATGAATGTGCATGAAATATTTAAACAGCAAAATTTCAGCATCTTACACCCAAGAAAAAGAGAGGAGGAATATGAGGGAATACGGTGTTTGACTTTGCATTTCAAAATATATTCATAAAATTTTTAGAAAAGATGTAAAATTTTGAGCTTGAGATGCTCAAATAATTTTTTTACTTATGCTATTATAAAAAAATAGTCCAGAAAATGTAGCCAAATGCCGCTGCTATTGAGAAAATAAAAATCCCATTAACAAGTACCCCAGGTAGCTTCATTAAGTATGTGAACGGCCTTGAATTACAGCATTTATATGGATTTTTTGATGCAGAACAGAAAACAAAAATAATTAGAACTATAATAAAAGTACTAAAATTCTAAATTAATTTCTAACAAATGACCTATTTTAGACACTGAGCTCTAACTTAAAATTTTGTTTGTGGCTTGTATATTTTAAAATTTAAATGTTATCACATTTTTGTTAATTTTCTGGGTTTTGCAGACAAAATTGCATTATCTGAATCTATTATTTTCTCTTTCTTTTCATAATGGTCATGTCCTATATGAATTTCATATCTTATTAATTGACTATATATTCCAGAACCATTTAAAATTATAATGAGGTAAGCAATCATTATTGGTACTAACATTTAAAAGTACTATTATCTCCAACATCTTGCCATAAAATAATAGTTGAAAGTATATATTCCTTGTTTTGAAAGAGAAGTATCATTGTGTTCTTCCTTTGAAAGATTTTTCCATGTTTTTAAAAATCAGGGAAAGCATTTAATAGAATTGAATGACTTCTGAGATAGTACAATGTCTGTCATTTTGTTGTATTATAGAAAAGGATTTCTAAATATAACATTAACCTTGCATTTTTGACCTAAATACTACTTAGTATCCACAGATTAATTTTAATATATCATTGAATTTAATTTTTTTGTATTTTAATTTAGTCATTTTTTTTTACAACTGTAATCCTAATTGGGATTGATTCATCATTTTCTACTATCATATTTTCTTGATCAGGGTTTAGAATGAGTTTTGCTTTGTATTAATGTGCTGCTCCTGGTAAAGCTAAAAGCCAAAATCAAAATTCAAATTTACATTTTACCTTAAATTACATAGGTATTAAATTCCTCCAATATTCATCCAATTTAGCATTGGGAAATGGAAAAGTATGTCCTTACTTGGAGTGGCACTATATGAACGCCTATTTGATCCTGCAAATACATACATCTCCCAAATCTTCCATTTATTATTTCTACTTTTAAATGTTTTTGAGATAGCCTATGCACATAGTAATACCTCAACTATCACTAGATGGACTTGTAAAGCAAAGCCCCTCATCTGTCTTTTGCATTTTTTTCCCAGTCTCCAGAGGAAACACTTAAAAAAATTTTTTTGTAGTTCTTATTTATGTAGATCTCCCTATAACTCTAGAAATACATTTCCCACTTGTACTGTAATTCTCACAATGCATGTCCCTTGCCTCACAATTTGGGGGCATGCTTCTCACTTGGTAGATGTGATCACTGTGGAGATGGGTCCCACTCTGGGAAAGGGTGCAAATGAGCGAGCTGGACCAAATACTCCAATACCCACAGGAGTGTGACTGATAAAGAATGGGTTTGTGTGATTCCAGCTACAGCAGAGTCCTTTTGGAAGGGCTAATATGACAGCTAGAAGCAGGAGGATCCTGCCTTTGCCCTTCTGGCCTCATAAACTACAAGGACCCCCTCACCTGAATCTGCTCAGGGCCATTGTTCCCAGGACAGAGTGAGTACAAGTTGGCAAGATAACAGAGGAGCAGAAGGTCAAGTGATGGGATCTCAGCTCTTCCAGGCCTGTGATGACATCTGGGGAGCACTCAGGACCACTGGGACAGAAAACTAGACATTTTTGGTCTTTTCGGTTGTATGAGCCCAACATCCTCATTTTGCATAAGCTAGCTTGTAATGGATTTCTCTTACTTGCAACTGAACAATTCCTGGCTAAGCAGAAATTGGAACTACTGTTGTGTATTTGCAAGTGGCAAAATTCACATGGAAGTGACTTAATTGCAGTAGGACAAGGCAGAGAGGATTCTTGAAGGAGATCAGTTGTTTAATTTGTTTAATTTGTTTGTGACTTGGGCCTCCAACTGGGGTCTACCAAAGCTGAAGCTTCAGGGATACGGTAGGAAAAACATCAGGTTGCTTGACTAAGGTGCCTATTTGCCGAGGATATAAATTACATTCCATAAGACAGAGGCAAGTTTTAAGGAAAACTGGAACATAGTGACAGCAGAAATAAAACAATGTAAAGTGTAACTCATACTGACTACCTCCGCAAGGAGCAGGGCATCTAAAATAAGACTTTGGTTATTATAGGAAGCAAAGTATTGGCCTTTAGCTAAAGTTAGTATAAGCAAATGCAGAGATGTAGGCGAGTGGAATGGGGCATGGTGGTTAGCCATGGCCCTGGGAGTAATTAGTGAACTCTCACCAGCAGCACTGCCTTCCTAATGACCACTAAGTACATCCTGGTTGGCCAGATAACAATAACTCCTATTATAAGTCCACCAATTGCATCTTCCTGTAGGGAAGTGGTCTTGTCACAATCTCTTTTACACAATTTCTTTTACCACAATCTCTTTTCCAGTAGAGGAATAAAAATGAAATGGTATGGCTGAGGGCTAGGAGAATCAACAGTGTTGGTATGTATTTTGCTCAATAACTGAAACCGAAAGGCTGGGCTTGAGATTCAATGGACCATGATAGGAAAACCTGCTTGAATGTTAATTTTTCATAAACTCTAAAGAAGAAAACTATACTTTTAGTATATCGTTGTGAAAAAAATCCTACTCATTCCTGACAAAATTCTATCCAAGCCTGGGCTCACAGCTGTCTGACTCCCCAGGTGCCTTGTGGGCCCCAGAGGTGAATAATATTGAGTCTCCCATGAAGTGTCTCTCTGCTCTCTGAATTTTCTATTGATCTCCACTATCATCTGTTGATTTGGTCTTTCTCTCTCACCCGCTAAATTTGGCTCATGTGGTTGCTGGTCTTTGTTCATGTATTTATACAGGTCACAGTTATCGGTCCTTTTGCTGCTGGGTACATAGATTTGTTTTGTGCTGGTTCTTGATTGAGAAATCTCCCTGAGACCCCTGTGCATATGGGCATGGCTTGTTTATGGATTTCAGTGTGACCTCCCCAAATAGCACAAGGGTTTTGCTCCGGGAATCCCATTTACCTTCCAGCATTTATATTCCTACCTGAATAAATTGGTCCATTTCTTCAGCACGGGAACCTCAGGACTCTCTTCTGTTCTACTGGGCAGATGGCTCCCACTCTTCTATCCCCTCATTCCCGTATGTTAGTTGCTGATTTATATTGTGTTTCAACACATTTCCATAGTAATAGGCTGGAAAGATTCCCCATAGGGAAAGCGAACAGTTGCAATACAACCATAACTACAAGAAGCATGACATTTTCTGGGAAGAAAGAGGCCAGGAGGTTTTGGTGTATGAGGGTGAGGCAAAGCAGGACACTTGCTGAGCCAGACCAAGAGTGGGGCACCAGAGAACGCAGGGTGGGTTAGCCTAGGACAGTGGTACTTGTCTACCTTGTGAACCTTGGAAAGGCATTTCATTATTACAAATGTCAACTAACTACACTGTGGAGAATAGGATTATGAACAAGAAGGATCAGAGATCTAAAGGGCAATTCATGATAGTTGTAATTCATGGTAATTTGTGTATAATCGTGGAGAAGTTGAGTATATTTTGTATACCAAATCAACAAGACTTCATAAAGGCTTGAATATAGAGAATTAAGGGGTGGTGTTCATGTGGATTCCAAGATTTCTAGCTTCTTGAAGATGATGGAATGCCATAAACTAAAACAGGGGACCTGGAACAACACTAGATTTGCGAACACAAAAGGAAATCATGAGTTCAGTGTTGTATATGTTTATGTACATGAACATGCCAAGTTTGTTGAGGTTGCATAGGCTTCGAACTGGGCCTGAATTGGGGTTAAAAAAATACTGAGTCATCAGCCTTTAGATGAAAATTATGGCATGAGTACAAAGACCAGAGAGCTTAAAGCAAAGTATTATTATATCTTGTTAGGTTAGCTACTGCATGTGACCAAAAACCAACATAACACGTTGCTTAAACACAGAAGATTGCATTCTTTCATGGCAAATATGCTGTCAGACCTGAAGTGCAATGCAGGTGCAGCAGTCTTAGGACTCTTTAATCTCACTGCTTCACTGCATCCAAAAGCTCCAAGTATGGTCCAAGATGGTTACTGGAGCTCCAGCCATTAAGTTCACATTCCAACCAGCAGGTGGAAGAACGGAGATGAGTGTAACCTTCCTCTAATTAAGGCCAATTCCAAAAACTCTCATGTACTATTTCCATGCACATGGATATTATTGGCCAGAATGTAGTCACATACTCTCTTAGTCCATTTGGGCTACTACAACAAATTTATCATAAACGGAATGGCTTATAAACAGCAAACCTTTCTCATTCACAATTCTGGATGCTGGAAAGTTCAGAATCAAGGCACTAGCAGATTCAGTCTCTTGTGGGGGCTCATTCTACAGTTCACAGATGGTGCTGTCTCTCTACATCCTCACATAGTGGAAGGGGCTAGCCAGTAATACAGGGTCTCATTTATGAGAACACTGAGACCCATTCATGAGAGCAGAGCCCTGATGGCCTGATCACGTCTAATATCATCATGCTGGGGATCAGGTTTCAATGCATGCCATTGGGGGCACACAGACATTGTGACCACAGTGTGTAGCCAGTTCCAAAGAGGTTGGCCAACACTTTTGTTTTTCTGGGTTGATTCATGCAAAGAGAGCATTCAGGGATTCAAGGGCTGAGGGAAAGTGAAGAACCTTGTGTTGGAAGACGTCAGGCAATTTTCACCAGAGCAAACATAAACAACAAACTTTAGTGGATATTGACTTATTGCTATCCAGTCTCGTAAGTATTTTTTTGAGTTATTAAGTTTAATTTTGACCACAGGCCTTGAGGTAAATGTGGTAAATACTATTCCCATTCTAGAGATGGCAAAGGAGTGAGTTGAATGACCTGTCCAAAATTCCAGCAGCACTGACATCTGGGACCCTTTGAGATTCAGGCTTCGGAGTGAGAGCAGTGGCATCTCCCAGTATCTGGCAAATGTGGCTGAACATGAGGAGGAAAATCAGGTCTAGTCAGATTCACACAGTTGGCCAAGTTACCCAGTTATCGTTTTCATAGGTAACAAATACCTATAAAGTAAGGAAATATAAAACCTAACTCATAGACATGAATTATTTCTTGTCTAGTTATTACTGGGATTGACAAAGAAATTGAAGAATCTAAGAGGATTTCTTCTTAGATGAAATGTAGGTGTGTATATATACACACACACCTACATGTATACACATATACATTACATATGCCTATACATTATATAGACATATATGTGTATATACATATACATATCTGTACATATGTGCATAAATGTATAGAAATACACTGTATATACACATATACAGTATGTATATATGTAGAAATACACCATATATACTATATACATACATAGTAAATATAATATCTATTATATATTGTATATACTATATTTTATACTATATAGACATACATGTATATATACACATATTTAGTATATAAATATATACTATATAAGTATTACTATATATACACATATATATAGTGCATTTCTCCTGCTGAGAAACTTCAAATCTCTGAATACCTGAAACCAGAAAGTAGAGAGATGAGAAGTAGAACAGTGATAGTATTATACACCGGGAGGTAAATTTGCTAGAAATAAAATGACAGCAGAAGAAAGAGGAAGTCTGGCAGCATCCCACAGGAGGGCTTGCAGGTTTTCGTGTATGACATCAGTCTACAGTGTTAGGGAAACAGGCAGCCAAGATGGGAGGAATCAGCCCCGCAGAGTTCTGGTAAATGAAAGCCTGTTAGATCTGGAGAACAGATTTAAGGCTGTGCATGCCAGACTTGCATGAAGGCCTCTGTCTGGCAAGAGGAGAAAAACACTAACGTGTGCACAGCCAGCAGTGTGCCTGTTGGAAATCACCTGGTCTGGATATACTCTTTCCAGGGAGTGGTGCAACAGCCTCCAGATGGGAGCCAAAAAGAAGACACTGTAGAAACCCAAAAGGAACTTTATTCTAAAGACTCAGGTTAGAAGGATATCTAAATTTTATAGGAATGAGATGAAAATATTAGGAAGCTGTCATCCTTAAGAAAATGCAAGGAGATTTTAACTATATGAAATAGAAGCATAGAGTCATAATACGAAGACACAGATGAAGTGAAATATGAGGCAGAAAGATACAATTATGATTTCAGCCAGATTTCTGAGGAACTAGTAATGAAATAAAGGAATTAAAAATCCACATTGGGATTGTGATGTCCATACCACCCTTGGCAAAACCTCGCCAGTGATGTGGTGGACCCACAGAGAGGGCAGGGCTGACAGCAACCAGGAAAGTGGAGGGCGGCAGCTGCACCCAGGGCATCTAGAGTCTCATAGCGCAGATGAAGGGTGAGCGCCAGGGAGGGTTTAGGGGATAGGGAGTCTCAGTCTGTCTCATGATCTGGATACTGATATTATGGAGCTGGGCTCACTTTGTAAAATATGTCACAATGTACACTTATAATTTATGTACTTTAAGTCTGTGACACTTTGGTAAAATTTTATTTAAAAAATCACAGTTGAGCAAATCTGCTTCTTTGGATATGGGAGCAAAAAACAAAGAAATAATTATTCCAGAGTTAATTATTGCCCTCTTCTTCGCCGAGTAACATGCAGATAAAAAAGAACGTGTAATCTAGGTGAAGATATTAAATGAGATTCATATCCAGATACTTATATGCAAGCTTTTAAGCATGAAATACATCTATCTTTATTAACAAAAATCCCTTAATGTGATCATATATAAAATGTTTGAAATATGTTTTTAGTTGATGCTTTAAAAAGTGATTTAAAATATTTTAAGTGCTTTTAAAAGAAAAGCCAGTATGGAATACGATAACCACATTTTACATGGCTTGAAAACATATTTGAAAATGTCTCTAGAATTTGAACTGCTTTAGCGATGGTCACTGATACTTTACAGGTGAATGTGTTTGACAGTTGGTAAAAGCTTAATATTAAAATTATTCAAAATAATTAACTAGACAGGAAAAAGTATGTCTCTACTTTCTATTTTTATCATAAGTATTGCAATAAATATAATTTATGTTTCTTCCCCAAATATCCTTTACCTCATATGTAATTTCATGCAATAAAAATTATAAAATGTTCTATGTGTTAATTTTCATATTTTGCTAGGTTATGTTTTCTTTCTTTTTTTTCTTCTGATTGTGGGTTTTTTTCAACTGATAATGGGACTAGTTCACATTTTCATTACATAATTAATTGATTTATTTAAAAATAATTAAAGCGTTAAGTTTGCAGTAAAAGTTTAAAATGTACAAAATGTGAGAGAGTAGAGAGACAGCGTTATTTCTTCATCTTCTTTGAATTCATCTTTCTTTGGTAGTTACTAATTTCTTGTTTACCCTTTGAAGTAGAATACACATAGGTACTTTTTTTTTTTTTTTTTTTTTTTTTTTTTTTTTGAGACGGAGTCTCGCTCTGTCGCTCAGGCTGGAGTGCAGTGGCCGAATCTCAGCTCACTGCAAGCTCCGCCTCCCAGGTTCATGCCATTCTCCTGCCTCAGCCTCCCGAGTAGCTGGGACTACAGGCGCCCGCCACCTCGCCCTGCTAAGTTTTTTGTAGTTTTTAGTAGAGACGGGGTTTCACCGTGTTAGCCAGGATGGTCTCGATCTCCTGACCTCGTGATCCGCCCGTCTCGACCTCCCAAAGTGCTGGGATTATAGGCTTGAGCCACCGTACCCGGCTATTTTTAAACATTATGATTTTAAATTGTGTGTATTAGTTTAAATATCGCTTTTATGATGTTAATCATATTATAAAATCATATTTGGAATTGCGGCAGTCTTATGGGGATAGAAACCATTATGTTGATAAAAATGTCAGTATTCAATGTAATTATTTTTAATTCTAAATACTTTGGGAATCTTCCCTGAGTTGTGACAGAATAGATTGCCCAGTCCTATTGTCTGCTATTATGATGAGTAGTGCTATGAATAGATGGGTGTAGAGGTGCATCTGAGTACAATCGAAGTCTTTGTTCATTTCTGCACACTCGTATCTTCACTAAATGTTTACATACTTGTCTTTTGAAAGAGTAATAAATTCTCTCGGTCAAACCTAAAAATTAGCAAAAGGATCCTGGTAGACGTTGCTGGTGCTGCCCGATGTCTGTTCTTCCCCTCACAGATGCAGAGGTCAGGTGACCTAACCTTCTCCACATGAGTAGCAGATGGAACCGTTTCGGGACAATGAAATGTGGTGCGGATCCCTTCCAAGCTGAGGGAACAAAACACTCTTGCCAAGTTTTCCAGCCTTTTTTCTGCTGGCATGATTGTGGAGAAGGCCTCCTAGTTAGCCAGAAAAACAACAAGATTAAATTAGCCTCCATGGAGGAAACTGCCCTGATAGCCACTGTGGACTTTGTATGTGCAAGGAGCAATGTTTTTGCATGTTGATGCAGTGAGCTTTTGGAGTTCTTTGTTACTACAGAATAACACAAGATAATTTGTCCTCCATTTTCCCCTTCCCAAGAGGGAGCCAGTGGGTACAGAGTGTTGTGTTTGTGCAGACATTTTTTTAAATATTTGAACTAATAGGTACATATAATCACCCCACACACTATTCTATACTTTGCTTATTCATCTGCATAAATATCTTTGAGATCACTTTATATGACTACGTAAAGTTCATTTTCTTCCTGTGGCTGCATGTTATTTCATTTGGATATATCATAGTTTAATTCAGTGATTTGACAGGTATTTATATTTCCAACCTTTTCAATGATACATAATGACTAAATATAAACTTTATGCATGTGACCTTGATTTTTGTTTGTAAATGAATGCTTACAGTTGGAATTATGTGACAGGCAAATGATATGTACATTTGAAATTTTGATACCCAAAAGTAGACCTTAATTTTCTTTCCTGACATCACTGTGCCTATTGGTATATTTAAGCATTTTTCAGATAAAATTTGCAAATTGTCTCTTAGCTGTAGTAAATGAGTTCTGTTATTATAAAATCACCCTTCATAGGTTGTGTTCCAAATTGTACTCCCAAAGTAAAGATGTAAAATTGACTGCCTACGCAGTGATCAACAGAGGGTGTTCCTAGACTTTTTGACATTTCCCAATACGGTGGGTGAGAGAACAGTCCACTGAGTTTATTTTATGTGTCTCATAATTACAATGAGACGTCATTATAATGAGTCACATCTGAGTAATGTTTAAATGTCATTCATAGTTCTCATTCTGTGAATATATGTTCTTACTCTTTGTTCATATTTTCTATCGAGTTTTTTTCTCATGAAGTTAATTATGTATTACATAAATTAGAGTCTTGAGCTTTCTAGAATTCACTCTGTATGAAAAGTATTACAAAAGTCAGATGCTTATTTTTAAAAAGTACAGACACATAGTTCGTCTAATACATTTACTAAATGTAAAATATGATTCCTTTGATTGATTTGTCTACTCCTGTTGTAGTACTATACAAAGCATACTGTTCCAATCCCTACACATATATAGTGATTGTATATATACTTTATATATATATATATTTATATTTAGTAGAGCTACTCTCTTTATTCTTTTCAGAATTTTATAAATATTCTCTATGACATTTAAATCAGCTTGTCTAGGACTAGAAGGTTTTTCAAGATCATATTAAATTAATAGATTATTCAGCAACAATATTTTTCTATGGTCCATGGAAGCTTTGTATTTAACAAAGATAGTGTTTCTTTTGATTTTCACATTTTTTTCTACAAGCTTGTTGATATCTTTAAGTGTTCCTCATAAAAGATTTGCAAAGTGATTTTGTCAGCTTTATAGTAAATGAGTTATTTTCTTTTATGTCTGATTAATTGTACTATTTATTTAGGACAGCTATTTTTTATATTTTTGCACAAATATAAATATGGAATTATCTTTTATTCTAAGAAACTTTTGAAGGTATTTGCCTGTTTTCACATTTATTATCTTTAATAGACTTTAGCATTTTCTCAGATTTATGCCTATCAATCTGTAGTTTCATTCATTAGTGATTTTGGAGTCAATTTCATGATATTTTTTCCTAATTTTAAAATGTTACTAAAGGGGAAGAAAATATGTTTTCCTCAGCCCTCTTGAGTTCTTAGTTGAAATGGACCCATGTAACAAAAGACATTCATAAAAGAAAAACAAAAAGAAGTTTGGGACAAACTCAGGGAACGAGTAGTGCTCAAAAAGGTGGCATTTAATTACAGCTGATGTAGCATCTTTATCAAAGAACAGGACATGTTTAGAGAAGGGATAAGAACAAGGAAAAAGACTTTGAAGTCTAGGAGTGGCAACTTGGGACAAGACAAGTAAGTGGCAGATAAAGGCTGGACCCAGAAAAGCCTAAGGTTATTTAGTGGTGTGAAAAGTAAAAAGTTCCTCTTCAAAGTTTCTCTTTTGTTAAAGAATAAATAATAAGTGTTAGAAATAATAGTTTCTTCCAAAAACTAACTTCTTTCAAATTTCCTTGCTTTTTGCTAGTAACCCTTTTTTAAGCCCGATGTAGTTAAATATAATAAGGGAATAAGTACATTCTATGTCCTTGTACTTTAACCAAGTTATTTGTTCTGGCCTATAGCCTGCTCAGACATGTCCAAACATGCCCAGGCATTGTCCAGCTTACAGCCTATGCCTCTTCCTTATTTGGAAATGTTATTATTTTCTTTTCTTTTCTTTTCTTTTCTGTTTTTTTTTTTTTTTTTTTTTTTTGAGATGGAGTCTTGCTCTGTCGCCCAGGCTGGAGTGCAGTGGCACAATCTCGGCTCGCTGCAAACTCTGCCTCCCAGTTTCAGGCCATTCTCCTGCCTCAGTCTCCTGAGTAGCTGGGACCACAGGTGCCCGCCACCACACCCGGCTAATTTTTTGTATTTTTAGTAGAGATGGGGTTTAACCGTGTTAGCCAGGATGTTCTTGATCTCCTGACCTCATGATTCGCTCACCTTGGCCTCCCAAAGTGCTGGGATTACAGGCTTGAGTCACTGTGCCCGGCCTATTATTCTCATAGTTTTCTGTAAACAACCCTCATCCTTTCTTTGTTCTCCATCACGTGTTTACTTATTTAGCAAAGTTTTAAGTTTTTAGCCAATCAGGATCAGTCTAGATTGTGCAGTCCAGCTCTAGCCAGTGGAGACAGGACACAGCAATAAGGACTCAATGCCTCAGGGATAAAAACCTCTGCCTTTCTTTGCTCATGGTGCTTTCATGACAATCAAGCTTCTGAGAAGCACCTTTTCTGCAAAAAGTAAAATTGTCTTGCTGAGAAAATTCATATTCAATTGCTATTTCCTTTGTAGCACCAAAAATTTATTTGTAATAGTGGTGACCCTTGGTTCACACTGGTAGTGAGGGGAGGGAGAGGATCTTTGTCTTTACTTTATGTCCTGATTTTGGGCAAGTAGAGAGAGTACAGAGAATTTTCCTGCATTTATTTCCTCTTATTACCTTAAGCTCAACAATCCTCGAACCAATAAAACACATGTTGGGGTGGCATATTCTGGTCCCTCACCATAGTTAGATCATAGATTTTTTTACTCTATAAAATTCCCTCTGAGAAAACCTTTAGCTTATGGAACCGATAAGCTGTTACTTCCTTATCATTAACTTTAAAATGTTTTCAAACTTCCTTTGTGATTTCCTTTTATGATCCATGGATTATTTTAAAAGATATCACTTATCTTCCAAAGAAAAGTTTTAAAGTGCTTTTTTATTTATATGTTACTGATTTTATCTGTATACTATTGTGTTAGAGAAAGTGCTGTATATTTGTTTTCAATTCTTTTAAGTGTGTTGATACTTTGTGACCCAGATTATGTTACCATATAATATGTGAGCCAAATTTCATATTTGTATGCACCAGAGAAAAATGTATATTAAGTCATTGTTAGGCACAATGTACGTTGTGTCAGGTAGGTCTCATTTTTTAATTGCGTTGTTCACATCTTAATGTTTTGTCTGCTACTTTATCACTTACATATATGTGCTAAAATCTCCAATGCAATGAGTTTAAATTTATTTTTGAAATTGTAGTAAAATATTTATAACACAAAATTAAGCATTTTAACCATTTTAAAATGTACAGTTCAGTGGCATTAAGTGTATTCACTTTGTTGAGCAACTATTACCACCCTCTATCCACAGAACTTTTTCGTCTTTGCAATACTGAAGTTCTGTATTCACTAAACAATAACTCCCCATTCTCCCCTCATGCCAGCCCCTGGCGACCAGCCTGTGTGTATGAATTTGACTACTCTCAGTACCTTGTATGAGTGAAAACACACAGTACAAGTCCTTCTGTGATTGGCTTGTTTCACTTATGTGATGGTTAATACTCAGTCTCAACTTGATTGAAGGATGGAAAGTATTGATCCTGGGTGTGTCTGTGAGGGTGTTGCCAAAGGAGATTAACATTTGAGTCAGTGGACTGGGGAAGGCAGACCAACCCTTAATCTGCATGAGCACCATCTAATCAGCTGCCAGTGAATATAAAACAGGCAGAAAAACGTGACAAATTAGACTGGCCTAGCCTCCCAGCCTACATCTTTCTCTCCTGCTGGGTGCTTCCTGTCCTCAAACAACGGACTCCAGGTTCTTTAGTTTTGGGACTTGGACTGGCTCTCCTTGCTCCTCAGCTTGCAGATGGCCTGTTGTGGGATCTTGTGACTGTGTGAGTTAATACTTAGTAAACCCTCCTTTATACATATCTATCTATCTTATTTGTTCTGTCCCTCTAGAGAACCCTGACTGATACAACTTAATATGATGTCTTCATACCTTGGCCATGATATAAGATATGTCAGAATTTCCTTCCTTTGGCTATATACATATATATATCTACACACACACACATACACATACATATTTATTATAATTTTGCTTATAATCAATCAGTAAAATTAGGTATATATATAAACACACATATATATGTATACATACATATATGTGCATACGCAAAATATTTATACACATATACATACACGCATATATGCATAATTATGTTACCAGGTCTTGACCATGAGTTGTCCTGGTCCTTGGTGTTTTGAAGAAAGAATTGAGCAAAATGCGCAAAGTGGCAGAGGAATGAAACACAGGAACAAACCAGCAAAAGCAGGGATGTATTAAAGTGAGAAAGCACTCCACAGTCTGTAAGTGGACCACTGCAAGCAGCTCAAGGGCCAAGTTAGAAAGTTTTCTTGGTCTTAAGTACTCCCTTTGAAGTTATTGTCAGCTACCTCTTATGTGGATGAAAGATTTGGTCTGTGGTTAATTTAAGGCTGAGGTGAATTGGTGCCCTGTGCAGATGAAGGGATGGTCCCTGTTTGGCCCACAGCCAATCCAAGGCACTTTCCCTCTCCCTCTGAGATGTGAGGGCAGGGGAAGGATGTATGGAGAGTAGCCTTTGATCCTTTGTTACTCAGCGTTGGGAGACAGAGTCTTTCCTTTTGGATTAACTTTAGGAAGTTTGCGGTAATTGGCCTTACATTCCCTGGACCCAGACGTTGGTGTTTTACCTTGATTCAGCCCGAAATGACCGTAAGTTCCCTGCCTCTAGACCCTTTTCTCCTGCCTCACGTATATACATATGTGTGTATACATATATGTATATATGTATGCGTATATGTATGTGTATATATACACCTAATGTTGCTTATTCTAAGCAAAATTATAATAAATGTATATGTATATTTAATACATGTATAATTTATGTATATATATGCATGATAAATGTACAAATAAATAATTTTGCTCATTTATACTAAGAAAAATTAGGATATTATGTATATATATATTTGCTTATTCTAAGCAAAATTATAATAAAATATAGACATAAACACACATATATACATATATACACATATATACACATATACATGTTTATGTATACATGTCTATGTAAACATGTGTATGCATGCATGCAGACATATACATATATGCATGTATACACATAGACATATATGTATATATGTATATACACATATATCCGTGTGTGTATGCATATATTTATCTATATAAACAACAGACATATCATATTCTGTGTATCTACATTATTATCTATTAGACAACCAGACATATCCTAGTGTCTGGTTGTATATACATATATACACACACACAGACACACACACACGTAATTTTGCTTATTTATTCCTCCGCAGATGGACAATTAGGCTGCTTTTATTTTTTGGCTATTGTGAATAATGCTGCTATGAACATAATGTACAATATATCTTTGAACCCCTGCTTTCATTTGTCTGGGTACATACCCAAAAGTGCAATTGCTGGACCACATTTTTAACATTTTATGGAACCGTTATACTATTTTTCATCATAGCTGTACCATTTGGCATGTCCTCTAACAATGCACAAGGGTTCAACTTCTTCAAGTTCTCACCAACATGTATTTTCTCTTTGTTCATGCATTTGTTTTGATAGTATCCCTCCTAATGGGTGTGAAATGGTATCTCCTTGTGGCTTTTATTTGTATTTCCCTAATGGTTAGTGGTGTTAATCATCTTTTATTGTGCTTTTTTGTCTACTGTCTTTGGTGAAATGTCCATTTAAGTCCTTTTCCCATTTTTGAGTGACTTTGGGTCTTTTGTTGTTGAGTTTTAGGAATTCTCTATATATTCAGAATATTAATCTCTAATCAGATATTCGATTTGCAAATATTTTCTTTCATTCTCTGGATTGCTTTAGACCTTTTGAATCTGAAACATAGTTTATTGGTTGAGTGCATATTTTAAATTGTTATATACCTTTGTGGTTGATTAAGACGCTTCACATAAACCTTTATGTAAATGTATAAAATCGTTGCATAAACAACCAGGTTAAACTACTATCTTTCTGATTCTAGAGGTAGAAGTTTAACATTTTATATTGTCAGGTTTTATATAACAAATATAGTCTATTTTGCAACTACTAATAAAAATATTATTTACCTCCAGTAATTTTTAAGTAATTTCTGTATTTATTTCCTGATTGCCTGAAGATTTTCCACAAGTAGTTTAGATTTCAAATCTTTGGCCACTTTCTGAAACACAAGTGGTGTCATTTAAAAGGTCAATGTTTTTTCCACATATTTGGTGACAGACTCATTTTTTCTTTAGCTTGGCTGTAAAATGATAGAACTTATTTTTGAGTTCGTATGAATAGAAAATAAGAACATAATGTAAGGCTCAGTTATTTTTAACTTGACAAGTCCTCCTGCAGAAAAGAATATATTAAGAAATCACAGTTCATAATCAAATTCATTGAGGAATTCATTAGAGAGTTTTCCTTTTTCTTCATGATATATACAGTTTGGTATCATGATACAATAATAATGCGGGGAAGCTGAGAGTACTTTGCAGGTGAAAATGAATAAATGGAAAGACAAAGTAACTTATGATAGACTCAAGAGCATCTTGTTATAAAAATCATGAACTACTGCAAAGTAGCTTTATAAAACCTAGATTTGGAAACTTTCTTTTGTCTGGGCATGTCATGCATTTATAACCCTTCCCTGTAAATGAACATGCTTTTTCATTTAATGGACTGTTCATTTATTTTTTAGAAAACAAGTTCAAGTCAAAATCTAACTAATTACACTAGTGGAAAAGTGGAACTAACACTAGCTGGGGTGAGTGTGGTCACACCCAGCTGGGCAGTTCAAGGACTGTGGGGAGGGCCTGGTCCCATCCCACCCCAGCTTCTTCACCCCCTAAAGGTGAGAAGGCCTGAGATTCCACTGCCTCAGTGTCTCCTCCATGTTCAAGACTTTTCATTGTCAGTTATGTGGAGTGCACTTGTAAAATGAAATCACCCAAGTTCTCAGATTTTCTTCTGGCATTACAGTGTGAGGAGCTTTTTTGACCCACTCCCCAGTGAACCTGGTGAAAAGAGAAAGACAGAGAAGAGAAAGAGAGGAGAGAAAAAAAAGAAAGAAAGAAAGAAAGAAAGAAAGAAAGAAAGAAAGAAAGAAAGAAAGAAAGAAAGAAAGAAAGAGAAAAGAAAAGAGGAAAGAAAAGGAAAGGAAAGGGAGAGAGAAGGAGAGAAGGAAAGAGAGAGAGAGAAGGAGGGAAGGAAGGAAGGGAGGAAGGAAAGGGAAAGGAAGGGAGGGAAGGAAGGGAAGGGAGGAAGGGAAGAAGGGAAGGGAGAGGGGAAGGGAAGGGAGAGGATAAGGGAAGGGAAAGGAGAGGGGAAGAGAGAGGGGAAGGGAAGGGAGAGGGGAGGGGAAAGGAGACGGGAAGGTAAGGGAAGGGAAGGGAGAGGGCAGGGGAAGAGAAAGGGAAAGAGAAGGAAGAGGGGAAGGAAAGAGAAAGGGAAAGGGAAGGGAGAGGATAAGGGAAGGGAGAGGGGAAGGGTAGGGAGAGGGGAAGGGAAGGGAGAGGGGAAGGGAAGGGAGAGGGGAAGGGAGTAGGGAAGGGAAGGGAAGGGGAGGACAGAGGAGGGGAGGAGAGGGGAAAATTTGAAGCATCTTTAAACAATCCTAAGAGCAGACAGCAAATAAGAAATATTTGTTCAAGAAAATCTATAAAATTCAGTAAGAAAGGTAGAATCAGTGGTATCTGAACAAAAGCACTCCTTTCCTCACCCCTCCCAGTTCCTGAACGGGAGACTCTGTTCTGGATTGCTGCAGCCAAGCACACAGGGCTTCCCGTACCACCTCACAGTTTCAGATATTTTCTCCCAGAAATAACAGAATTTCAGTGTTTCTCATCCTGCCCTTAGTTACTGAGGCAAGCACTGGGCGAGTGCATGGAGAGGGGGACACCGTTTTTCTGCCCAGTCCACACTGCTGAGAATCCTGGGGCCCTTGCAGCCCTTTCTTGTCTCATAAGGGAGTAGTTCTATGCAAGCTGAGATGATCTCATGCTGCTTGATATATCTCTCCTACTTTCTTCACCAAGTGCTGAGCTCCCAGAGCAAGGTGTCACTCAGAGAGATTCCCCAGCTCCAGGGCTCTGGTTCAGAGATGTTACCCAAGAGCAGAAGCCGGTCATAAATTACTTCACAACGGAAGCGATTTCATTTGAACAGAGCATGGAGAGCTTCAGTGCAATTCTCCCTCAAATGATCTTCAAATTCAACACAGTCCCTATCAGAAACCTAGCTGATTCGTTTGTCAAAATTGACAAATTGATTCCATAATTCATATGGAATCGAAGGAATTCAGAATAGCCAAAACAATTCTAAAAATGAAGAACAAAATAAGAGACTCACACTTCCTGATCTCAAATCTTACTACAAAGCAGCAGTAATCAAGACAGTGTGATACTGGCACAAGGATACACGTAGATAAATGGAATAGAATGTAGAGTCTAGATGTAAATTCATCCATCTGTGGGCAACTGATTTTCTATAAGGGGGCCAAAACCACTCAGTAAAGGAAGGAGGAACGCTTTCAATAGGTGGTACTATGCCAACTGGATAGACAACAGACAAAATAATAAATTTGGGCCCTTGCATTGCACCATATACAAAAGTTAAGTAAAAATGTGTTAAAGACCTAAACGTGGCAGCTAAAAGTATAAAACTTTTTGAAGAAAACATAATCAATCTTTAAGACTTTGGATTTCACAAAGGATTATTAGATATGATGCCAAAATCATAAGTAACAATAGAATAAAATAGGCAAATTGGACTTCATCAGAATTACAAATTTTGTGCCTCAGAGGACATCAAGAAAGTGAGAAGACAACTCACTAAATAGAAAATATTTATAAAACATATATTTTATAAGGGTTTTCCATCTAGAGTATATGAAGAATTCTTACCGTTTAATAATAAAAAGGTTACCCAATTCAAGAAATAGGAGAAACAGCTGAATATATTTTTTCCAGGAAATATACAAATGAAGATATACACATGAAACAATGTTTGATATCATGAGTTATAAAAATGTAAATCTAAACAATAATAAAATACCACTTTATACCCATTAGGATGGCTGGAATCACAAAGTCAGATAGTAACAAGTGTGAGAATTTAGAGAAATCAGGATACTCATATACTGCTGATGGGTATGTAAGATGGTCCAACCACTTTGAAAAACAGTTATATGGCCACCATATGAACCAGCAAATTCACTCTTAGGTACATACCCAAGAGAAATGATAACATATCCACTCAAAATGTCTATGTCAAATTAGCCAAACCCACAGCCTATGGGTTACTCGTGGCCCAATGGCTTTGAATGCAGCCCAACAGAAATTTGTAAACTTTCTTAAAATGTTATGATATTTTCATGCAATTTTGGTTTTTAGCTCATCAGTTATTGTTAGTGTTAGTGTATGTTATGTGTGGCCTAAGACAATTCTTCTTCTTCCAGTGTAGCCCAGGGAAATCAAAAGATTGGACGCCCCTGGAGTATGTGATTGTTTATAGCAGCATTATTTATAATGACTGAAAACTGGAAACAGTGCAATTTTCCATCAATGAAAAAATGAATGAAAAATGTGCTACATTTATACAATGCATTGTTATTTGTTCATTAAAATGAATGAAATACTGATATATGCAACCAAATGGACAAACCTTGAAAACATTATGCTAAATAAGAGAAGCCATATGGTATATGAATCAATTCACAGAAAATATCCACAACAGGGAAATTCATAGAGACAGAACATAGATTACTGTTTTCTTAGGGTTGGGTGGGAGGGGTGACAGGAGTGTGATGGATAAAGAGTATAGTGTTTCTTCTTGAGACAACAAACTGTTCTAAAATTGTGGTCATGTTTGTAAATATTTGTGAATATATTAAAATCCATGGAATTTGTTTAAATGGGTGAATGACATTTTAAATGGTTGAATTTACAATATGTAAATTATATTTAAATCTGATTTAAAAAGCAATGCACAAAGCGAAAACTAATTTATTACATTTGTAAATGAGTATAAATTAATGAACAAATAACCTGTTAATAGAGACTAAATGGCCATCTGGGTAAGAAAGAGTGTCAGTGACTAATAGTAATAAAAGTAATACTTACAAATGTACGCCTAAGAAAGCAGAAAACATTCCAGATCAGGCATGGTGGCTCACTCTTGTAATCCCAGCACTTTGGGAGGCTGAAGCGGGCAGATCACGAGGTCAGGAGATCAAAACCTTCCTGGCTAACATGGTGAAACCCCGTCTCTACAAAGGACGCAAACTCATCCTTTTATATGGCTGCATAGTATTCCATGGTGTATATGTGCCACATTTTCTTAATCCAGTCTGTCACAGATGGACATTTGGGTTGATTCCAAGTCTTTGCTATTGTGAATAGTGCTGCAATAAACATACATGTGCATGTGTCTTTGTAGTAGAATAATTTATAATCTTAGCAAACTATAACAAGAAGAGAAAACCAAACACCGCATGTTCTCACTTATTCTAGATCCTTGAGGAATTGCCATACTGTTTTCCATAATGGTTGAACTAGTTTACAATCCCACCAACAGTGTAAAAGTGTTCCTATTTCTCCACATCCTCTCCA